>NC_045639.1:15861182-16162932 GCF_009829145.1 Chiroxiphia lanceolata
AGTTTCAGAGGAATGATCTTCCACATCACTAAGCGTGGCTCAGGTGATATGCAAGGTGTCTAAAAAATCCTATTGAGAGATTGAGCCAGAAATGAGTCTGGCTTGCCTTCACCTCAGTATCTAAGCTGTGGATCATCAGGTGCAAACCAGCCACTCTGAGCACCTGCACCAGTTCACCTCCTACGATGGATCTGGTGAATTGTCCTTATTTAGTTGTTCTTCTTCCTCTCTACTGAACTGAGGGTCAAGAGCTCAGATTTGAATGGCTCACTGTCAGATGCCATTTCAGAACAGGGGAACTGCACTTGTGTTCACAGATGGCCCCTTTGAAAAAGTCTGATTTGGCAATTCCTCTCAGGTCACACACAGGGCAATAATGGAAGGGCTAAAAATGAAGCCTGGACTCCTGTCAACCACTGTGTTTGCCTCCCATAAACACATTTCTCATAAGCAGTATTTTTGACATATTTGTCAAAAACAGTGTTCTTGACATTGGCACCACATTAATGACATATCTAAAACTAGAAAATATCTATACTGAAAGAAACATGAAGAAATACATAAGGTACAACCTGCTTAGATTCCAAGGTTTGTAAACAGAGAGAAGTGAAATGCAGTCACAGCTTTTTTTTTTTTTTACTAACTAGATTCCTTTAAGTAAAATAACAGTTGTTAATCCAGTTACTAACAGAATGGTTTGATGACTTTTTGTCAGTTATATATACACAATATATTTGTTGGGCAGTAAAATAAAATAAATAAATAATAATAAAAAAATCAAAACTCAGCCACATGTATCATCCTTCCCTGACTCTCCCTTCTGTTGCAAACAAAAGAGAATTAGAGCAGTAAATCTTGTGACTTTAATTGTAGCATCCCCATAAGAACAATGAAATCTCTGACATGAAAGGGAGCAGAGATTTCTACTGGTGGCAGAAATACACTAAGCATTGCAATAATTGCTGATGGTAACTTGCCAGGTGCAAGAAACATTTGCTCATCTTACTGCCTTGCAACAGGGAGTCAGATTTTAAAAATAACAAACAAAGGCAGCTCTCATTCCTTCTTTTCTTGCAGTGGTTCTAAATCAAGAGAGCTGCCAAAGGTAGTTCCTCTTATGCTCTGACTTAAGGTCAGGTTCGAAACATCTGTGAAATCCAGTGGTAGACTAGGGTAGCTGCTACAGCAAATTGAAGAGATAGTCATGAACCTCCTTTGTTTTGACTTTTCTATTTCTACTCTCTATTTACAGGGCTCACACTTTGCAACTGTAGCTTATTACTCATCACATGGCTGGTTCTACCTACTAATTTATATTACTAATTTTGCCATGGTGGGGTTATCCCTGCACACTGTCCCAGGATACTGGGAGGAACAGCCCCACACTGTGGGGGTGTGAAGCAGTGCCTAGGAATTCATTATGAAGGACGTGGCTCTTACACTCTGCTGGCCTCACCACCAGCACACAGTCTTGTCAGAAATGTCCTCTAGTGCATACTTCTGGGGAGATCACCTACTAGAGTTATGACAGATTATATTTTTAATATACAGATTTACTTTATTTTTAAAAAGGAGAGAATAAACAAAACTTTGTTCTTGTTTTTGAAAGCTCAACTATCTTATGGGTGACCTTCCTGTCTTTTGCAGTGTTCTCTTTTTGCTGTTACTGCTGTTCTTAAGCGTCAAGCAAAAAACTATCAGATCTGCCTTTAGCTCTTGTGTTATGGGAACGGTTTCCAAAGTTGCAATGGGGGGTACTTGCTATGAAACCACACAGACTTTCTTATACAGCAGAATTTGAAGATTCTGAGATTAAACTATGGCACCCACGAAGGAATAATTAATGTACCTAATGTGAAAAATTATACATTTTGAACACAAATCCCTGTGCTTCTCATTTCCCTCAAAAGCACAACCTCTCAGCCACTGCTTGCCACTGTTTCATGTAATGGCCTCCCACAGGATCAATATGACCACTTCCAGGATCAGATGAGACACTGCTACTTAGAAAGAGTTAAAATATCACGTGGAGATCGATTCCACATCCATGCTAAGGGATACAAGAACATTCTATTTCACACCAATGGACTTTCTGAGCAAAATCAGAAGCGACATGTTCACTTGTGTTTCCCTCCAGTGGGGATCCATGTGGCATGCTTCGAGACCATTTGTAGACCCATAAGGCTCTAAGGTTCCAGAGATAATTTCCTTGCATTATTTTCTCCTGTTGGCTTGCAGCTCTAATAAGACTCCTGGGATCCTCCCAGGTGAATAGCTAGAAGAAGCACTGTAGCTTCCACCAAACTCCTTCTGCTATTTATATACCAAGGGACATAAGCTGAGATGAAAGGTCCCCTTCATGGTACATGCTGCCAGTGTCACATGCTACTGCTCAGGACTCTGAAGGGTCTACTTACTTATCACAAAGATCTTTACCAGTGAGTCATTCCAGCAGTCTTTTGCTATAGGTTTTAAATTGGACTCTGGCTGCACAGTGCATTGCTGATATTAAAGAGATGCAGTTAAAATAATCACATTGTAACTAGATATTCAGCCAGAGATCCAGACACTTCACACTTCTGGGGTCTTGAGCTCATTCATCATCATCATGCAGAACCATGGGTTTGCAGAGGGAACAGCATTCAGTATTTTGCACCAAATACACTCATGTTTGCGCTATATGACAGAAACCCTACCAGCTGATACTGCTCTGTGGTGTTCCAGACACTGCTGG
Source organism: Chiroxiphia lanceolata (assembly GCF_009829145.1). Lineage (NCBI taxonomy): Eukaryota > Metazoa > Chordata > Aves > Passeriformes > Pipridae > Chiroxiphia > Chiroxiphia lanceolata. The sequence goes on from NC_045639.1 coordinate 15,863,917, forward strand.
TCTAAATGCAAAATACTTTATTTTCCACATTCCCCCTAAACACTCACACTGTGTGAGAAACCTACCAATAACACTCAGCTTCTAATAATATTTTTTCCCTGCCTTTTTGATAGCTGCAGTCATAATGCAATGGTATTACTCATCCTCATATGTTGTGTCTGATAACATCTCTGGCAACTTGCTGTCACTTCAGGCAAATGCACATGAAAAAATATTTATGCTTTAAGCACAGCGAATTATTGCAGTTGACATAAAAGGAATATTCCAAGACAAATAAATATATCCGGCATGAAAAATTGTTGTTGATCCTTTGGATACTTGTTTACAACATTTTACCATTCATGTCACACAAAGGGAAGGATGGTTTATCAACTTAGTAGCAAGATGTTTTTGAGGTGATGAAGACAGCTTCAAGCTGTGCTGTTCAGGACTAATGAGGTAACATATTATTTGTAAACAAGAAAACTGATGCTAATGTACTATGCATGTACAGATACACTGTGAACAAAGCACCTGTCCAAAACAGTTTTCAAATTAAGGAGTACAAACTGGTAAATCTACAACTTCAAACCACATGAGCGATGGAGCCCATTCCCACAATATCTGGCCCAACATCCTTATCTGATATGGAGGCACAAAACACCTGAAACTCATGCCAGTGACTGCTAAGGAAAGCCTGAGATTATGGGGTTCAAAAGACAGAGCCATCCCTTGGCCCTAAGAACTGGGTAAACTTAGAATCCTATTGCATGCCCCTTTTAAATCGGGTCATCTGACAGCTACCTAATAGCTTTGAATGCACCCTGCTAACCGCTCATATCCTAAATCCTTCCCAGTCAGTCTCAGGGTAAAACCACGGACAGAGCCAGGTCAGGTTCAACTGCTCAATAACCTCATGATGCTCAGCAAGGTCAGTGCAACCCTATTGAACCCTCTGACCTTTCCAAGGCAGCAGTCTAGGAAAGACGGCTGCAGCCCAAAAAGGTAGCAGCTTGAGAAGTTACATTGGGAAATAGGGTTCACTGCAGAAAACAGCAACAAGCTCTTCTGGGACAAATACACGGAGGCAACTCCTCAACTTGCAGCTGAGGTCTAGGATTTCCAGCGTGTGATGTTCCTGGATACCTGATAGCACATAACCAAATAAGGTCCTAAAGATGTGATATCAAGCAGGCCAATGGGACATAAAAAATCAGTTACAAAATTGACATGCATTTGAATTTATGAAGAGGGAACTTCACATCATTTAAAAACAGTATTTAGTAACACACCCAAGCCAATAATACACACAGAGCAGACATCTGGGTACTTCACACAAAGTGTCCCCATGCCAGTTCAAGCAGATTTCTTCCCTAATAACTAAAGACCACAGTTTTGTTATTTTAACTTTCTTGAAAAGTCTTCTTTTGACACTGTCTCCCATAACATCCTCATAGATAGGCTCAGGAAATGTGGGTAAGATGAGTGGACAGTGAGGTGGATCAAGAACTGGCTGACTGGCAGAGCTCAGGATCAGTGGAGTAGAATCCAGTTGGAGGCCTGTCGTCAGTGGCATTCCTCAGGGATCAATACTGGGTCCAGTCTTATTCAACTTGTTTAGCAAGGACCTGGACAAAGGCATAGAATGTAACCTCAGAAAGGTTGTTGATGATATGAAATCAGCGGGAGTGGCTGATACACCTGAAGGCTGTGCTGCCATTCAGTGGGCCCTAGATAGGCTGGAGAGTTGGGTGGAGAGAAACCTAATGGGGTTCAACAAAGGCAAGTGTAGGGTCCTGCACCTGGGGAGGAATAGCCCCAAGTACCTGTACAGGTTGGGGGCTGACCTACTAGAGAGCAGCTCTGCTGGGTGTCTGGTGGATACCAAGTTGACTATGAGCCAGCAGGCTGCCCTTGCACCCAGGAGAGTCAATGGCATCCTGGGGTGCATCAGCAACAGTGTGACCAGCAGGCTGAGGGAGATGATCCTCCCCATCTACCTGGCCCTAATGAGGCCACATCTGGAGTGCTGTGTCCAGTTCTGCACCACTCAGTACAAAAAAGACAAGGAGCTACTGGAGAGGATCCAGTGGAGGGCCACAAAGATGACTGAGGTTCTGAAGCATCTCTGTTATAAGGAGAGACTGTGGGAGCTGAGCCTGTTTAGTTTGGAGAAGAGACGACTAAGAGGGGAACTCATTAATGCATATAAATATCTCAAAGGGGGTGGTTAAGAGGACGGTGCCAGACTTTTTTGTGGTGGTCCCCAGTGACAGGTGGAGGAGCAATGACCATAAACTAAAACACAAGAGGTTCCACCTCAACATGAGGAAGAACTGCTTTACGTTTAGGGTGGCAGAGCACTGGGACAGGCTGCCCAGGGAGGCTGTGGAGTCTCCCTCTCTGGAGACATTCAGAACCCACCTGGATGCATTCCCATGTCACCTGTTCCAGGTGACCCTGCCTTGGCAGGGGGGTTAGTCTGGATGATCTCCAGAGGCCCCTTCCAAGACTAAACAATTCTGTGGTTCTGTGAAAAGGAAGGCTCAAAACACAGCTAGGCTGACTTAATCTGATCACAGTTATAAAGCAGCAATTTAACAATCCTTTGCAAAACTGATAGATTGTTATTCTGAACATAAACTCCATCTTCCTACTAAAAGGATTTTACTACCTTTCACACACAAGTTCAATACTCTACCAGATTAAATTAGGGCTGTAAAAACTATTAACAGTCAACGTCTGCTGGGGACTGTACAGTAGAAAAAAATTATTTAAATCAAGTTTTATAGTCTTTAGAGATGCTGACTAGAGAGAACATTTCTACTAGTATCACAAAACATCCCACAGAGCTACCCTTTGGATTCTTCATTTTACACTTAACTTTCAAATTAACTATTCAAGTAAAACTCTCAAAGCAGGAGCTCAGTAGTTGGTAAAAGCCATGAAAAAACTGGGCACTACCTGAGTGACAACATTAAGAAAAGATACTGTAATACTTTTTCTAGGTTTATTTATATGGATTTTCTAATTGCCTCATCAAGGCTCCAAAATGTGCTGAATGTGAAGAATGTGAATAGTCTCCAGTGCTGAATGCAATGTGACTGCATAAGCACCAAAAGATTTGCAACATGCTAGACTTGCATCTGACTTAAAATTCATGAAGGTAACAGCCTTTGAATTATTACAAAATTTGGAGCTGAACAATTCTTAACAATCTAATTATGCTAATTGAATGATATCTCACCTCTTTGGAAGTCGATCAGAGTTCTTGCTATTAGCTTAAATAGAACCAAGATTTCACTTCTAATACCTAGCAGGAATGTGAGCATGTTTCTCTAGATGATGCAAGAGCAATTCAGAAGTGCTAATGAATTCATACTAACTCTTGTGGGCGGTGTAATACATTTTACAAATGGACAAGTTAAGGCAGACATTAAACAACTGCAAACAGCGTGTGGCCAAGATTTGTATCAGAGCAGAGATCTGCAAGTCAAAGCTCTTTAAAATTACCTCCTATTCAAGTATTTTTCATTTCCAAAGTATAAAGGGACAGGCCTATAATACATCAAAGCAAAATAAAGTAAAATGTTGTCCTCTTACTAAGTCATCAAACAAATTTGATTTGCCCTACATGATTTGTCTTAAATTCAAAGGCTTCACTCATACAAAACCTTGTCCCACAAACAACCAGTATTCACTGTGATCCTTGGGAACTGCAGCAGTGTTATAGAAATGTAAGTTAAATTTAGGAAAGACAGGAGTCCTTCGTTTTCTCACACTCCAGTTCCAGAAATTTTCTTTATTATTTTACCTATTCTCTTGGAGGCAACCTTGAAGCCCAACACACAGAGAGGAGTCTCCTAGCAGTGACCTTCACACAGCTCTTTCACAGATTTCCCCTGTCACTTCCCTAAAATCAGGTGTAGTCCGTGAGCTGAAGTCCAAATGAACACTATTATAACACTTTATTACTATTTATCAGTTTAAATTCCAACAATCCCTAGCATATCTCATCACAGTACTCTTTAGACAGACAACAATAAAAGATGATTTTCTCACAAAGCAGTGTAAGTCAAGGTTTTTCAAAAAGGAAAAGTCATATGGAAGAAAAAGGAAACAATTAAAAGCTCCAGGTATTGCCTTCTGTAACGGGAGCTAGAGCCAGATGCTGTTACAGCCCAATTCCTAAATGACTCAGCAGCGTTTGCTCCCAGCTAAAAAGCACTGAACTGAAAAAAGTAGATAGTTAATTAAAAACTTAGAATTCAATGCTGAAATTAAAATCTTTCCTAGAGAATGACAGAAGAGTCTTTAAATAATTCAGCCTTGCACAGCTGATTAACCAATATGCATCTTCTCTTTTGCTGCTGACAGAGGCGAATGGTAAGTTACTTCTGAGCTGTCTGTTCTGAGACTAGAAGATGGAAGAATTTTCTGTCACCATGAACAAGGCAGACCTAAAGGGAAAGCTAAGAGGAAGCTGGTTCTGACAGTAAAAATAGAGAGGCAGAATGCCTGTTCAGTAGCTCACAGTGTGTGCAGTAGTTGAGGGGAGGATGTGAAACGAAGCCTAATGCTGTGCCTCTAGTTGCTGTTTTGCCCTCGAGTGTGCTTATTCGGTTACACTTGGGAGGCTAGAAGCCTAAAAATTAAGAAGTTCAGCAATATTCTGACGCACAAGTACCTGAATAGAAACGCGCCTGGAACAGAATTGCAGCAACTCACAGTTCAGTAACGTCAGAGACCATGTTAAACAACTAGTAAGTACTGCAAGTTATTCCCCTGAAGAACCAGGAAAGCCACAAGAGAAGGTGCATAATTAAATCAATTTGGTGTAGCCCTCCTCCTTTTTCACTCCGAGCTAGGATTAAACTCATTACATTGAGGCTGCCACTATGTCAGCTTTAAGTGCACAAGGGTCATAACTCAGACCATCGGAGAATCACGAAATTGGTCTGCAGATAACATAAATAAGATAAATCTTGAGGAGATGGTGTATTTTAACGTCCCACACATTTTAATCTGTTTTGTCAGTCTCTCCTCTACACACATACATATACATCCATGCATCCAGTACCAGGAGACTATTAGTTGGCTAACTGTCCCCATATGTAGTGGGAAATGTGATGATCCTATCCATATCTTGTTGAATGCCTGATAGCATAAAGCACCAAATCCCTGCCCATTATCAGGCTCAGCCTTCCTTCTTCCATCTCTAGTCTCTATGCCACTTCCATCCCATATCTGCCTTTCCATAAATCGGGTATCAGTTCTGCATGCCAGTTTTGTTTGGTAGACCTCTTTCCACTTATCTTTTAGCTCTAGAGCTTCCTCATATTTTCTGTGCTTTCATAACTCATTGTCTCTGGGATAAAAAGGGAGGAGAGTGCCTTGGCACACCAGGTAGAGGATGGAAAGAAACGCAGATGGCAGAAACCTTGGGAGGACCCTCTGCTCTACTATGAAAACTGCACTGACTGCTGGTTCTCCTTCTGCTAATTAAAAAACCCACTTAATATTAATGTATAAGAAAATAGCAAGCTTCACCCACACACCAGTTGTTATATGAGCAGACAAGAAAGGGGACAATGACCCTTTCCCCTAGGTCTGACAGTGGGTTAGAGCTTCTATGAATGTTGATAGACGTGCTAAAAAGTGCCAAAGCAATCACTGAAAGAACAGGATTCCATGAGCTTACACATAGTGACTGTTCCTGGGCCTTCGAATCACTTATAAAATATGTTCTCCAACAATGCAGTTAAAGTTCACACTTAAGATAGCATTTTATAAATTCAAAACCATTGCAGAAACATTAAATGATTAAACCTCAGGATGCTAAAAATCTGTTTTTCAAACTGGAAAAGACAGTACAAATGTGAGGGGCTTGCCTCATTAATGCAGGAAAATCAGGTATCACAGAGAATTAGTAGTTTGAACTGCTCAAGTGCCAGCAATCTTATTTATGATGGCAACATTTATTTGAAAGAGCTGATTTCATCTGCTTCTTGTAGTTAGCTTTTTTATTAAAACTCCACCTAATCAGCCTTTACTGTGAAATAAAACAGATTCTCCCTTCTATTCTAGAGATAGTGGTACAGGTGAAGGAAGGACTACGGTTAGATGAAGGCTACATGTCCTGGGGAGATCAGATCTCAGTAGACTGAACTCCAGCTGTCTGGTTTTGGTTCTGGCCTCTCAAGGGCCCTACAGCACAAGGAAGCAAAAAAAAAAAGCCTGTCCACTGCTGTCACTGTTTTAAAATGGGATCACTGAACCACAGGAACTGGAAGGTCATTCCCAGGTCTCTGTTCAGTGTCCTGCTCTGAGCAGGACCATCACCAACACTAGATGAGGACAGCTGCAATTTTGTTCAGCTAAGTCTCAAAAGCCTCCAGGTTTGGAGATGCGACATCTTCTCTGAGTAACCTGTTCCAGCACTGCATCACATCCTGGTGGCACATTTTCCATGAAGTCCAACCTGGACCTCCCAGACAGCAAGATGTTACCACTGCTTCTTGTATTGTCTGCTTTGGCTGAGAAGTATTCGGCTCTGCTGCCTTTGCACCTCTCCATTGGGTGGTTGTGAGTCATCTTCAGCTCACCTCTCAGATACCTCTTTCCAGCCTAAGCAAGCCCAGCTCCCCCTACCTCTCCAAGGGAAATACATCCTGTGGGCCCCTGAACACACAGGCAGCCCCACTGGGCCCTGCCAATTTACCTACATCCCCCTTGACCTGGAAAGAGGAGCCAAGGCCGGACATAGAAACTCAGGTGTGGCTTCGCCACCACCACCACCACCAAGTGGTCTAGAACAAGTAACTTCTTTCAGTGCTGGCTGCCTTCCTCCTACCTTATTTTGCATGGCTGCCTACCCTATTTGTTGTGAGTTGGGTCCTCCATAATTTGCAGGTCCTCTTCAGCAGGACTGCTCAAGGCTACCAGTTCCCAAACTGGGAGGATGCTGCACCAGCAGATCCTGGTCCAAGAGCAGAGCTTGTCACTTCTGGTGGCTCCGCAAGGCTCCTTTTAGCCCAATCCTCAAGTTTACCAAGGTGCCCTTGGAGAAAAGTTTTGCCATTGGCTGCATCAGCCAAGTCCCCTCTCCTTTCAGTTCATCTGGATCATCTACAGATTTGACCAGTGCCTCATTGTCCAGGTCACGAATGATAACGCTGAGCACCATCAGCCCCAATTCTGGCTCCTGGGGTCAACTCTGCTCAGTGCTGGCTGTCACTGGGTGTGAAGCCACCAAATTTTATTGGCCTCTGAGCCCTCTGTCCAGTTTTCAGCCTGCCTAACAGGGACCTCCTCAGCTCCCACATGAGAATGCTGGGGATGATGATGCTTAAAGCCTTCGTAAAGTCAGGATGAAGTACACCCGTGGTTTCTTGTTCCCTCACACACTCGGTCATTTGACACTAAAGGACATGAGGCTGGTGAACAATGATTTGCCCTTGGAAAATCCATGCTAAGAGCTCCCAATTATTTTTTTGTCCTCTACCTGTTCGGGAATGGAGTCCAGGAGGACAGGCTTTATATTCTTTCTAAGGACTGATATGAGGGAGACCAGCCTGCTGTTCTCCAAGTCCTACATCTTGCCCTCCTTAGAAATGAACACACTACTAAATCTTTTCTGGTTGTCAAGGACTTCCTTCAATTGCAATGATTTCTCATTGATGTTAGATACAGCATCTGGTTGTACCCAGTTCCAGGGACTTTAAAGCATCCGGATTCTCTAAGTAGTCCCTAACTTTGTGCTCTCACAATCTTTGCTGCCCTTTCCTTGAACCCATGTTGTTATATGCCAAGGTCTGCAGGCTGCCTTGACCTGTAAATGCAAAGAAAGTCACTGAGTACTTCTACCTTCTCAGTATCATCTGTCAATAAAATTGCTTTAACATGTACCAAGGAAGGCTAATGGATCCTTTTAAACGCTCTTTTTTTTCCACGGAGCCTGGGAGGCTCATTGAAGGCCAGACCTCTTTACAGAGAATACCTTAGGAAGTCACTGCACCACAGTCCAAGAGAATGAGGAAAAAGATACCTGGTAGCTACAGATAGACAGACACTGACAATGGTACACAGAGAAACAAAGAGGAGCTTCAGTCATGTCAACAGTGACCACTAAATCACATCTATCTCAAAATATTTTTGCTACACTACCAAACTCTAATTTCTGTGTCTTCTCTCTTCTCTTGAGTTTGCTTTTCTTACTGTGATTGCACTGCGATTCACTTAGAAATTATATTTTTGCTCAGAAAGAGCCATTTTTTCCTTACTTATTTTACAAACTGCCTATCACACTTTTGGGCTCTGAATAGTGTGAACTAACTGAAATAATAAGGACATTGCTTTTTCCAGCAGTGAAAAAGCTGGAAAAAGACTCCACTCTTCATGCAAGCAAATACCTCTGGGGCTTCAGTGTGGGTTTCACATGAATACAAATTGTAGAAGTTCAAGCTTTCGATGAACATTATGGATGAAAGACTGTACAGATCTTTTGCTCTAAAAACAAAAAGTACAGCCACAGGGGATCTGCCCACTGAACAGGGCATGCCAATCTTCTCATATGTTGTAATCCTACCTTCAGCACACCTTTTAAATCAATTCTATTTCTCAAGAGATACATGTTTATCTTAAAAAATAACAAATTTGGACAGCACAAAGCCTAACTATAATGGAGAAATGTTACATGAATTCAATTAAACAGGACTAACCATTATATGTCATAGGAGTTTTCTTCTTCCAAGAATGTCTCTGAAATGTCACCACAGCCCTAACCAAGGATTTCTGCCCCAAAAATCAAACTGAGGAAGCCACATACATTATTGTCAGGGGAGCGATGGGTGGAGGTGTATCTGCAAGGATGTACAAGGCTCTTCTGACCAACTACATTCACTTTTCAGTCTTACTGAAACTATCTAATGAGAGAAAAAAAATCAAGTAGTCAGACTTATCATTCTGCTGGCATCCTGAACAAATTACCTTTAGCTCACTGACATTCCAATTTTCTAGAAACAGGCATAGTTATGCTAAAAGGGTTATGACTTGTGTATTTATCTTGGTTACAATTATTCCATCCTCTTTTCACTTCCCTAAGATATAGCATAAATGAGAAATCCCATTTTATTTGATTTTTTTTGTTAGCTATAGACTGAAAGAACTACTGTCTTAATAAAAGACTATCTCCCTACTCTAGTTTTAGCCTGGAGATAACAGAACAAGGGATGCATGGTAGGGTGAATTGGAAATGGATTGTGGCTCATAATATGGATTTTACACAGCCCAGAATGACACTCAAGAGTTTAGAAGCTGGCTCTGACAGAGTGATTCCAGTTGATGATTTCTGTGAGTCCCCATCACAAAGCCATTACCATTATCAGGACCATAGTGAGATATTTTGGTGGTAAGCTGGTGGAAATGAAACTTGTGTGGTTCCTGTACTGCAGACACACAGGGGATTTTGACCTCAGTACTGTCTCATTCTATCTGCACTTAGCCCTAAGTGTCTCCCAGTGCTTATCCCTATGGAGCAAAACCACAGTAAATGTTACTTCTGAGATGAACAGGTACATCAGATAGAATGTGTAAGAGGTGCAGAAGCGATTCAGGAGCCCAAAGAGATCTGGCATGTGAGTGGGGACAGCTTACCTTAACACCGTGCAGGGATAAGGGTTGGGCTCCAAGATCTTTCTGGATGTCCCTTCCAACTCATCATATTCTGTGATTCTCTAGCTATTCTTTCCCTCAGCTTTTCCCTCTGGTGACAGATGACTTCCTTGCTAGCAAAGCACTAGTGGAAACACCTAATTTCACAAACTGATGCATTATGGTAACTGGTGCAGTATTTTATGCAACATAGTACAGATGAAAGTTGAAAAATTTAAGGTACTTCTGGTAAACCACCCATGTTGTCTTTAAATTCACAAAGGTCACTGGTGTTCTACAGAATGACAAAGAAAGATGCTTAGGACTTAGTTTTAATAAGGCTGCTTCTAAAAGCCCATACTGTAAAACACTACATTATTAAGAGAGGAAAGATCTTGCCTGTTATTTCACTTTTACACCATTCACATAATTTGCCTACATTTTGCATTTCACCTGCAGGTCACTTTTCTTTTCATGGCTACAGTGCCTTCCTTTCCTAATTGGAGGCATTAGCACAAGGCTGCCAAAACCTGTGGCAAGGGATGTTATTTAAACCCAGACAAGATTCTGCTTTCTTTGACTTCAAACAAAACCTTATGGCCACCTGTCAAATGATCCAAGGCTCAACAGACCCACATTTTTTTGAAAGCATCACTTTTGGCCTTAAATCAGTCTGGCAGCCTTCTTTTAAGGATGGAAAATAAAATCCCCTAGGAATAAGCTGGTAGATGTAGCAGACATGTACGCTGTAATACAGCAGTGAAGAGCAAACAGAGAGCTCTCCTTTTCTTGCAACATCCAGGCAAATAGGATTTACTGCTGTGGCTTTCCAATAACCTGAGCCCTGCACACAGTGAATGTGCTATAGGCTGCTATGAAGTGGTTGGCACAGGCTCCATAAAGGTTACAGGAGCTATCCAAGCTTCACTGAATAATGCTCTCTCCCTCTTTTCCTTTTAGATAAAAGTAAATATTGCAAGGTCATATGCAGCAAAAATGCACTGCTGACAGCACATCACTATGGAGGCTCTAATAAGCCCATAGGTATTTGTGCATATATGTCATATTTGACAGCATGCACTTTAACAGCTCCTGCAGGCAGTATTTTTCAGCCTAACTGGCAAGGTTTTAATGGTTTTTCTATGAAACTGTTTGGGTTTGGTTTTTTTTTTTTTAAAAAAGGGAATAACAGGGTTTTTCTGTTCATTACAAACACAGAACTGATCCTGAAGGAAATGTTGCAGAGACTTGCAGGCTGAGGATGCTTTCAAACCATTTTCATCTTTGAAGATGAGCTATCAGGGTACTTAATTTCGTTAAGTCTCAGTATGGCTGTAATCCTTGTTCTAGATACTGTTGATAGATTTTTTTCTTTTAGGAGAAATATGTAAAAGGAAGCAAACAGAACTACTGAAACAGAAAAGCTGCCTTCTTTTGGTGGTCTTCAACACTGAAAAAACTACTACCCAACATGACTCTTGCATCAGGAGGAAAGGTACAGCAGTCTCTTCCAGCTTTTGGTATTCTTGTAGGAAAATCAACTGAATGGGAACTCTGAACACAGGACAATAGAGACAAAAAGAATGTTGGTGAGATGCACGACACCAGCATCCTCTCTTCAAGGCTATAATCCATCATTCAAGCACAGAGAAATGAGATCTGGAATCTTAGGACCTTTGTGATTCGAAATACCTGACTTTCAAGGCCTCTGACAGAAGCTAAGTACCCCTACATTAAAAGCCAAAAAATGACAGGCCTGGTTTACAGTGACCATCTCTTGCTATCCTATAGACACCAGCCCCTTCCAGACTGCAACCAAATTGAACCCTAATAAATGTGTCAGTGAGACTTCATTTAATTTTTAAGTTTCCATAGAAAATAGTACTAAAGCCAGTATGAGCACTGGATCTCATACTTAGGAAGTTTAAATAAGATCAGCTGATTCCAACAGTTCTTTTTGCAGTGGCCCTTACCTGGTATCCCTTTCTAGCACTCTAAAATAAAGGTATTCACATGCTGTAGATACTCTAAGGACAGTTTCTGAAGTCAAGTTTGAAGCACAATGGCAAATAAAGTTTTCACTACTGCTTCATGTATGACACTTGTCTTCTGAATGGGAGAGGCATTATTTGTAAAAATATCAACATGGTACATTTGACTAATTTTGCAAAGAAACTAATGCAAATCCACAAATGCTTTCAGGGCAATTTTCAAACTAATTATCACAGAATCGCAGAATGGTTTGGGTTGGAAGGGACCTTAAGGATCACCTGGTTCCAGCTCCCCTGCCATGGGCAGGGACACCCTCCCCTAGACCAGGTTGCTCAAAGCCCCATCCAACCTGGCCTTGAATGGGACAGCCACAGCTTCTATGGGCAACATATGTAAGTGCCTCACCACCTTCACAGTAAAGAATTTATTCCTAATAAACTATCTCAATCTACCCTCTATCATTTTAAAACCATTACCCCTCATCCTATCACTACCCTAACTGATGAAGAGCCCCTCCCCATCTTTTCTGTAGGCCCCCTTTAGGTATTGTAAGGCTACTGTAAGGTCTCCCCAGAGCCTAATCATGTATAATGTTGTATATATTCTTTTCTCCTTTAAAATATGATATTAGCTGTACCGCTTCTGAAGGTTGCAAATACAAATTGCAGAATGCCTTGATATGGAAGATTGTCTTCATTTCGAAACAGCGGACAACTAAAACTTGGTAGTCATTTTACATCACTGCAGAGCCCACAAAGCCAATAAAATGCTCTTTTGAGAAAATACTAACCTGGTACAGCTGAGAAAATACTAACCTGGTACAGCTAGGTGGAAATCAGATGACACCTTGTATTAAAGTAAAAGCATCTACTCTGTAGTAAATGAAGCATACAAGACCCAAACCAAACCAAAAAGGATGGTGAGGAATGATATATAAAGCCATAAAAGACAACCTCCATAATCCTATACAGCTCAGTCTACAATCTTCAAAAACGGAGCAATATACAGGAAACTCAACTTGATACTATTGCTTGAAATATTAAAGTGCGTTCAAGGGTTTGATATCAGTCTGTTATTTGCAGATTTTAATACCTTGTGTGGTGAAGATGAAGGCTGATCAAGGATCACAGCTCATAAACAATTGAAACATAAACCATTCTGAAATATAACAGCACTCAGGAGAATCAAAATATTTCATATTTTCCAGGGAACTTAAGTACTGGGTAAAGCTAGCACCACCTACACTATAGCATACAGAATAATCTTGGCTTTACAGAAATAACAGTGGCAATTTGTTCCTTGGCCTCTAGACTTCCAGCAGGGCTATCAACTTATGATGGAGGCTTTCTGTCATGTGGATACCTACAGAGTCAGAAACAGAGTTGCAGCTGCTATTTATTTCATGAAGATCATCCTAAAACCTTTAGAGCTGGTAAATTTTGGCCTTTATAATTCAGATACTTTTAATGTAGTACCTTTCCTCCCTAGCCAGCTGCTTCAAAAAAATCAAATCATATCTGCCTTTCCATTTTGTCAATGATGCACCCTCTCATGGGTGCTGGAACTGTCTTCAATCTTGTAATTATTATTTTAGATAGATTAGGAAGATCTCCCCTGCCTTAGCCCTAAGCACATCAAGTGAGACTTAAGTGAATCTCAATTATAAGAGAACTGTCATTTTTGTAGGAAAAAGCTCTAATGTTCTGTCATAATTCTTTAGCATCAGGGTCCAGTTGAAACTAAACCCTTTATATAGTCAGAAAACAGACACATTTAGCCCAACCTTTATTCTTCTACAGCTAGCAAATTACCCTACTTCTTTCATTAACAAAATCAATCTTTATCTTCTACAAGCAAAGGATCTATTCCACACTTTCCCTCTCCCTCTTTGAGCATGGACCTTCATTCACGAAGTACCAAGCCTAGCAACTACATCCCTCCTCATGTGCACGTAGCACTTACTGCAAAGGAGAGAACAAGGATGAAAATCCCATTTAGAGGATGTGTGTGTGCTGGTTTTGACTGGCATGAAGTTAAATTTCTTCATGGTATCTTGTAGGGGCTATGTTTTGGATTTGTGACGAAAGCAGTCTCCAAAACAGAGGCATGTTTTGGTTATTGCTGATCAGTGCTTACACAGAGTAAGGCCTTTTCTGTTGCTCACCCCACCCCACCAATGAGTGGGCTGGGGGTGCACAAGGAGTTGGGAGGGGACACAGCCAGGACAGATGACCCCCACTGACCAAAGGGACATTCCATACCATATGGCAATCATGCACAGCAACAGAAGCTGGCAGAAAAAGGAGGAAGGTGGGTGTCACTCGGAGTGATGGCATTTGTCTTCCCAAGTCACTGTTACCCATGATGGAGCCCTGCTGTCCTGGGGGTGGATGAAGTAACCCACATGTTTTCTCACTTTACACTTTTGACTCTTTCTCCATCCCACTATGGAGGGTGGGGTGGGAGGTGAGTGGCTGTGTAGTGCTCAACCGCCCACCAGGTTTAAACTGTGACAGTGTCTAACTGGACAAAAGGAAGAATTTCCAGCACCAGGCTGTTACTTGTTGATGGGGTAAAATAGTTAAAAGACAGAATTCTGATGTCCCACTATCTGGGAACATTTTAATCTGTCTCCTGGATTAGTTTAAAAAGCTGAAATAAAGACACTTGTGTACTGTGTCAAACACTAACTTAGTACTGCTTTTCCTGTTCCATGCAAAGGTAGCTTCTAAATATATATATATCTATAAATTTAATATTGTTAATACACAGAGTGTATAGTTTGAAAGAAGAAATCTATCCGTGTTTTTTCATTAAAGCAAATAATTTTTTCCAGTCAGCTCTCCTTACCTCACCGTGCCTGGAACACTCATGGTGACAGGTGATTTCTTTGTGCTGCCTTGATAACAAGCCAATTACAAGGTATCTGAAAAACATGGCCTCCTATAAAATTATACTGTAGCTCATGAAGCACAGATACTGCCCCCCAAACGGAAAGAAAACCAAAATACGAAAACCCAACAATCCAGGCACCTGACTATTAGATGTACTAGTAATCTAGCCATGAAATTATAAAGGTTTGACAACTCATAAATTGCAAGCATCTAGTTTGGCTGTTGGGAAATTGCTTGCATACAAGTCACCTCAAATCCAATAACCTTTCCTGAAAGTTTGATTATAAGTGAGATTATAACTCTATTATATTAATCACTGCTGAAGAACCAGACAAAAAAATCCCATACCAGACAACATCCTAATTGAGAACAATAAGAAAGATGAATAACACATGGTAGTTCACATAGGTGCCATGGCATTGTAATTGCTAAATTCAATTAAAGGAAAAAGAAGTTGAAGATTCTACTACTACTGTGATTTGCATATTACAATTCAAAAAAAAAAAGCCTTTCAAAAACTAGACTGTACTGAAATCAATCCTACAACACTAACAGTAAAAAGGCTGAACATTTTTGGATAATACATGCCAATATGAATTTGCACTGAATATGCATACATGACAAGAGAATTGTTCATAAAAACCATAATAAATATTTTGCATTTCTGTAGCACTTTTCATCTGAGATTTAAAATGTGAGTCATAACAGATTAATTCTCACATAAGCAAATGTCACATAGGGATTTAATTTACTCACACAGAAAAGCATCACATTTTAAGAAAAGGCCAGCAAGCTTTTCATGATGTTAAGTAACACCACAGAATAGGATAACAAATGAAGAAGCTCTTATCCAACCAAGTCACATCTAGTCAGAGAGGAATGTACCACCATGTCAAGACTTCATCTATTGTCTGCAACCATGTTTTACCAAAATACAGCTGTCTGCTTAGGCAAAAGCAACACGACTTTCTTACAATCTCATAAAAGTTAGATCACAAGTCCTCAAAAAGGAGGAATACCTTTACACTCTGCCATTTTGCTGCTAAAGGCAGGCCACCTCCTTGACTCATGTCCTCACTACACTACCTACTTAATACACTGGCTTACAGACTGACACAGTCTGCCCTGGGAAGAAAGATGGAAACAAAACAAAATGTTACTGTGATTGATCATTCAGAAAGCACTACTCAGAGATGTTCTTCCAAAATGTGACACCTACAAAATCAGTGGAGTGGCTAAACAGGCATGTAACTGCCATGGCATGCAGACATGAGCATGTAATCTGTCTGAGGGCTATCCACAGCTAAACTACAGACGTAGGATGCAAGGCAAGTACCTACAGAACAAGACAGGACCAAGATCACAGAAATTTATATTTATTCTAAGCAGAAGCACAAGACATTGAAGTTTTATCTGCTGGTGGGCTTGTCCCTCAACATATTTTTCAGTATTTTTTCTTAGGCCAAATTTTTAAAAGCCTAAACAAAAGAATGCCTTAAAATGAATTAGCATTAAGCATACCACAATCATTAACAAGCTAAACAGCAATATGCTTCCAGGGTACCACACCGCCTCCAGCCAAACCTCATTATCCTTCTGAACTCCAGTTAGAGAATAAATGGATTGACCTATTTATTTCACGTCTAAATTTTATTAGAGGATTAACTTATTTGTTTAGCATTCAGCGATGGCAGCAGCAAAGGTATTTGTATTCTGTGGAGTGGTCTAGGAGAGGTAAAGGGGGCAACTGCAAGAACTTTGCTGATGCAACTGGATGGGTTGCACAGCGTGAATTCCTGCAATCGGTGTCAGTTCCTGTATGTATCCCTCTCCCTGTTCTACCTACACGCACACAGCAGCTTTCTTGCTGGTTTCACACACTCAGTCTTAAATCACTGATATTCATTTTGCATTTTTCAAATACCCAGTTTTGGTATTTTTCCACCTGTGCACACTGGTTTTCCCTTTAGCTGGTCACTTCTCTGCTAGAGCTAGTCTTGATGATACTTCATCTCTACCAGTGCCTAAATCCTGCTTGCCACTGTGATCCTCTAATTTCCTCCCTCTCTCCCTTCCTTGATATTCAGCCATAAAATCAAAGATGAATCAGATACCAGACATACACATTATCATCAGATTAAATTTATAACAGCTGCGTGTTACATTGCCTGTTAGGAGGGAAACTGAAGGGGAAAAAAAGAGAGAGAAAATACCATGAAATATCAGACAACTGCCCAAATTTATCTCTGGGACCACGCTATGCTAGAAGCCTCATAAATGCATAATAAAGTGTTGTGTGTAAAAGCCAAGGCTATAACTCAAAAGAGATGTGGCTACCAGCACAGCAGACCCAGCAGCAAGGAGGAGATACAAGTACCACACAGTTCAGGTCTCAGAACACTTTGTGGTCTTCGGTGAGACCTTTCTGTTTGCTTTAAAAGCGACGATGGCAGGAGCCCTAAAGAAGGCAGGGAGAAACTTGACAGTAATAGAGTGAGCAAGTGAAAGATGATGTGTAAAGCTTCATTAGGCTGCTAATGCCAGCGGGTCACTCATGTGCCCCAAGACCTTGAGAAGAACAGTTTCTTTTGTAAGTTTTGCTATATACTTTGGATCCCACAATATTGCCTCAGTCTTGCTTCTTCCCCCAGCAGAAGGGAGAACTTATTCCCAGCTACATTTGATCCTTGCAACTTGGTGGACAAATTGTAATCATGTGCAAATCTGCTGGCATGCCAAAACAAGCAGGTGTCTTTGCAACAGAATCTGCTCAGGAAGGTGCTGGGATCACAGCAATAGTTGCAAAAGCATGAGTGTTCAAAAGGCATCTTTTTGCCCCCATGCTTAATTTGTAAAAATCAGAACTAGGCTTTCCTTTAAAAACTTTGTAAGACAAGAAAACACTGAAAGGCAATCAAAAGTACTTCCTAATAAATAAATGCAATCCTGTAATAGAAAAATAAATACTTGGCCTCATCCAAAGCGCTGAAATTTTCCATTTAAACACCTGTGGTTTGCAGTCTTCTCATCAGCTTCAGGAAGCTTTAAGATAACCTTTTTCATTTAATCTTCTACAAGAGAGTGGTTTTTTAAATTACATTGCCTTCCCTTCACCAGGAATGCAGATCCTGGAAACCACTATACTACAAATAATATGAGTCATGAAACGTTCCTCTGATGTATCACTAGATCAGGTGAGTCTTGTACTGTTTTGTTTTAAATACAGCTGGTCTGTGTACATATCTTATCAAGGTATTTCTAAGGTGCACATTGCCATAACTGAATAACACAGGAATATTCTATTAATTTAGCCATGAATAATCTGCAAACAGATGAGAAGCCTTCCAAATGTTTTTTACTGGAAATTATTAAATGAGTGCTTTGTGTGCAACATAGATTGCTCGTCAACCACTTAGGAAGTATGTGTTTTAGAGAATTCATTATTCTTAATTCACTGTCTGAACTTTTATGTTTGCACTGTAATGCAAATGCACCCCCTGACTGGATGAGCATTCACTCTTAGGAGGCAACACTCCTTTCTAGGACTGACTGACTGCAACACTTCTATGCAGGCAAGAAAATATAAAAGATGCAGTTCACTCCTAAGTCACTAAACAGAAGGAGATGATTAAACCATAATACAAATATGCTATTTCAAATAGACTTATTTAGATGAGCCAGCAGCACACTTAAGGTAGTGTTTGTAACAGCATTCTTCATTCTACATTCTTTAGGTAAGAGACTGCTCACTACAGCATGGCCATCTTATTACTGGAGACCAATCAGGGTGCAAAATACTCATCTGAACCTGCATAACAGGCTTTCCTTAAAACTTCTCCTCACCAGGATCCTATCCTATGAAGCACTCCATGATCTATGAAGTATTTAGTCTCACTAGTCAGCTATACAAGTTTTTGTAAGTCTCACAATTCCTTGGGCATGGTAGTGTTGCATTTTTCTGTTGCATCAAAGGAAAAGACAAAGTTTTTGAAAACTGTATATTTTGGGAAGAGACTGAAGTAAACGCAGTGTTCACAGCAAATCTCCCAGCTCAAAGTATAAAAATCATTGATTTTCTTAGAAAAAGTATATAGGTCAAAATTTAAGAAAGTGTCCCCACATATTACCTTGCTAACGTGATGCGAATCCACTCTAAGGACTGACAGGGTAGCTCAGAATCTTTGGCTTCACTGCTGAAACTATCAACAGGGGTGGCCAATTAGTACCAGCTCCTGTGGACAGTGCTTTGATGGAAAAGACAAAGAGTTCTTCAACACATCTCCCGCTGACTATCAAACGCCCTGCAGACAGCAATGACTCCCAGCACCTGCTGACTGGCTGAATTTGAACCAGTGACCCAAGCCTGAAAAGGCCCCAAACCCATTACCAGTCTCCTGTCTCACTGGTATTTTTTATTGCTGTGAAGACAGAGAGGTGTTCCTACCAGCCTGCCATTCTCTAGCACACACCTGTACTGGAAAGGGAGCAAAGAGCACTTCTCCAAGCACTTCGTTTTGTTTTGAGTTCTCCACTCGGGAAGTGATAGAGGCATCGAACAGAAGCCTTGGCCAATTGCATAAATCAGATTTCGCTTAAGTAGGTAATGTCAGCCTTGGGGGGAGGGGAGGGAGGAGAGTAAGTGTTCGTTTCCAGAGACCAGCACATCTCTTGTGCTTCCAAAGCATTTGAAAGAATATAAATCAAAGCAGAATATGAACCAGTAAAGCTAATTCACTGCCTAGCTGTTTCATTTCAGTTGCATCTTTCTCAATCTCCTCAGCCAGGTAACATGGCCTTTCCTTGAAAGTTACACAACAAATCAAATAAGTGGGTGCTGGGAAGAAAAGAAGAGAGGAGGAGAGGTAAAATTTATTACTGCCTAAAAGGGAAGGTGACTCATAAGAGAGTGATATTAACAAAGTGACAGTATGAGACGAAGAGGGAGCGCTTTGAACTCATTCTAATGATCTAATGACTAATATAATCCATTAAGAAAAGCAAGGGCAAGATCTTTTTCACTGATTAACGTTGTACCTTACCCATGTTTTTAATAAAAAATTTAATATATACTGCTCCTCAGCTATCTGCATGTTTAATTAAAATGCTGAAAGCTTTCAGAAAGCATTCATTTCGCTCCATCAAATGAAATAGTGAAGTATCCTACCCTTCACCATGGATCTGGAAGGAGTAGCATAATGCAAGAAGGAATGGAAAAAAGGAAGAACTGTATCATAATAAATACAACAATGTTTGTTGGCTCAGTAACATACTTTTAAAGGATGGTGTGTGAAACCCCTAGACAAACACCACAAGAATTTAATACTAAAATTTTATGAGGCAGATGTTTTCTTAAAGCTAGAAATAGTATGAAATATGTGAAAATATTAAAATTCTGCTCATATGCTTCAATGACATATAAATGAATGTAATTTACTTTTAGGGACATACATGAAAACCTCATATGAACATAATCACAATATGTTAAAAAAGAAAAAACCCAAACCAACCAAACTTGACACTCACCATTCACTCTGCAATTGCATATAAATCACTAATACCCTCAAATTGAAATTCAAGAGAAGACTCACTTGATGTTTATCCAAGCATTATGCAATCACTTAAACCCATGAGTTTCTGCTGTCAGAAGAGATGCATCAGCATGTGTGCAAATAAGGTTCTGATGAGCACTCTATAAACACCTTTCCTGTTTAGACTGACCAACAGCACTCATGCATTTTAAAAGCACAATACATTATTAAAATAAATTCAACTCAAATGAGCAGTTGAGCTATTTCTGGTCCAGAAGAGCAGTCAGACATCCAGATCACATTTTACATGTTTGCAGCTGAACTGCTTGATCATAGTCTTGACTACTTTCAAAATGGAAGCCTCTTGCCAAGATAGTGTTCAGCTGACTGATGCAGTGGTGAGCCAAAAACCTCTGTTCAGACACACTCCATCCTTCTGAGCACTTGTCCACTTAAACCAACATATTCAGTATCAGTATTGATTCCGAAGACAACTTTAGCAACAGCAATCATAGGAGTTTTTTAAGGCGCCAAAATAGGTATAAGGTGTATGAATAGAGTGCTTGCTAGTTGTTTGCAACTGTTTTAGCATTTCACCAGTGGCTTCTTATTACTCATAGATATTTTATTCATACTTTCAGACAACACTTGTGACTTTGCACATTTTTGAGCTAATCACTGTTCAACTCTTGCTTTTTTTGCCATTTTGGTTTTTTTTCAAACACAGTTCATTTTACTCTGGGGTGACACTGACATATGGTGAAAGACATGGCTAAAGAACTTATCTAAAACGTTAGAAGCTTTATGTTCAATAACCTGTAGAATAACAGAGAATTTCCAAGAGAAATTCAGCATTACACCAGCATTTTTAAAATGATTGAAGAGGTGATCCTGGCATTCTGAACACCAGAGAATCAACACAGGACAAGTTAAATGGCTTCAGAACTGAGAAATGAGTCTTACAACATGATAGACAGGAGATGAGTACTAAATAAACATTTTCACAAGGGAGAGGAAAATGAGTTTTGCTATATAATATACATTGAGAAGAATACAAAAGGCGACAAAGTCTGCAACTGGCATAAAGGTAGGGTAACCATAAATAAAAAGTAAATAATTGACAAAAAAATTAGTACAAGTAACCTATTTTTTAATAAAGTTCATGCCAAATGACATGCAGGAAGAAAAACATGGCAATAGTGACTGTATGAAGATCCTTGCTCTGTCAGTGTCACCTGAAAAGAATACAGATGTAACATCAGATGGTTAACTGGTGGTTGCAGTCAGGCACTGACATCAACTGTAGTGAGAGGCCCAACCTGTGTTGCCCTGACTTCACAACTGAACTGGAATTCAAGCACGATCAAGCAGAAGTTTCAGGGACCTGGTACCTGAGACTACAGCTCTCAGTGTCAGTGACATGGTTTTGGGTCAGGCAGTGAAAGAAGACCTTGGAAGAAATTTGACTACAGCTAGATATCCCTTATACAGAGTCCTGACCTTGGCATTTTTAAAACTGTTCTTTTATAAGGTAAAAAGTTATTCATTTTTAGCCAAGTAATGAATTATTTTCAGGATAACTAATGTATAAAAGATAAACCGAACATGATCCTTCCACCCTCAAAACCCTTTCCCTGTCTTTCAGTCTGTTGAACCCCCACATAAATTAAAGGACAATCTACTGCCTTTATCAGAAACTTGGTATTTTCATCCTCTCTCTTCAAACAACTGAGACAATGAAAAACTTTGGCAAAGTTTAGCGTGCTTTGCACACTGCCACTCAACACAGAAAGCAAAGCCAATGGTAGCCACCTCTCACCAAGGTGTATTTTTAACAAATAACTTGCTGGAATCAATGCAAAGATTACTAGATCAAATTCTATCCACTACGTACACAGGAGGTCAGATGATCTAATTGTCTCCTTTGGCCTTAAAATCTATTAACTGATTTGTTTTCCACAAATGATCAAACACAGCTCCAAGAAAAACAGTCTTCACAGTCTACTGCCCTAGACAAGGAAAGGGCAGGGGAAGCCACTTGGTAGGGAAATGCTATCCTCCTGCTGCTGTACAGGATGGTATTAATTTAGTTTTATTCTATCTATCATCTTTAACTACTTGTAACATTTTAAAGAACCTCATACATTAAAACAAATGTCAAGACAATCATGTCATACAAAAGCTTTTCCCAAGCTTATAAGAGCAGCCTGCAAATGCAATCTCTCTCTAGAGGCTGACTTGAACATACTGCAAGTACTCCTCCAAGCAATGGGTAAGGCTCCTACTACAGCTCTCAGGCTATATGTACCTCCCAGCATAAGAAGACAGATTGGTAGACTGCAAAGGCAAGTGACTGCTAAACCTACATTCAAGGAAAGAAAATAAAAACAAAAACCAAAAAATCAGCACCACCCAAAACCCCCATAAAAAGCAGTCTCCCCTAAAAGGAACTTTGAAGACTGTCCTACTCATTAAGAAAACCCTAACAATCATCCCAAAAGATTTTAAACCACAGTGTTGGCTTTATTTCATTATATGATCATATCGGTAGCAGCACAGTATGGGAGAAAAGTCTGGGATCTCAATCAAGACTCAGTCTTATTTAAAATGCTATACAGTACCACCAACCCTGTGAAGCAGGGCTGGGTGCTGACTGGCAACATCTGGGGAGTGAATCCCCACACCTGGGAAAAGATAATTTTGAAGCAAAATATGCAATGTCCACGCAAGTGTACTTTCAGGCTGAAAAGAAATCTTTAGAAAATATGCAGAAAGTTATTTACAGGAAAAAATTAATATTACATGAGCTCCCAGCTGCTTAAAGCAATGTTGATGAAAAGATTTCTGCAGTTTTTCCAAGTTTAGCCTTGTAATATCCCTACCATGCCAGTACATACATTCTTATTTTGAGGACAGTGAGCTGAAGTATGGAATTACAAATGTCGACACTGTTATTTGCTAGGCAGGACTACAAAGAGTAGTGGGATTGTATCCTTCTGAATTATTAATAAAAACATGTCCAATCATTCCCTTTAATAGCCCTTTCTCTGTACAGCAAAGTATACAGAATCCTTTAAGTAAAGGTCACTTCTCTTTCATAAAAAGGATATAATTTTTAAGTATTTTAATGTCATTTCTCTCAGAAAACTATCCAGTTATCTAAAGTATCGAAGACCATTGTAAATTTTTATGAAGCTGCAAATACAGTTCTACTCAAGAACAGGTAATTGCCATTATAAGCATAAAAAAAGGAACAATGCTGAATGCATTACTGACAAAAGAGAACCAGCTGTGGAGACTGAGCAGGAGACTGCTTGGAAGAGCCCACAATGCCCCAGGGCAGTAGGACTGATCCACACTCCTTCAATGAAACAATTCAAGCCCACTGAAACACGCAATCTTTTTGAAGCCAGGATGCTTCCTATGATTATTTGACAAATGTTTCACTGAGAAGGCCTCTCTACCGGGGACAGGATTGCTAATCAAACACAGAAGGGGAGAAATGGGGTTTTTTCCCCCCTCTGCCTTTGGGCTAGTTCAATCACACACATCTCTTTAGTGAAGAAAGACTACAAGCCAGTCCAAGCCCTGTGAAAGGTACCAGCGAACGGTATTTCTACCAGTGACTGCTATGAAACTCAACGCAGAGAAAAGAGCACCTTTCTGTGAGACTCTGAGGGATATTTCTGCAAGGAAAATAGAGGAATGCTCTGTGGAATTAAACAAACAAACAAAACACCCAACAATACAGTAGCAGATGTAGATTGCACTGCCTCAACATGCTTCACCTCCATCAAAAATAAATCAATGTGACTGACTACTCCTCTTGTATCTCCAACAAAGAATTTGTTAAGCTTCTGCCATTTTATATTGATTTCATATAAAGTAATTTAGAAACCTTCTGTTCTGTAGCACCTAAGATGATACATCGTACACAGAAGTTATCTGGTGTTTTTTGTTTTGGTTGTTTGGAGGTTTTTTTAAGAGATACCGTGGACATGAAAGCTAAGAATAGTCACAAGCAGAGATTTTAAACATTTCTTTTCTAAGTATAGACTCTAAGCACTTTCAATCACTCATGCCAATTGTTTTTTATATTGATTCCCTGAAAAGACAGTGCTTCAAAAATAGCTAATTTTACTTTGGATTTTAGAATCCAAAGTTTTCTGGGTCTCTTCACCCTAACTCCAAGCCTTGGCATGTTGTGTCATTAAAAAACTATCATACTTCCTAAGACATTTTATATACAGAAAGGACAGTTGTCCGAGGCTGTGTGTCTAAATGTGTGCACCTTTGTATATATGCTAAAGCATGACAGTGAAAGTTTCCAGGAAAGAGTTGTTATAAGAGTTAATTTGCAGTCACTACCCTCATTTTATTCCACTGAAGGGAGAGGGCTTGCCCCTTTTTGCCATTTGCACTGCCCTAGCCTTTGCAAATCCACAGCTCTTGTGCTAAAGGGCATTTCCACTGCAATAAATCTCCCTGCCACAACAGCTGCTCAGGCCCCCGACAATGTTGCTCCCCGCTGTGGCAGCAGATACAACAGTCCACAGTCTGTGATTCCAACCAACCTTTCTCTCCTCTAGCTCTCCAGGCTCCCTCCTTTCCTTGAGCAGCTCTTCAAAATAGTTTGGTCTCGCATTAGAGTGAGGAAATCTGGTGCCACCTTCTCTGTGTTGTATCATTAATGAAACTCATTATCTAGGACCAAATCCAAGTGCATTTATATTTTTAAACAAAAATTTGGAGAAAGAGATAATACTCTTTCCAGTCAGCTAGCTGCTATACCAATGACATTCTCTTTGCAGATAAAACTTTGCTCTTTTAGAATTTGGCTTTGTATCAACTTACGCTGTAAATTGCAAACTAATGAATTTGTATTGGCAGAGGAAAATGTTTCTGCTTTTACAGACTACAGCATTTACTAGTAAACAAGATTACTAAGAACAATTCCCAGTTTCCCCAGCAACTTAGTTACTTGTCTCTTACAAGGCTCATTGTTGATTCATTCCTCTCTGTGGCCCCAGCGTAATGAGTCTACTCCTAACCACCAGATAAAATTACAGCAACTGAATGCCAAGTTTTGTGAGTTCTGATATTCTGAGAAGAATATCAGAACTACTTAAGTGCTGGCCACAGGACTTGGTTTTACCTTGATGTCACCAGAGCTCTAAGTTTCTGTTTTAGGAGCACCCCTGAAAATTTTTGCATATCTTTTCAATTATTTAGCTCAAAGTAAGATCAAACTAAAAATTACTTACCTTCTCAGTCCTCCTCCCATCTCCTCATCTTGTAAAACCATGAAGAAACCCTTAAGTTGTGAAGCCAGAATTACTGCACAAGTGGGAGTTTATTTACAGCTATGTAACAGCAGCCTTGTAATATAGTTCCTTGTCCCTCCCACTGATGACTTCCAAGTGCATTTCATTTAGAATAATGGGAAGACACTTGATGAACTTTCTAGGAGCTTCAGCTCCCCAAGGCACTTCTCTAACTTGCAAACTCCTTACACTTGCCTCTGATTTTTATCAATTACAACTGAGTTTTGTGTAGCAGTTAGAAAAATACTTTCAATAATAAAATGATGTGACCAGTTAATCTCACACTGTTGATAAAAAGCAATTAATAGTGTTTATCTGTATTTTTTGAAATCTGGTTAATAAAGAGTGATCTAAGAGTAATATGTTATTTTACCCTAGAAGTGAATTAAGCCACACTCCCTCAGTACCAAGCTTCTGAAGTATCACAGATCTGAAGTATTTGTACACATTAAACTATTACAATGATGCTTTTTAGGAGACTTGCTAGATCTCGCTCAAAAAGGAAGCACAGATCATTTGCAAAATATGGAAGAAGTCCACCAAATCAGTTAAATGCTTTTTCCAGATAAAGAAACATTTCTATAAAATATAGTATTTATAGTCTGGTAAGGTTTAAAGAAAATGCATTCATAAATAGCACACATCTGTTATAGACAGATTCTTTTACAGGCTGTTAAGTACCTAACAGTGCCCAGGTATCTCAATCCCATGCAGATAAAGGAGAGTCAGGTTCTGAAAGCTTTTTAAAAACTCATTCAATAAATCTAGTCTTATTTTTTTTCTTTCTTTCTTTTTTCTTTTTTTTTCAATCAAGAAGATAATTTTCTGTATATTAAATAGATCCATTAGCTACTAATTACTAACTAACTAACTAGTCTTTGAAATGTAGCAGTTTGAAAACTGTTAAAAGAAAAACCATTTACAGAACACACTGTTAGCTTCTGGTACTCATTGCAATAAAGTATTGAAGGCAAGAGCATAAGGGAAAAAAAGAGAAAAAGGAAAGCCTGAGCTTTTTATAGAGATAAAAATACAGTTCTAGGGAGATAGTAATGGTTGGTTATGACAATGTAAGCCATCCCTGTTGGACATGGCTGGAAGTTGGTTTTAGGTGCTTATTCCATACCTACACATACCTACACTGGTGCTCCTTGCACCAGTCCCTCAAAGGGGGTGATACAGTGCCAACACTTTCAACAGTATATTAGACATGCTGAAATGCCAGTTTCATAGCATGAGAGCCTGCATCTTCAGTCTCCAGCAAAATTAGAAATGTTATCATTGTCATTCCCAAATTAGGTCCTCCCCACGGGTTACCTCACTGGAGGTCATCAGTAACTGGCAGCTTCTTCAAAACTAGCATCTGTAGGGGATTCTGGTTTCATTCCTTACAATTTACAGGGGCAGGTAAGTCATTTTATGAAGCTTCTCTAAAATATATCTAAGCATATACGCTTACAACAATGAAAACATAAAAACATTTGATGAATTTCATTTCATTGAATTTGATGAAATTCAATGAAATGAAATATAGGATAATGAGAGAAGTTGCTTACAAATTAAGAAATGCTAATTTCTTCCCTACATTTTAACACACTTCTAGAGAAAAGCATGAATTGCTATCAAATTGACCTAATATATCCCATATTTGTGTTAAGACAGAGTGGGAAAATGAAATTGAGCAAGAACATATTATCACATTTCAGGACTTGCAGCCAGATTTGATAGTGCAAATTATATGATAAGTATTCTTTTATTTTTCAAAAATGTCAAGCTCTGTTTTGATGTCACATATGATATGATATGGTTCGATGACACACACAAACATCAAAGATGTTAAGGGAAGGTACTGCTATTTTCTTTTGGTTAAAGGAAAGTTGAGCTTGCCAGTGTATCTGCTGTAACAGATGAAGTTCTCTATAGCTTTTGCTATTTCCACTAATTTCATTAGGGCCTTGGAGACATCACATGCAAGTTTCTGTGCCTTTAACATCATTAAAAACTATTAAAGTAGAAGCTGCTACACATGAGAACTTATAAAGTACTTGTTCTAAGGACAAGTATTGCTCAAAACACAGAGAAGGATGCATTCCTCTTTTATAGAAGATGGTACCATGTTCAGTGATGAGGTGCATTTTCAGATACTAAGCACAAAATAAAAAAAAAACAAAAACAAAAACAAAAACGCCAAACATATAAAATTACTCAGATTTGATTTAGCTGAAAATCGCAATGACATAGAAAGTAATGCAATAATTGCATGAGGTCTGTGGGTGCCAGGTTATTATGTTTGTCAACCCATTTTCAGGCACTAATTTACCAAATGATGATTGCTGGTTTTATGAACTTCATTAGCTGAAACATAGAGCCCTTGATTTAACTTGTTCTTGTCTTCAAAAGATCTTTTCTAGAAGTTTCATTTTTTTTTTCTTTAAGGAAAATGGCTTGTTCCATGTGCAAAAGTAACTTTTAGCAGGGCATACAAGTTCATGCATATTTTTGTCTTGCTACAACTTTTAGCAAGAATAAAAAAAAAAGGTTTAGTTCATATAAATCAGTTACCATAATTTAATTACGTTCACAATGTTAAGGATAACTTGTAATTGTAAGATTTGCTCACTCAGGATAATTACTTCTGTCAATACTTTGAATTTTCTAAGGGAGATATATGCAGTTTCTAGAGGATTTTAATTTTTCTCAGCTGACATCTTCACTAGGATTAAATTTTTTAAGTGGATAGCCCTCAATAAAAGCTAATAAATTCCAAAGAGAATTTGGATGAATTTCTGCTCAGGCAGACATTCAGAAAAAAAACCAGTACAAGTAAAATGCTGTAATGTAGCATAGATTTTTTCTGTCTGCCTGACTCCTAGCTCATGCCAGGTTGAAATGGATGACCTGTGTGGTTTTCTGTCCTGTTTACTGCATGTCCATACAATACTTAACACTGTGAGGAGTAAATATTTAATTATTACTTTAGGGACTGTAGGACAAATGAACATAAAACCTCCATCATTAGTTGTCACTTGACAGTGACACTCAGATTTTCAGGGCTGAAAGCACACAACTCCACATGTTGGCACAAAGGACACAAAGCTATGAACACCCTTCAAGAGGGCTGGTATGGGCTGCCTGGGCTTTTATTGTGATAAAGTAATCACAGAAAAAGCACATTGTTAAGGTGCTTTACCTAGTTAAAACTTGAATCATAGAACAGCTAAGGTTGGAAGTGATCTCAAAAGATCATCTGGTCCAACCTTTCATGGGAAAGGGAACTTAGAGGAGATTATCTACCATCCTGTGCCAGCCCACCTTGAAAACATCCAGCACTGTAAAAAGAAATTGGTTTTCTTACATCAAGATGAAACTTCTTCCAGTGCAACTTGTACTTGTTTCCCCTTGCTTTCTCCAGGTGGTTCCTTGTCAAGAGAGTCTGTCCTCTTCGTAGCTGACCTTTAAATACTGGAATACTGCAACGAGGCCTCCCGCAAGCCCTCTCTTCTCCAGGGAGAAAAGATCTAACTCCTCAGTCTTCCCTCACACTGTAGGTTCTCCAGCCCTTTGATCATCAAAATTATGCCCTATGTAAAGAAATCAGGTCTACATTTTTGCACATGAGTATGCATTTTTAATTTCAGGGGAGGTCGGAGAAGTTCTTGTCCCTGAGAAGAGCACCATTAAAACCGTATTACAGCATTGAAAACTCAATTCTGTTCTTTCTTTGACTTTGTTCACTACTCAGCAAAACGCCTTCTTGTTAATTATCGACTTCATCATCAAGGGACAGTTTAATCACAGGACTGTCTGCAGTTCAGGCTATCACAGCAGCACTAGCAGCGAATTTTGCACTGCACATAATTGGCCAGGTAATTAGAATACAAAATCCTTAATTGCTCAGTTACCAAATGTAAACGGTGCAGCATGCAGTGCTTGACTGGTGGAGCATTTGGGGGAACCAACGCAGCTGCCAAGTGCCAACTTTTACTTCTTCACAGCGCAGCTAAGCAAAGAGCACAGGTGGCCTACTGCCACCCTGTTCTCCCGTGGGGTGGTGAAAGCCCTTTCATTCTGTGAGGTAAAAAGAAATTCAGCAAATAAACCGTATTTCACAACACCCAAATCCACTGGAAAATAAAACCACAAACCCAGGATTTTTGAAAGGCAGAGGAAATCCAGCATCCTGACAACAACAGCAAGCCAGAGCCAATACCTTGGTATGAAACAGTATCACAGCCAAAAGTGACAACACTGTGGTGTGGCACGGGGTGCTTTTGCAGGCTGGGAACTTATTACAGGATCTGTATGGTATGAGCTACAGATGGTTTCAGCATACTGTAGTATAAACAGCTGGGAAGAGCAACCCTGCTTTAATAACTGTGTTACAGACAAATCAGTACCACAATGGGTACTTCAGAGCAAGAATTACACATAACAATAATACCAGGAAAGGTAGTTCTTTCATCTGCTAATGGACAGTATGAAATGCTACATTAAAACTAGCTAGATTATCAGCTCCCTTCATTGAAAGGCTAATTCACAGCTCTGATACTTCATAACCTTTACCTCATTTCCATGCTAAATGCATTTATGGCCTGTATTTATTTGTTCACATGTTCCTTGGTCAGCACTTCCTTCTCCTTCAGCTAGCCTTTCAACACTTGCCTTTTTTTCTTCAAACATATTTATAAACATCAGCACCTACTCCTCATGTCAGTAGACTAAAAAGGGCTATTTTGTAATCTCACCTGCTGTGGCAAGATCTCTGCTCCCCAAGCACCCTTCTAGGAGCCCTTTTCTACGCGTATTCCCATTTTAGATTTCCTTTCTCAAACACAGCAGACCAGACTAGTACGCAGCACTCTGCCTTAGACACTGCTACTGTTTTGTGCAATGGCAACAGCATATTCTTTTCTTTTCCAGAAAAATCTTTACCAGTCTTGCAGCTGACTGCTGCGGCAATTAACAGAAACTCTCAACTCTCTCTTGCTGTTTCCACTTACAGCCCATAGTCCCCGCTTGAAACAGAAATTTTTACCCTGCTCCACGTACAAGATTTTTCATTTTCTGTACAGTTATTGCCTCCAGGGCTCCAGTCCTAAAGGCATCACATTCTTCCTTACTTTATTCCACTATTAGATTAGCAATGCCTTTCAATCCTATGTGGCCACATTTATTCCACTGCTTCTGCGTTCCCTATACTGTGCAGAGGCAATGACTCATAAATTCCTGTATCAGTTGGTCCAACAATCCCACGCCTTTCTCACTGCTCCTCCTTCAGGAGTTTCTCTCTTCAGCTTGTGAAAAATCTGCAGTTGCCCACACAGGCTTTACAAAAGCAACTACAATGCTTTTTTCGTATAGGAACAAAATTAGACATCTCCAGCCATAGAACAGAACTGATAAAAATTGTTTGGTTTCTAAGAGAAGAAAGGTTTAATTTAGGAACATGGACAAGTAACAAATGCCCCAAATTAACAACTTTCTTTAAAGAATAAAAATAACTGCGTGAAATTCTTCAGCAGACAAGCCCCTTAAGAAAGCTGTTTGCTGGGTGAGAATAAAGGAAACTTTTGCAAGAAGCAGCTAATTCAATTGCTTGTTGCCTTAATGTCCTGGTTACATTAAACCTGCACAGCATGATTTTCATTGGAAGGAGAAATCATAAGCCAGACATAATTATTAGGCAAACTCAATCATGTTTATATTATTCAGATATAATCAGAACCTACTTGTCCTTATCATCGTAAGGTGTTTGAGAAGCAATGTTTATAGTGTGGGGCTTGCCTCCCCTCTTCTTCTACTGTAAGGATACAAAAGATAAAACATTGGACTCTCCATTTGTTTGTAGACTCGATTCAGCATAACATACGTTGCTACAGTCGAAGAAACCTCAGAAGTAAATGCGCAGAACATTCATCATTGGGCAAAGACAAATTGCCTTTGAGAAAGCAATTCAAATCCAGAATTGTGATAAACTGTGTAGACACTCTGAAACAGTAACACTTTCTACAGACCTGTGTCTTTAAAATGTATTGAAAACATAAACAACACATAAATAGAACTGACTTTCTATGTATAATGATCTATAAATAATACTCCCATAAATTCACAGTCATTAATAGAATCAGACACTTTATACCATAGTTTAAGATCAAATATCCTGCAGGTATTAAGTAAATAATTTCCTTAAATTAATTTTCCTGATAAGCAGCTATACTAATGCCGGATCTGCCTCTTGATGAACAGACAAAACACTGAATTTCAATGGGGCTATGACACTTTACCTTAAGGTAGTTTAGGAAGCCACCCAGAAGCTAATTTTTCTTAGGGTAAGGGATGATCCAAGTACCTGGATGAAAACAGCCAAGCTTTTACACAAGTTAACCAAACACATCACACATGAACAGGACTTGCAAGATCTCAGAACTCTTAAACCAGACAGGTTTTTTCATATTTAGCCACAGAATCAAGTTCCACAGCCTTGGATAAATAACCTCTACTGGGTAAAAATTTCTGTTTCAAGCAGGGACTATTGGCTGTAAGTGGAAACAGTAAGAGAGAGTTGAGAGTTTCTGTTAACTGCTGCAGCAAGACTGGTAAAGATTTTTCTGGAAGAGATCAGGGATGCATGTATTTTAAATCATATTCATTCAACAGTTATTTTTTCTTGCCAAAAATCTAGAAAATTTTTTGCTGTCTGAATTAATGCAACAAAACCAGTTAATAAAGTGAGTACCTTATATCAACCTTAATTTACATACACAACACTTCTCTGTGTCTATGCCCTGTTTACAACATGGGCATAGACATTAAATAACCAATCTAAAGGTCACACAAGTCAAAGCCAGAAACTTAATGCATGCTTTACAAGTTTCACATCTTCTTCACATTGTTATTTAACTAAGTACTGTTCAAGAGTGTTTTCATTAACCCACAAGAGTTATTAAAATACACCTCTGAATTTTAAGATTCCTAAGACCCTTAGCTACATTCTTTGTACTTAATGAATTAAAAAAAAAAAAAAGGGAAAAGAATTTGAAACTTCAGGACTTCAGATTAAAAATAAATCTGTTCTCACTGGAATCTAACAGACTCTGGAAAACACTGATGATAATCTCAACCTCACAAAACTCTTCATATTCCTTCTATGTCTTTTTCTACTTTCAAAAATAAAACACATGCTACTCCCAGTCTAAATACCTGTCCATCCAGGCAAATGACTAAGACACTCTTCCTATATTTGAAGTACTTGGCCTGACTAAAAAACCCTGTGATGTGAAAAATTTCAGTGGGTACTTGCGAAGTTACCATCTCTTTCTTTTGCAAACCATAACTATGCAGTTGTACCAGCAGCATAAACTAACATAATTTATCATTAATCTCCAGCCCTCCAGTCTTTACTGACTCTGGCATGGTTCTATTAAACTTTGTGTTTCATAGTAATATGATTTCAATTCAGTGACTAAACATATTTATTTGGAATTAAGATTCACAACTAGCTAAGACAAATGCTAGTAAACCCATGGTCTTTATCATTATCTTGAGTCAAGAGAACAGGAAATAAGAAGTAAAAGTTTAATCCAGAAATGAGCTGGGATTTAACTCTTTTCTGAAATCATTGCAGCAAGACCACTCTTAATGCATTTAGCAACAATTAATTCTCAAAGCCGAAACAGCTGCACATTGCTGATGCTCTCCAGATGCAAGGTAAGGAATTAAATCATGGGATAATTCAATTGGAAAATTGCTTGTAATTATGGAGAATGCAGCGTCTGCTTGACTCCTTGTAGTGATTGGTAGTTGCTTCAAGAATAGTGAGGTAGTCTGTGCAATGCATGGTGAATTCAAATAAGTAGCTGTGTTATGAGAAATCTCATTTAGTTTCACAAAGATATGGGTTTAACATGGTTAAAACTGTATTTTCTGACATTAATGATAATCCACTTTCACTGTCCCATTACTGCACACGACCCACAATCACTTGCACACAGAACAGTAATATTCACTGATAGCACCTTCCCTCTGAAGGAACTCAAAGTACTTTGCAAACACACAGAATGGGATCCTACTCTAAACAACAATAGTCAAATAGGGTTGGTCTTTCTCGCCTCATTTAATACATGTGCAAGCAAACAGGCTTGTTCTAACAGGTCATTTAAATCTCTGATGCCACTAGGCTGACAACTTCTGGGAATGAAGAGGGGTGCTCCTTTACATCAAATTTTAAAAGTAAAATTCTCAGTTATGATTCTGCAACAGCAGAAGAGATGGCTGCAAAAAGGTCTAGTCAGAGACCCTCTAGTATTGACAGCATGGAAAAATCCAGAAGAAACTGGTCTTTTGGACTGACAGTTACCAGTGCAGAAAAAGAACCATCTTGTCATCTGTAAACTGAGCACATGTATTCTGAAAATAACAGGATGATGCAGCTTTTAACTCTCTCTTTGTAAAATACTCTTACCACAACTGATCCTAATTAGCATATGACAGAATCTGCTCACTATTTTAAAAAGTCTTGTTTATTGGCAAACTGAAGGACAAAATGGCTGCTGTATGAGATCATACTACTCCTACAGAGACAGTGATCAAATGGGAAAAACACTTAGAAATACTCTTTTTCTGTTTCCTGGTTTAACTGTTAAAACACACAGCTCATAGCATATAGAACCCCGGTTATGGTAGCAGTGGTTACTATGACACATTACATTATTAGTGCCTTAGCTACTGAAATGTTTGCCTGATTTTTTTTCTTTTTTACTTCAAAAGAAAAACCATTAGGGAACAAAAGATCAATTATTTACAAGTTGCTTCACAAATCAATCATCCAGTATCAAAGCTGAAGTTGTTATTTTTAGCAGTTTTAACTACACAATAATTAAAATTGATTACGAAGTCACAACCCCTCATTAAGTTGCTGTCAATTGAAGGAAAAATTCCTCAAAAGCAATTTTTTTTCTTTAAAGTGATTGTAAAAAGATTCCCATCAATTAAAGAGACATCTGGTAATATGGAAAAAGTGATAAATTCTCTCCTGTTCCCAGTGCTAGTACTTTGTAGACCAAAGATAGCGAAGTAGCGAAATCCTTATCACTTTATCTCCACCTGAAAAGAAGTAGGAACACCACTGTGTGGGGCCACATAGACCGAATCCTGCAGAGGCAAGTCTTGCATTTCAATCTAACAAAGTCTTTAAGCACAAACTCTAAGTATTGGAGTAGTCCTAAGAAATAGAGAAGTTCTTTGCATATTTTCTTGTCACACAACAGATACTGATTCTTAGCAAGACCCAGACCCACAGTAGAGTTTTTCCAGTAACCAGATATACTGTTTCTACAAGACATATCCCCTTTGCTGCTCTCTTAGTCTTCCTGAGCTACATGTTATTAGCTTAGGTTTTAATTCAGAAGAGAAATAAAATTGTGAGTCCCGCTCCCCCTTAACATAGTTTTCCAAATTGCAAAAGAATTCATAAAATATCTTTCTTCCCTCCTGAACTTGTTTTACAAGCTTGAAGTACAGGTTGTCAAGATGCTATTGACCTAAGTATCTGGTCGAATAGGAACTCTGCAAGGGATCAAAGTGGATTATCTGGATCACTCTAGAAATGCTCTGTGCAGAGGCAAACCTCATCCTGGCCTTTCTGCTGTCCTCCACCCTATGCAGCAAGTGCAGAACATCCACACACCTAACAAACACAAATTTTCCTCAAGTATACAAATGATGCAGAGGTGAGAAAAATTGGCACAATGTTACTTCCTTACACTAACACCCCAGCCCAACGACCAACTAACCGAAAAAAATCCGCCCAAACCCACACCAAACCAAACTAACAGAAACAAACAAACAAAAAAACCAAACAACACCTCCCCCCAGAAAAGTACAAAAAACCCCAAAAATAAAAGCATAAAAACCAAACCAAACACAAAAAACCCCCCAACTCAAACCAAAACAACAACAACAAAACCAACCAAAACCCAACCCCCAACAAAACCCAAACAAAACCCACCACCAAAAAAATCCCAAACCAAAGCAAGTCCAAAACAGCTCTCATGCAGCAAGGTTTCCAGTGACACAATGTACATCTGTACCACCTTGTGACAGTGTCAGGCTTTAAGAAACATCCCAGACTTTACATCTTACTTTAGCCAGACGCTGAGAAACTGGGAGCTCCTTCACGATACATTACAATACATCTGGACTACCAAAATGCCACTTCCTGGGATCGGTATCTCTTCATCCAGCTACACCAAAGATATTTTCAAGGGAGAACAGATCAGAGGAGGAGAAGGGAAAAGGAAGGGGCTTTTCAGAAAACAGGACCCCCCCACACACACTCCCCAAAACAACCTCCACATAAAGAAACAGGGCTTTGATTACATTCAGGAGCAAAGAAGCTAACCTGTAGTTTACTGAGTTTCTGCAGTTTGTATTACGAGTAGTTGTTTTAGCAACAAAGAATAGTTCAGCGACTAAGTTGCATTTTAAAAGTTCAGCTTGCTGATAAAAGTAGAATACCAAGCAACCAAACAAGTAACCGACAAGTCCGTTAATTTTTGTGAGTCGTTTAGGTCATTCTTACTGCAATGCCCATTACCAGCTTTGCACTCAGGGTCAGTTTTGGTGCTCCACCCTCAAAAAGAGTTAATGGATGTAACATTAACTAAGGCACAGAGCAATCAATTTTTAGCTGTGATGCAGTACATTTCACCTGCCTGCCCACAAAGCACTCTGAAATGTATAATTTCATACAGATGAAAATAAAAAAAACCTCAAAACATAGTAGAGAGTTAAAGGCATTGTCTCTAATGTGCCTGTTTTCCATAGTGCTAATTCCTACCTCTTAATTCAGGGATATCAGCTCTTCCCTCAAGTTAAGCAGTGCTTTACACCCAAGTGAGGTACCTGAGCTGGCTGGAGCTCAGTTATTTCAATTAACACTTTGTCACTCACTCTGTAATGAAAGTACAAGTCAACGATCACCCAATCACTGACTGATCCTACTCCAGCATATTTTTACCTGTCCAGACAGATGCCTTCTCACTGTAAATCAGTGGAAAGAAATGGAAGTGCTCAGCTTCACACAGCACTCATCTATGACACAAACATCTCAGCTAAGCACATAAACAAATGCACAACACCAACATTATCGGAAGCATATTGGCTCTCGAATGACTTTGCAAGGGGATTTCTCCTCACTGCAAGGAAAACCTGAACACTGATTCCCAAAGTTTCATCTGCAGTGAAACATCCCTCGGTCCTGTCACAGACTCTTGGCGAAAGCCCATTGTATGACAGAGTAGGAGGTTAAGTGTTAATGGAAGTCTTACCTCAGTTTCTAAAGAGTCAAAATTTTACCTTTTATTTCTTGAGTATTCCTTGATTTTTAGGCAATCAGGAGCAATACTGCTGAATCTAAGCATCCCAAATATTCCATATTCAATTCGGCTTTATGTGTAACAAAAATCACTCAAGTCCGCTGGACAGCAAACACCTACCATTAACCATCCATTTTGTAAGATGACCAGAGAGAGAGCTGTCTGCAGCAAGTCAAACACCAACCTTGAAAAGGGCTGGAGTACATTTGAGTCATCCCTTGCTTCAAAGCCATTACAATTATCACAGGGTTTGGGGTTTTTTTTAGGAAGTTTACAAGTAACTGGGATTCAGATTTTCTGTTCTCTAATTAGGAGATCAAAGCCTTCAAAGATAAAACTCCTGTACTTAACTCACCTTTCTCCATTGAGGGATAAGACTAACAGCTACATATCCTACACTTGTAGTCATACTTACATAAATGTCCTTAAAGAAACTTGCTATTAAAAATGTTAACTGTTGCTGTTCACTGTTGCCATCGATTGCAAATGGCTTGGCATCTTTACTAAGTAGTTGATTTTAGAATCTACTTTTGCTTAACAGATACTCTTTTGTCTTGGTTAGTCATTGAACGGTCATTACTTTGAGCTATATAAAAAATATTTCCTGAATTAAGTTATATAAAGTTTTGTAGCATCTTCTTCTAGTATTCTTACTTTTTGCCCTTAATTAATGATAAAACAAAGATTAACTAAGCTGTTCATTCCTCAGAAATCTTGATTTGTTACTGACAGGATAACACTGAATATATTGCACTTAGACAGCTCGATAAACCAAGAACTACAGAATGAAAATGGCTTTCAGTACTGTGTAATTAGGCAACGATGCTACCAGAATGATCTTTTCTTTCTCCCCCAATCTAAGGAAGTTCCATGTGTAAAATTCCAAGCTCTTTATGTCACAGTAAACTTTCACCTCTAATGAAGGGCCCTTGGTGAAATGCAGGATCAATTCAGGCAGGTGGGCAGAGCCTGCCCTATCCATAGCAGGCAGTTTGAAAAGCTGTAATTTTTTAGAGAAGTCAAACATAAACCATCCTCTGCCTCTTCCTCAAATACTTTCACACCTTCAGGAAAAACCCAGAGAGTGGAATTAAACCTGCATCATAATGTTGCTTTAACATGGGCTTTTTGTTTCTTCCATTCTCTGAATAAACATCTTTAAACCAGAACATCCTTGAACCTTCTGCTCAAAATCAATACCAGAGTTCTGCAGCTTGGGTTTTTCTCT
Organism: Chiroxiphia lanceolata; assembly: GCF_009829145.1. NCBI lineage: Eukaryota > Metazoa > Chordata > Aves > Passeriformes > Pipridae > Chiroxiphia > Chiroxiphia lanceolata. The sequence goes on from NC_045639.1 coordinate 15,901,888, forward strand.
GATAAACAAAATTACTGTGACAGGTGAAAAGGAGTTGTGATCTAACCTTTATTATGCTGTTTGTGTGCCTTGCAAGCCTCTAAATGACTGCCAGAGATGACTATCTGTGGTACACAGCAAAATGCTTCCCTTTACTGCCTGACCTTTCCACTTCTCCACTGGAAGCACACGAAAGCAGCAACATGAACCCCACTAAAAGCAACACACAAAGCAAATTATTGTAGTTCCATCCTTTATCAGGTTTATCCTCTTAACACAGGCAATGACAAGTAACAAATCTTCTGGTTCTGCTGTATGAACACCTCTGCCAATCCGGAGAAGTCTACTCATCATCTTGTTTGCTCGTGTTTACACCAGATAATTTAGAAAGATAGCCTCTCACAGTAGAGTGGTAGGATCTGCTCACAGACACAGAAAAGAAAGAAGGAAAAATGAAGAACAATGGCTAAAAGTCTGCTATTATATTTCTTGAATTCCTAAGGAAATGCCATTTAGAATAAAGTGGTGCTTGCTTCTCTCATCTGTGTTGTGACACTGGAGCATTCAGCTAACAAAGTGACTTTCATCTGGCTTTACAAGTGATATGAACCATTCATGTGAACTACAAATGATTTTCTAAAAACAGAGTATTTTCATTTTAACAAAAGATTGTCACTAACTCTTTTTTAAAACTCTGTTTAGTTAGGGAAGGTAAGAGATGAAGGTCAAGTATTTCTAAATTGCTTGCATTTGACAGGCAAGAAAAGTAAGCTGTTGAGACTAAAGGGACACAAAGGGACTTCGAGGAAGCGATTCCTTCACCAAAAGCACAATGCACAGTGTCTTTCACTGCACAGAAAGGAAGTGTTGCTCAACAAAGAAATACGGTCTAGGGTTGGAGATCCCAAATCAATAAGAAGATACTGCAGTATGTACCCCAACAGACTTACAACATAACATGGAGGGCTATTTTTTACTGCTCCCCTAAGTGCACAGTCTCTGACACAGCATGTCTAAAGAGTGAGAGGATATTTGGGGAAGTCTGGCCACCAGCTTTCTTCCCTCTCCTGCTCTCCCAGTATGGCCATTCTCGTCTTTGTACATTATACCATCTGCTTAATCACTGTGTTTTCAAAACAAGCAAAGAAAGAAAACAGATGAAACTTCAGGGATAGCTTCTAACTCATAATTGAATGGATGATTATTCATTAGAATCTAGGCAAGTTGCTTGGGGCCACCTAAGCAGGCACTGCATGGTATTACAAAATTTATTTTTTTAAAGATAGAAAACAGAATTCTCACTCAGTACCTTATCTTTAATGCTGCAACCTTTTTGGTTATTTTGAGTGAGATAAAATAAGCATGCTCAGTTTAAGCTACTAAAAGAAAAAACAACTAAGCAGGTTCCCCGCCCCTTCAAGAGAAAGAAAAATAAAACTATTTTGGTCAGCTTTAACATTAACAATCCTCGTAAAACTTAACCTCTGAAGGCATGTCTAGGGGAATACTTATAGTAACACCTCTGAAGTAGTACATGCAGTTCTGTCTTCCCAAAAAAGAGATATTACACAAGCATTGGTACCAACATATCCTTTACAGACTTGCACCTAAACAACTCGAATTTCATCAGAAAACCAAGGACAGAAATACTAAAAATCATTCTTCTCTTTCTTTACCCAAATTCACCTGGCAAAATGGTTAAACTGTACTTGGGTTTAGCTTAGCCTGCCCTAAGATCCTGACTAAATAGGGATATTTTCTCTATCACAATCCCAAATTAACAATTTTTTACCTCTGATTAATTAGCTGGAGTTTGCTCTTAGCAAGAGTCACAGCAGTAAAATGTCTTAGCTTTTACAGTTCTGTGAGTCTCTTTTAATGTATTCATCCAAGCATAGGTGTGTAAGATACCTACTGCAACAGAACAGACACATCATCTTTGATGTGAAGAATAAAAGCAAAAATATTCCAGTTCTTGTCAATTTGCTCATGCTTTTAATACAATCTCACAGAATAGTTCAGTAGAAAATCCCACGTGATTATATCTATTCATTAAAAGCAGACCAAGCCAACTTCACGACAAAAATACTGCGGAGCCATGGGCTGCAACAATTGTTAGTACTGGTTAAGATGCGAGAGGTGCAACAAGTTTGGCACACCTAGAAACACAACTCACCTTGGGCTATTGATTTAATCACACTGTGCTTTAGATTCTCTTTGACAACAGGGAGAAACACGTCTCTCAACTCTTTAAAACCATATGAAGTGCCTTATATAGTAGACCCTTCTCAGAGCCTCATAGGTAAAGTGCTAAAGAAGTACAAGTTATTGTACTATTTGGCAATGGATACAGTAAGACTATGGTTGGTAAGGATTGGCAATGTGCAGTGGCTGCAAGGCTTGCAGTGTCTTGCTGATACTCCTTAATCATACATTATATTTTTATGTACAGAGCCATATGCATGAGCTGTCATTGGAATGGTAAAAAAAATAAACACATGGAAAATAGAGGCAGCAGGCAGGCTAGAAAGAAGTTAAAACTACCAAATAACAACTAATTAATTCACTGAATATTTTTTGCACAAATGTGAGTTTTCTATACTTAAAAAGTTCAATTAAAAAACCCTCTGAACACAACATATGCTTGGATGTACACATTGTATTTGGTGATAAAGGACAAACACCATGGAGGGAAAAAAAATTATAAATGTGTGTTAATCCAGTAGTCTTTTACTATAAAAAGGTCAAACACAGCCAAGAGCAGGACACTCTTCCCTCCAGCTGTCCTTTTAATATATCTCTCATCTTGCCAAGGACAAACTGTCATTAGGAGTGAGAAAGAGACCATTTTACAACCCATTTATTCTTCATTGTCTATGCCTTTTCTGGATATACTTGTTGGAGTACATTAGTCACAGGTATGCAGCAAGCCATTAGAGCATACTAACATCTGATGCACACTAAAATTAATTTTTCTTCTTCAGCTTGGGGAACAGAATGCTTCACGTTGAGTTGCATGCAAGTCTTCACTGAATTAAGGAATGAACAAACAAGATTTCTAAAATCAACAAACCCACGTGATTATCCATAGTCTATATAAATACATACCTACTCTATAAACAAACACAGTGTCCTAGAGCGAGATAATAATTTGCCTCTTTAGAGCAGGCTCATTAAAGGGAAATAATTTTGCAACAACAAAGCACAAGTGCAGTACTAATGAGAAGAGCAAGCTGCAAAATGCTAAGAACACCTGGTCCATTTCTTGTACTGACAGAGCATGAGCTGGAATCTGATCATCATAAAAAGGCTGTATTTTTCCTTCTCCACAGCCCAATGGACTCTGGAAGCAAGTTAGGTTTGCATTTAGTGTCTCAACGTTGCATAAATTCCTGTGTTGTGGGGCTGTGTTGTAACACTTGATACGTATATGTTGGCAAGTTGAGTATCAAAATCTAAATCTCTTCCAGAGCAGCCAGAACTAGTCATTGTAAATAATATTTTTGATTTTAAACCCTCTCTTTGTTTACAAAGAACCTGACAGTCATCCCTACAAATCTATAAAATTCTCATTTGCAGTAAGATCGATTGATAATTTTCGGTCCATGTGTGACTTCCAGATCTCACTTAATTCTTCTGCTATTTCACTTGCAGTATGTAGCTGATCTTTCAACTCACACACAACAATTATTTCCACTGAGTCGTTGGCAAAATCTTAAAGAGGAAAATAACTAATAAGAAACTGAATCCCACTTGGAATAAACAAAACCACAAAAGTTTACAAATCTTCATGGGATACCGGTCGTTTATCTGAATGTTTATAAATAATAAAACTAGGGTGGCATCATATCACAAAGCTATCTTTTTAAGGACTATTCAACCATGTCAATTGAATCTTTGCAGACCAGGATGATCCACGTTCTTCTTCAGCATTAGAGAGGGGGATGCAATAAACATTCAGGTCTGCAAGTTTTTTGTCAAAATTTGCAGTAGGTTCAAAAACATTTTTCTTCTCAAAATAGAAATTCCCCTGAGAAAACAATTCTTGGCTTGTTGTTTCTTTTTCCAGGCCTACTGTGTCAAGATCTCAATGATTTACTAAAGAAGAAATACCTCTGATAGCTTGTTTAAAAAGCACATAAGCTAGATCGGTTCTATGAGATCAAGGCATATCCTCAAACCAGTCATAAGAATTAATGTAAAAGGAAAACTTTTGGCTGTCTACTGTGAGCCCAGCTACTCTTTTTACCCCTTATTCTTTCCCCTGGAAAATAGCTATCTTTTTCAGAGAGAATTTTTTTCCCAATTTTTAGTGGACTTGCAAGTGTTAAAAGTCTCTTTTCTTCTTGAGTCATACATGAAAAATAACTTCTCACCTACTTAGTTCTTGCAAGCCCACATTGATTTATACTCTACTGTTTTGTTAATAAAGTGATAATCTGAAACAAAATATTATTTATTATCTTTCATTATCTGCCTCGTTCTTCTTTGTCTGAGGAATCATAAATTAAAGTCAACAGCCATTTTATAATCCTGCAGTTCATTATCTCCCATTTGTTAATATGCTCAGTGCCTTAGCCTTGCTCCATTTCTTTAGTAATAATTACAAAAATCAAAACCACATTAACACAATATGCAGATACTTCTTGTTTTAGAACTTACATAAGAGCTTTTCAACTAATCAGTAGCTGGTTAGGGAACTGTCCTCATTCATCTCCCACTTCCCCTGCCATCCTTCTTGAAAGTTTAATCTACATTTTCCATTAAGAAGTTGTCTCAATTGGAGTTCCCATTTGCAGGGTGGCTTTGATTTTTATTTGAAATAGTGATCATACCTCCCTAACTTATCTCTTAATCTGAGCTTTTTATCAAGTAGCTGCATATTTTCCTGGTCCTGAAATCTTCAAATCACAGAAGCAGAAATTCACTTACTTTACCAAGAATCACAAGATTTAAAAGAGGAGCAGGCAACCTGCCTGCATCACCATGGTCAAGAGTGGTCAAGACTCAAAACATTCAAGTTTAAAATTGCATTTTTGATTAGAAACAGACCACTCTGACATTTGATCAGACCTAGATTTGTGAGTAATTGTTTTGGGTGCAGCTGCTACTGGTCCTTCCCCCTTAAATACACAGGATTAATTTTGTACTAGTGGTCATCTCTTCCTTGTAAAATTCGACTCAGAAGGAAGCCACAACTCTGCTCTCAGATCAAGGGCAATGATTACTGTCCTCCAAAGTCCCTGGGCAGCACAGCAATGCAAGGTTGCTGACAGGAACCTGAGCCAGCAGCCCCTGGAGGAAGGAAAATACAAGCAGTGGAACGAGGTAGCCCAAGAGATGAATTCTGAAAAGGCACACTTTCTGATGTATGTTAAACCACCTGCTACTTAGAGCTGTGTTCTAGAGGCCCTCATAGTACAGAAAGCCCTGGGTTCGACTCGGGAGCTGAAAGGCACAGAACTTATGGCTTGTTTGACCCATCTCAGGTTTATTAGAGAGGCAAACAACTCTCCAGCTTGAGCATGACAAACACATACATCCCCACAGCTGCAACTTCCTGCAAACCCCTTCATTCCGATCACAAACTGGCTTGTCTGACCTGCCTCCTTAGGAAATATTGCCACAGTAGCAAGAACTGCAATTCCTCATATTTCATTACAATAGACTGCAGTACGTTTGCTGGTATAATATATTATGAAGGATCATGAATAATTAAGAATTAATCACACTTGTCAAAATAAATAAAGGCAGTCAGTGATGCAAAATGCTTGAATTTTTTATAGCATCTTTTTACTTATTCATGAATTAAAAGAAGTCTAGTAATCCACAATGGATTGCCTATTCATTAAAGCACATACAATCCCCATTCAGATCCCAGAAGTAGAGGTTTTGCTGTCAATCCTTAGCACATCGGTGGAACTTTAACCTTAAATCTCTGACCCTGCAGAAATTTACAGAAGTTAGACTTGGAAATGTTTGTAACTCCAGCAGATCTTCAGAGGCATAGCTGGAAGATACACCACTGATTCTATCACCCACTGCTCCACTTACAAGATGGTGTGGAATGGAGAAGAGTGAAACGTTTTAGCACAAATTTTCAAAACAAAACCCCAACCCCAAAGTACCTTGATAATCATTATTCTCTAGATCTCTACAGGCAGACAGTCCTGAAGTTTTTTCTGATAAACACTCAATATTTTTGCATGGTTTGAAGGCATTCCCAAGGCTTTAACAGAATAGCAAATAATATTAAGTGTTTAAAAAGCAACTTTTCTCTGATTCTCCGAAGTGGTCCAAAACTCTTTAGTGCATTTTTCTCCGTTCTGAAAGGGAAGAAAAACCTGGGCTGGGAGGTGAGGTAGGGACACACCACCACATCAACCCTACCAGCACAGACCAAAGATCCACTAATTTTAGATATCTGGCTCTGAAAACAGACAGGTGGAGATATAGAGGAAAGAATATATGAACAAGAAGAGCAAACAGTTGTAACTCATCACCCCCGGCCTTCAGGGCCTTTCATGCATGTACTTTCTGAGCCAGGAAAGGTTGTCTTGAGAATCCAGAAGCTGTAACTGTTTTTCTTCTCTGCTCATATTCTGTCAATTTGCACACTCACAGAGTGTTTCAGCACCAACAATATCTCAGGGAAAAAGCTCCACAGTTTCCCTATTTGTTACATATTAAAGGATCTCCTTTCGTTTTACCTGACATCTACTAATTTCACCTCTCCAATTCTGTATTGGAAGAAATACTGAATATTTTTTCTGTACTCATCCTCTCAGTGCTTTACAAAGTCTTCGGAGTTTATAAACCTTTATACATATTTAATAAAGATTTTATAAAATGCTTTGATTTCTATACAACCTTGCCATGTATTCCTTTAGATGTCTCTTGCAGGTAGTGTAGCCCTGGTTAATTTAAGAGTTCATAAAAGACAGCCATTACATACTTTAGATCAACCTTGTTTTCTTTCTTTTAAAAACTTACCCAGCTGTACTAAAAGATTTTTGATGCATGGGATCTAGAACAGAACACCATGTTTTAGATAACAGCTACCTCTCACATTTATACTATAGCATACTGTTCCTATTTCCTTCTCTCTTCCCAGTAAGCCCCCAAATCACCTTTACTTTGTGACTGCTTCTGAGTTGATGTTTTCACAGCTCTATTCTTACCCCCTAATCAGCTTAAGTGACCATAACCAGCTTACAATCTGTCTGCATATATGCCAAACTCCGATTGTCTCTCACACCACCTCAATTCAAATAATCTACACTAAATTTCACCTGTCACTATTACCTGGTTAAGCATCCTTTTTCAATTCCGTGAAAACTAGACCTTCAATCTTTTACCCTGAATAATTGAATATCAAACTCTTCCACCTCACCATTTATTCCTATTCAGAAGATCAATGATTTGTGTGACAGTACATGCTGAACATGCCAAGTGAATGGAGTGCTCAGATGTGACTGTAACCAAATGCTGAGACACCTGAAACTAGTTCTTACTCTAGGCAGCTTAATCCATGATTTGTTCCAATTTCTTGACACTGAGCTGTACCATGCTGCTGGGACAGGGGCAAAACCACAGAAGTTCTTCTAATGCCTGTCATTGGGAGATCTACCAGTGATTTTCTACTGAACCTTTTAGAGAAACTTACACACAGCACAATGAATCATACCAGAGGCATTTGTCTCTATCAATGTCTTGACATGACCTGATAACCAAGTGACAAGTATGAGCTAAACTATCCCAAAATCTAGTTAAGCTATCTGTTTATCTCTGTGCATTACTCTCTGCAAAGGAGATGAAATGAGATTGAGATAATTGCAAGTACAATTTGCAGGAAACAGTGGGGGTTGGAACTACTGTGCTTAATTATTTCAGATTGAAACAGACCACACAACTATCTATGCCAAACAGCCATAATTAAAGTGATTTAAAATATCTAGATGCTAGCTCCAAGTGGTGCTTTTCAAATGAGTCTTTACACAAGCAAGAGTTACAGTCGTCTATGAGTTGCAGACCTACAGCTCTACTGAGGGGTTTAAGATTAAATTACCACCATGTCCAGCATGCCTGATAAATTAAAAAACCAAACACACACGCACATACAAGCAAATACATCACCTCAAATAATCCACTCTGATGGCCCACCAATCTAAATCCACTCAATCAATATGACACTGGTTACCTGCCCCTCAGAACAGCAGAAAACGGCAGAGCACAAGCTTCAGCCTAAATTGCTTATATTCCAGATGGAAAAAAACCCATACTTTGGTCTTAGAAATGGAATTTTATCCAAATAGGCAATTGGAAATCATCAACCACTAACACGTTTGGTTTTGGGCTACAGGGCCAGTCAGCAATCTCTCTTTCTTGTGCTTTGGCAGATACAGAAAACTGAGTACAGACAAAGGTATAACTCTACCGAAAAGAATCCAAAAGAATCATACAAAATGGAGCACCACATTGACCTGGCCAGGCTCTTTACCTGGAACAATACATTTACTTCCTTGTGGCTTTTCCCGTTTTTCCCCACTTCAGGAAAGTGACAGCTACTCTTCCCAACTCAAAACAAGGTTTTGATTCCTAAATCTCAGTGGCAGCCAGCTTGCACTAGAATTTTAGAAAAAGAACAAGAGCAGAACTTCTGATTTACCTCAAACTTTCCCTGAACTGTATCTTTATAGCAAGAAATTCAGTATGCGTATGTATGTTCGCTGGTGTGGAAATTAGAAGATATTTGCCTGCAGCACAAATGTGGTCCATCTGCTTTACACACGACACAGAGCACGCCAAAATGACTTGGTCTGCTGATGAATCAATGGGCCCTAAAAGTTAATTTATAATGGCTATCTGGGGAAAAGTGCTATACTATTGATATGGATGAGAAAACAGAATATCAACGAAAAGCAGCACTGAAAATTTCCTCAGTATTCACCTGAACATAACAACTGCTACGAGCAATCAGACTGCAGCTCTGCAAAGTCAAATGCCATCTCTGATGCTGGCTGCTAAGAAAAGGATCCTTTCACTTGCAGCTTTCTATATAAGAGGCCTTAAATTTGAATTAAACAAGCAGTGATGAATGTATTCTGCAAGAATTAATCTGATCTTTCTTTAAATTCATACATACTTCTGGCCCCCATAACATTAATTCATGTATCTTATTCGCACAGTTTATTCAGGTACTACATGAAAAATATCTCCGCTCACTTGTTCTATACCTGGAACTCACTAACTTCACAGCTGCTTTCCACTGCTCTTCAATGTGCATTTTAATGACTTTTAAGTCCTACCATTGCAGACAAAATAAAGAATTTTTGTCTGTTTAGTTTTTCCTAGTATGGAAACTGTTCCTTATCCCTCATAATTTTTGTTGTCCTTCCTGACATCTCTTTGTTTTTCTGGATAAAGCCTACAGCCCTAACTTCCCCATTTCCATTTTTGTAGTTTTGTTCTCATCAACACCACCTGACCCTTACAGGGAGAGGTTTCAAGCAGATGTCACTGACAGTCAAAAGGATGTTAAGGATTTTGCTGCTTTCCCGAGGTTAGAAGAGCACAAATATATCTAAAAATCTTTCAGAACTTGTAATCTTAATGAAATATGCTGCTGTTCACAGATATGATCACGAGCAGGAAAAGTAATTCCAACAAAACAAATTTTCTTCCAAGAAAGGAGAAAAATCTATTGCACTCTCTTCTTTTCAGGCTTCCTAGTTCTCTTTAAAGACAGGATCTTTTTTCCTTATATTAAGGACAAACCCCATCTTTTGCTTTCTTACCAAACAGAGAACCTAAGCCCTGGACACAAGGATATTGCCTAAAATGGTCTGCAAATACACAAGCAGTACACAGGACGTTGAGCAAAGGTAAGGCTAAACTCTTCCAAACACTGAATGACCTTAAACATAGGCACCACAGGATAGTTCTCACCCAAATACCATCCATGGCATGGGTCAGCCCAATTAGGATTTTACACAATATTATATTTGATGCTTTGATTCCTATATAGATGATGAAGGTTGCCTTTAGATGAAAACAGATCTCTTGTGCAGAATGACCCCCTTTTGTTTGTCACATCATTTGCATTCATCATCTTCTGCAGTAAAAGGATTCTAGCTGTCTTTAGCATTTCAGGAGGATGTGTTTGTTTGGGTGGGGTTTTGGGTTTTTTTGTGAGGGTTATTTTTGGGGGTGGGAACATGGGTGCTCTGTTTTTAAAACTAACCACTACACTGAAGGCATTATAGTTGTATTTGTCTTACCTTTAGGTGTACCCTCAGAGTGATCTCTCTCTGGCCCATCTGGGATGTTTAGCTGTGAGATCTCCTCCGCACTTAGTCTGACCCAGGCGTTGTTGGGGGTTTCCTGATCTTTTGAGGTAAAGGAATATTCCAGCTCACAAGGAGATTCAAAATTGCAGTCAAATACTGGAAAAAGAAAATAGACATAAAACATACCAGGTTAATTAAATTCAGCTTCCTCTGTGCTAGAAGATGTGTATACACACTAATTTTATAGTTTAGTAAGTTAGGGCTTGGTTTTTTCCATAATGAGGTAGAAAGAAATAGAAGAATTCAATAAACAGAAAGGCAAATATGTGCCTGAATGTGCTGCACAGAGAGGTTCATTATGGAGGCAGCAGCCTGAAAAGGAAGGTCCAAGAGCCAGTTATTCCCCTTCAGGACAGCTAAAAGGGCAGCACAGGCTAAAACAGGGAAAGACATCATCCGGACTGAAGGGATATCCGTTAGTCAATGGATAAAATGGGACATAAAGCCAATGTCTTCTGGGGTGGTGGTTCAAATTCAACTAGGACCAGTGTAGTGCAAAGACTACTAACACTTCACATTGATGTTTCATCTCAGTGAACAAAGGTCTCTACAAAGCAAGTCATATATCCTGGGCATATGGGATGTGCTGGCAGCCATAGGGACTGTACCCAATAGGCAGCATTCTGACTCTCTGGATTTGAAGCACTTTAGTGAGGCAGCAGAAGCAGCAGAAACCTGACTTGCTGCTGCAAAACTTCAACCTCCATGTAGTATAGCCAGCATCTGCCTCCAACACAGACATTTCCTTTTGAGATGTTTCTCTTTCAGAAACCCACTACTCTGCTGGTGCAACTATGATTCACTTCCCAGGGTCCAATTTACTATCACACCATAATTCAAGTTGTTTAACACAACATGCAATGATAACCTGAAAGGATTTTACTTTTAATTGTCAAGAACATAAAATTTTCTGGAATGCCCTGTATACATTTGTTTTTATCTCCACAGTCAGCACTCAACATGATATTCAGTAAGAAAAAGAAACTATTTCTGAACTAACTCACTGGTTCTGAACAGGCTAGATCTATTTGAAAAAGCTCCTCAAAAAAATCCAGCTGGTCTTTCAAGTTTTCTATACTGTCTACTGTCCTGCCATAGCTATGCAAGTGAAACAAAAAATCTGAATTGACATTAGTGAAATTAACTGGTTTTTTTAAAACTTCAATTACATTCTCTATTAAACATCTAATTCCTTTAGTGGGCACAGATTTATGTAGTTCAGCCTATTCTCCTGGTGATATAATATTTTCTAATCTGAAGGTTAATACCGTTGCCCTCCCGCTACACTTTTCCAGCTAATTTGCTGTTTTAACAGCAAGCTGGAAGGAACAGTCTTTTTCCAGTTTATATTTGATATTCTTAACCAGGTGCTTTAACATTCACTCAGCATTTTGAATACTTCACAATGCCATGGAAACCATACAATGTAAGAAATCCATATACACTACAAGCAGCAGAAACAAGGATTACACACATTTCCTTAAATTCAAATGCACAAGCCCCTACTCTCTTCAGGTCTCTATGTTATCAATACAAATTTCATGACACATGAAGAACACTTCAATTTGGGCAGCAGGGAACTGTGGATATGTTAATGCTATACAGTTTACTATTGCAATATCATACCCAAACCTCAGACCACTTATTTCTTGAAGTCCCTTAGATGGTCTTTACCAATTAAAAAAAAAAAAACAAAAAAAACCTAAATTTTTTTTAACCCTATAAAGTATTAGGAGTCTATTAAACTTTGTATCAAAGACCAGATGGACAAAAGAGCAACAAAATGCTCAACTACATGTTAAAGAAGATGTATTGTCATTACTGTACAGTTTTGTTACAGAGAAGTTACCTGAGGAGTATGTGTTTTAGGGCACTGTGAAAAAAATTTGGAGGGTAGAATCTCAGCTCATGCAAGAACTTTGTTGATGGAACCCACTGGAGGGCAAAATGGAAAGCCTAAGCCAAGGACGACACGTGGCAAGAATAATTATTTCAAATCAACTACTTCATTCTTTGTGTCCTTCTCTTCCTGATCCTGATTCCCTCATACTTTCTTCAGCTTTCTAGAAGTTGCTGCTTGCTTCCCCTCCTCTCCTGCCCAGCTGCTCGAAACAGAAGCCTGTGTGCTCTCTTACCCTCCTGACCCAAGCAGAGAAGCCCATGGATATCCACAAGGCACTCCTCATTTTCCTCCTCCAGTCCCCCATGACAGTCTGATTGTCAATACTCAATAGCCAGTTCTGCTGCCCCATTTGACTTTCCAGAATTCCATTCTCAGAAGAGAGCTAGCAATCAGTTATGGAGCCCTTAACACAGTAGGCCTCTGACCTACAACTGGTGCAACTTAATCGGGGTATGTGACTAAATAACAGTCATCACATTCAGTCTTATGATCCCTGCAGACAACTAAAGGCTCTGCCTGAAGAGGGGAAAGTAAAGAAAAAAAAGGCAAGTAGCAATACCACCTCCTTCCCTTGCAATGAATAGCTTATAGAGAAGTAGGCATGGTCTAACATGCCTGCTGTGGTCAAGCTGAATGTCCTTTACAACAGGTTTTTTCTTGGAAGAGGGGAAGATGATTTGGCTCCTACATCTGACAGTGTCTGTGATTTAATGGAAACATACTTGCATCTTCTACAGAACTCAATAGTCCCCTCACATCACCAGAATATCCGTACTTTTCTTAGGCTCTTATTTAAATTAGTCCTGTGTAAGACACAAATTTCAGTGCTATTATCCTATTCAGTACAAAGAAATGATGACAAAGAAATGCCATCTGATGCAATACAGCAAACAGCATCCAATCTTCTAAGCCTAACATTAACTTCCTACCCTTAGGCTTTCCTTCTTTCACAATGTCCTTCACTATTGACAATGCAATATACTTTATAAAAAAAGAATTGTATACAATACTTTTTTTTCACTGATAAGCTAGTTTTGATGTGTTAGCTGCTACAAGACCACATAAGCCACACTTGCAAATGCAGAACCTTCATAACATTCGAATTGCTGCCACAAATCACCTGTCAAATTTTACATCTCTGCATAAAAAAATAAAGTGCTTTTCCTTCCTTCTTTACTTTTGTCTTAACATATAAATGCAAGACCAAGTTTATTCCTGTCTTGCCCAGTTAAGCACAGAAAGCAGAAGCCATGTGTCTTTGGAAGCTGAATAAAAGCCATTCTGCCTTTTACTGAAAAACCAAATACCGCAGGAAGGCGATTAAATCTAACACAACTTTTAGTGATTATTTTTTAAACTTACTAGCAATATAAATTGACTAGATACAGAGCTTTGGGACTTGAACAGTGTGCCTAATCAGTAAAGTGAGATGTTTTTCTTTTTTTGTGATTTCTGATGTTTTTCTAAAAGTGATGTCACAGAGATTTACACCCAGTAAATGCATTTATGCCAGAGCTGTATTAACACTACAGATCCTAAAGGTTCTATATGAATTTAAGTTCCATATAGCAAAAAAATAGCAAAAGCTCTTTTCAAATTAAAAAAACAACAAACAACCAAATAAACAACTTGTTGTCCAACAATCTCTTTCATCTGCAACTGCTGGACGTGAGAGAGACAGAACAGATAATTTATTAGAGGTCTATTTCACCATTACACTTTTAAAGAAGAAACAAAAGTGATGCTTATAATCAAATTAAGGTAAAAAGGTGTTTAAGAAAGGCTTAGACATCAATCAGTTTAGCTTCTGGTACATAAAAAGATACAGGATACTAACCACAGAATGAAAAGCAAATTAAGTTACTATTCAATTGAAAAGACACTGGAATCTGTGTGTGTCTGATGATGCTTGAGTCTTGTGACTGCTTCAATTTATTTATTTTTAACCAACATACCTAACAGCAATAATTTATGCACAAATAACTAAAATATCTGGCAACCATATCTGTTTCAATTAAACTGATTAGAGCTTTCTAATAAACAAATGACTTAAAATAGTAATATGAATAATAAACCAAAACACAGTAATCTGCAGGAAATATCCTTTTACCTTGCTGCAGGTCAGATTATGGATCATTCGCTCTTTGGGTCATTTTAGATTATTTGTGTAATCACCCATCACTGAAACATGCCTTATTTAGAACAAAAATAAACTAGTTTAAAGGGATATATAAAAAAAACGATTCTTGTTGAGAAACTATTCTGATTATCCTTTCTTCAGCTGCCCAAAAAAAGGCTGGGTTTATTTGGTCTAAACCACATCTTCTTTCAACAACAAAAATCTTACCAGCAGGTAATTTCCTCTTAGACTGCTCCTTTCTAGTTCTATGTGTGTCTGACTTTAAAAGGTCCTTTTCCCTCCCTTACAAATCACTCCTTCTCCATTACTCTCAGCTGGGCACCCCTTTGGAAAGGTGTGGTTGCCTTCTCACCTCACTGCCACAGACAAGGGAGCAGGCAGAGGTTCTCTGTTCTCAGCAAGATCAGCTTAGAGATGCACATCCTCACCGGCACCTCATCAGCTTAAACATGACTAATTCACACTACATCCACAGACAAATGCACAATGTAAAGGTCATTTACACCTGTCAAATCAGGACCACAACCTCCCTCAAGAACATACCTCTTTCAGCAGCAACAGTCACAGCAGCGGTGTAGAAACAGATAAAATATTCTTGCACAGGATGTCTTTTTTCAATACAAATATTGACAGATATTCCTTGTGGAGGAGACATAATTTAAATTGTATAGTAGAGATCTGCTCTGCTGAGTGAGCTTTGAGACCTCCATCAATACCCACTAACCTCTATTTTACTCATGTTATAAGGCCTATAAGCTTTTAATTTATGACAGGGAAATGACAAATTGATTTTCCAGTTATTAATCCTAGTGACAGAGCCAGTTCCTAAAGCCTTCCCATTCCCTTTGAGTACAAAAGGGCACAGGCCATTCAGTCTAAGGGTTTCAATTGCCTCATCAGGACTTTCTGCATTTCTATTCCCCAATACAGGGTGCACATGCGGGGTGACACAAAGAAGCCTGCAGCAATAAGTATTTCTCCCCAAGAATAGAACATAAGTAGGGGACTCTGCTCTCTGGCTGTCAGCTCACCAGCCTGCTGAACACCCAGGAGGATCAAGGCCAGGTCCTTGGAAGTTAGCGTTGCCCTGCTGGCACAAAGAAGGGGTGAAAGTCCTTGCAAATGGATTCCTGGCGTTATCTTTTCCCTGTGCAACTGGAGATACAGCAGCAATTTAAAATGAGTGAATCCATAATAGGAAGGAAGGGCACAGGAAAAAAGCACAAGGGAAAAGGTGTTGGCGGTCACACAAATTCAAGAGGAAAAACAATTGCAGGGTTTAACTGCCTTGTTCCTGCTGAGCAAGCAAGCCTCAAGAGACGTTTTCACCTATTTCCTTCCATTGCTCAGGAACAAGAAAGGGCAAATTGCACATTTTAAGGGACAGTATGCCACATGTATCCCTGTCAGGCACCCTGGATCTACCCTTAGCAAATGCCTGTGCCAGACAACAACTGCCTGGTCTTGGGGCTGCCACTCGAGGAGCTGACAAATGTGAGAGCAGCAGCATGGCCTGACAGGGGTGTTGGGGAACTGGGGATGCACTCAAGTAGCCTCACGGCATCACTCCGTACCGCAGGGCTTTGGGGTCCATCCCATCTCAGTCACCTGCAAGTGAAGCAGTGAGGAGAACAGCTGGGCAGCATGCCAGCTCCTCTCCCTGCCCTGAGACGCAGCCTGTGTTCATCAGGGACCTCCTTTTAATTTCAAGCTACTTAGTGCAAGTTAGTTTATCTCTCTGTGTCCTTCCTCCGCACCAGCAGGTCTCCTTGGTGTACACCCCCCCGACCTTGAATTTACTGACAGGAAGGCTGCTGTTCCCTCACAGCGACAACATTCAGTCTCAGGGCTCCAAGGGCTCCTCAGAGCTTGCTACCAGCAAGGAAGTCTTCAATGTGGCTAATTTCTCCCCAGTACCCAGGGCAAGATCGCAGGGGTGGTACCTGTTGGGCAGGGTCAAGCGTGGTTCATTCCTGCAATGCCCACCTTGGAGGAAAAACACTCAGGTTTCCCCTGGGAGGGGCTATTAAGGTTAGATTGCATTCTGAAGAAAAGAGTTTTGGAGGAGCCCCACCGGAGGCAGAATTTCACATGTTCAGTAGAAAAGGGAATAACCCTTGGGAAGAGTGCGGGGGCCTGGGTGCCCAGTGCAGGGCGAGCTGCCTGCCTCCCTGTGGAGCTCTCCTCATGCCAGATGCACTTAAATTAATCCTCTGGGGAGTGAGCCACTGCTGGATGGGCCACTGCTTAGAGAAAACAGCAACACAACTATTCATCTATTTGTTAAGAGAACCTTAAAAATGACAGCATCTACTTTATATATACCCAGCTCCTCAGCGTGCACCAGGGACTGAATCACCAAAATCTCTGACAGCTGCTTTGTTCGGTGGAAATCAAACTACAAAGAAGAGGGCCAGGACTCCTTCATCAATCAATTATAAGCACAGTCTTTCAAGACAGCTACAGAGAGAGGTGTGAGGAAGGGGCGCTGGGAGAACAACTAGCAATAGCTCTCCTTTCCATTCCTCCTGCTCCAAGAAGTGACAGAGCTCATTCTCCACACAAGAAATATTTGCCCACCAAGTCTCCCATGCATGCAGCAAAAACAATACATGACAGTGCACTTCTAATGCCAGTTCTGGCCAAAAAAAATGAAGTACTGACTAACAGCGATTGTTAGAAAACATGCTCCAGTTGGCACAAAATAGTGGTTGGATGAACTGTCATATTTTGACAATTCATACAAGAGACCTCTTGCATGAATTTTGAGAGATCTCTAGAGAAAATGAATACTTGAGAGACAGGGAGAAAAGACATTTGTTTTCTAACTGTATGTTATTTTATTATTGAAAAAATGTTGAGCTGTCATAGGCATATTATCTGCAGATGAAAAACGATATAAGGAAAACAATAACTTGAAAGAAAGTAAAAATTTCTCCCGAATAAGATTTTTTCTTCTTTCTTGCTTAGCACAGCCTTCAGTTTAGCTAGACAGATGCTGCTTTTCCTGATTTTCCTCCCTTTGGATTTCAGCAACATTGCACACGGCAAAAATACCATATAATTGTTGAACAAGAATCCTAGCATATGTATATGGAGTCACAGGATTTGCTTCTTTATATGGAGCAATTCTATTACTGTGGTGTGAATAACTGCTGTTAATCGAAATCTTGCCCTATTCTATTCATAATGTTATTTCCAAAACCATATTAGAGTATTTCTAGAATTGCAAAAAGGATGTGTTTGAGTTAAGGTGGTACATCACTTTTCCAATATCTTTACTAAGAAAGCATTGATTGATTTTTCCTCTGGGACAAAGTAGCATTCTCCTTATTCCTCTCCTAACTTTATCTCACTTTCTGAACAGAACTTGCTGTAACAATCAGTTCATATCCATGCATCTCACTATGCCATGCTGAGCCAAGAATAATGATAGCTTTATCATTTTGAAGATGTCAGTATTAGTCTGATTTGCTGCAGAATTATCAAACAAGTAGTCATGGGAACCTAACCATAACATGAATTCATCTGGATGGTGCCCTCTTTCTCTCCATCCTCCCTTTCGTTTGATGCTCAGACTCTTGGAGTTTTGTGTCAGCAGTATCTATCTGGTATCCAACCCACATGAATGAAACGGTATCTCGAATACGTGCATGAGTACTTGAATTCAGCAAGTTGCACATGACCCACCAGAGAAAAAAATTTAATAACCTGACACCTTGCTGAGCAGCTGCTGTGCCACTGAGCATGAAATACGCAGCGAGAATGGCCCCAAATTATTCCACAGTAACGTAAGTCCAATGAATTTTTATTTTTTAGTTAGCAAACCCAATTCAGGAAATTAGGAACTCATTACAGACGATATTCCATTAGAAAGTGTAAAGAAAACCCCCAACAACCCTGTCAAATTAGTTTTCTGAAGACAGAGAGCTGAGTGAAATTATTAATAAGTTGTTAATAGAGGCCATCCTTTGGATTGGGCTTTTAGTACCTATTAAATCAAAGCTCTGAACGATTATACATTCTTGTAGGTATGTGCTCCTCCCCTGCTAAACTCACATTTTCTAGACATTTTTAAGCACACTAGTCATTTGGTAGCCAAATTACCCTGACTTTTAATGCCAGTTAACTTTGGAATACAAAACACCACTATTTCCTAAACTTCAGAGGGGGGAAAAAAAAAATCTGTAACCTATATTGCAGAAGCCTAAGAGAGGTACTTTTGCACAAAGCTGGTTCAGAACAGCCAAAGAGTTTGGCTGCTACTGGACAGACAATCTGGCAAAGAGAGATGCAAACAGTACAGTGATATAAGAAGAGTTAAATTGCAAAAGGCATCTCCTGTTTCCTAAATGATCCAACATGGCAACACTTATGCCTGTTATTCTCAAGAAATGTGTTCTTCTTTCAAAACAGAGTTTAAGTGGGTTGAATTGAATTTGATTTTTTTCTCCAATCAGTAGCATTTTCCACAGTTGCCACTGTACCCTGCCAGGATCATGCTCCAGGTTCACTGTTGTTGGGCTGGCTCAGGGGGATGTAGAGGATGGGGAAGAGAGAGGTGTGTTAACTGCATGAAGGTTTACAGGCCTAAAGGGGCACCTGTCGTCTGGAAACCCTGTTACAGAAGCTTAACAGATTTTATGCGGTGGACAACTGATTTCTTATACAATACCTGTACAGAAGAGAAAAGTAACGTTCAACCAACCAGGACAAGAAATGTAATATGTGGCTGAGTGCAGTTAATCATGTAAGCCTCAAGACAGAGATCCATCAGATCTGAAAATGGGAGATTAATACATTACCACAAGTCCACATATGCAGAATGCATTAAAAGTTTGTTCTAGCCACAGGAAACAGTCTGAGTGTACCTCATGAGAACAAAAAAAATACATAAAAATTTGAAGATTTAAAGTCTCTTCCTGTGCCTCAGGTTGAATTCCCAAGTCATTTTGACTTCACATCCATTTTTTAGCTTTTATTTTCTGAAAGGTGGATGGTTTTTGCATCTTTGAGATGACTGATGATTAGTCAGTGCTTAGATGGAGACAAATCTAGAAATCTCTAGACAAAATAGAAAAAAAGTCTTGTGAATTCATCACTCAAGTATCCTGTTGTGCCACTGATTATCTTTTGGGATTGCTGCATATGGTTTCAAAGATATCATCAGGCGCTGTCCCTGCCAGAACTACCAGAGGCAGTCTGTTAGAATTTTTAATTCTGGGCAAAAGAAAAGAGAACTTATTTTGGCAGAGGAAGAGGGACATTACATGTCAGTTTACTCACTCTTTCAGTCAGAGAATTTTCCAATAGCAGAACACAGGGAAAAGGTAATTAAGACAAGTAATATTGCCCCACTCTAGCAATGTCAGCCAGCTAATTAGATGGGTCCCATCAGATGATTAGGCAAACAAAGTTTTGATAGAAGTTTTATTGAGCACTCTGTCATCAGTCATGCCGGGAGAAGTGAGGAAAGCTTCTGACAGAAGAAGAAATCACTCTAGTAGTAAAGGACTGCTGGGTTTTATTTCTGCTCATGATTTATTGTGTGATTTTGGATTAACCATTTAATCAGAAGGCAGGGGTGTGTCCTGGGACAAGAGTACTCACTTAGAGCTTGGATGGCCTAACTTTGTCTTCTTCCTTGCTCTGCTGAGTCCCATGACCTTCACAGAGCCTCATACATCCAGGGCCAATAATCAGCTACTGAAAGGCACCGTCCACCCCTGTCATGCACATAGTTCTGGACAGAAATCCATATCCCTGGGAAATTTACTAATAGACATTCAGGTGGGTATAAGCTGAAGGTGGTATGCGGAGGAAAAGAGGTTTTAAGAAGTGCCCTCTCAGTCTTGAGCTATGTTTACAGGCTCTGCTCCACATATCCACATCAGTCCTCTGCGTGTTGCAAATCTGAAGTGGCAGGAGTGTTCCAGCCTGAAATGAGTGACTTTGAGGGCTACTGCTACCCCCTTAATTTAAAGGAGGTTCTGCCAACTTTTGTAAACATTAAATTGCAAGGCTAAAAAAACCTCAAATTACCCCTGCTTATCTTCAAGATTCTCCAGTAGTTTCAAGGTGCGTGTCCTGAATTACATCTACTGAGGGAGAAAACAGTTTAGACTTGTCCTGACTGAAGATTGTATTTTGTGTAACACCTCATCAGATTCTTGCCTTTCCTTGCAAAACAGGTGGTTGGAATATGGTAGAATTTGGTCTTGTGCAACCAGCTAAAATCATCATAAATCATTTCTGCTTAGATGCAGCACATTTATCTCCATGTGATGCTGTCAGATGGAATCAATGCATTTAAGTTTTAAGAACAAAGCCTTCCCTTAGAAAAGTATTACTGAGAAACTGAAAGAGTTTAGGAAGAAGTAATAAAGGGTAAATTAAAAATCATTCCTGCAACTTCTGAGAAAACCAAGTAAGGGAAAAAAGATTGTACTACTGTAGCTTCCAAAATGAAATTGGTGTGTCCTCATCATTCAGGCAGATACAACAGCTAGGAGCAGATATTGTATGCCAGTGGAAAGAATATATATTGCACACATAAAAGGCTGCAACATAAATTTGAAGAAATATGGGACTCCTTCATATAGGTAGGTCAAACTTTTCCCTCAAGCAGATAATTACAGGCTTGGGGTGAGTAAATCTTATTAGCCTCTCAGCACCTTACCTCCCCTCATGGAGACTGGTAGTAGATATATAGTAGATATATTCTACTTCAGTCACTTTCTGGATTGCATGTTAGATATTGCCTTATGTAGTCCAGTCCTAACTAGGACCACTGTACTTCACAGTGGAATGGCTATGGATAACCTGTAAACAGGTCATACCAGAGAACAGAGGAAAACAGATTCCCAGATTTTGGAATGGGTGGGTGTTACAAAAGGAGATGAAAAGAAAAAAGTTCAGTACACAGCTCCTCTCTTTATGATATCACTGGATTCCAACATACCACTCAAATGTCACAGACTGGGACCTTGTTTTTGAGTGAGCAGGGCAGGCTGGGGCAGACCAGGTCACCAGGAACCTCCATAGAGATGGCCAAGGTCACCTCAGGCCAGGCTGGGTTGAAATGGGACTCCTGGGCCCATGGGAATGGTGGGAGAAGGCTCCAGGGGCAGCTGGTAAGGCTTATTAGTGCCTCCAGATGCTGACAGTACAGATATTTTACCACGGATTGTTTGACTTGTGTTGTTTTACTCCAGTATTATATCAATAACCTTAGGCAGTCAGTTACAGCCTCTCGAGGATAACATATTCATGTTACTCACTGTGTCGTCCTCTATGGGAGAAGAAAGGGGATGTGTCTCTCATGACCCAGGTCAAGTTCCAAGCAGAGTAACCAGGAGGGAAAGAAGAGCTCCTTGATGGGTGATATGAGGTGCTCAGACCTTTCATAAAAAAAACACAAGACAGACAACCCCATTATATATGATGTACCTGTTTGCATGCAACACATCAAGTGCAAAGATCTTAAACAACTTTACAGATCGTAGGCAGCAAGCACTGATATTCAACTACTTGGTTCTTCCTTCCTGATACAGGAATGCACAGGGAGACAGGAGACTAATTGTCTTACATTGCAAAATTATCATCACCTAGAAAAACTGTCAAGTTTCATCTCCCACTTATTAGAAGTGCTCTTTGACCTTTCAGTCCCCCGGTTTGTTTGGGTTTTTCATAAGTTTTGCTGGCATGAGGAGATCTTGCACACGGAACATGCACACATGTACCCATCTTCTGTTCAACAACCCAATGCATCTCAAAGATGCTTTTGGTGATTCAAATACTACAGTGGCCCAGAACAGGTGAGGTTTTGTACAAACCCGCACTAACTCTGCAGGACCATGATAATATTAGAGCTGATCAGAAACAGTATGTGAAATAACATATGAGACCAACGAGCAAAGTAGAATTCTGCAAGCTTTGAGAGTACAAATTTTGTCTGTGAATGTTCAAGTCGGGTTTTCTGAAGATATCAGAAAGATATCTTGAGCATGCTGATCTCATTTTTTGAGGTTCTCTGGGGAAAGGTAGGATTTAGATTTCTAAAAATACAGGAAGCCAAAACTTGCGTTTGGGAGCTTTGATGGATGGAAAAAACAAGTCTCTAGATTTGTAAAACTTAGTAAAAAGTTTGGAAAAAACTTTCTGTAAAAATAGGCATTCACCAACTTAATAATTGATTCAGAGTGCTGATGAACTGTCCTGTTAGATGAATAAATAGTAACTGATAATAAAAGACATATTCAAGAGGATAATAGTAAGCGAGGTAAACGGCTGAAGACTTCAGGGAAACCCTGCTTTGATTGTAAAAGCTCTGCTTAGCCCTGCTTTCTACTTCCACCAAAGAAAAACTTGAAAATTTCAGAGGGACTTGTCAGAAGCTTAAATACCAAGTGTTAGTTGTGCCCTATCTTGTTCTCAATGCAATCTAATTTTTAGCACACTCTTGTAACTGAATAACTATAGCAAAATCAAGAGAAAAATAACCATTCTTATGTAAGAGCTGTAACTCTTGCTCATTGCTTAGAGCAGTAATCTTCATGATAAAAATGAACTCCACACTGTGTTGTAAAACATTTTTGAGTGGAAAAAAACTAATATCCCTAATGGCTCAATTAAACCTGGTCTCTATGTTAGGTTATGGTGCAATAACTAAACACTCATTAATTGTTGTCTGGAATACAGGGACACAGACAATCAGGACAGTGAGTTATGAGTGTAGGTAGCAAACCTAATGTCCTGCCTTCAGCTGTCACTGAGAAGCAACTATGGAATAATCTGTATACTGGCTTCTCCTTCCTAACATCAAAACATGGTTGACACGTCTTTCAGCAGCCCCTGATAAAGCCTCTTTACCCCAAACAGACCCAAATGCATGCAGATGTCATTCATTTAGCAGTACCACAGAGATCAGTACTCCAAATTCCCTGGAACCTCTCACATTTCCAAAAATGCTTCTCCATAGCGCATTCTTCAGAAATTGTGCCCACCTTCAGCCCCATGGAAGGAGGAAATGTTCCCAAGTGGAAATGTTCCCTCTGGTGCCAATGTGTGCAGTAAATTGAGATGAAAAATAAAGTTGGACATCTGAGCAGATGTTTGTTTTTTAAACAAACAAGGCAGTCCAGGCACATGAACCTCCACTCTATCAGCAGCAAGAGGTGAATAAGAGATAACATAAAAAATTGAAAGTTTTTCTCTATTTTTAAAGAACAGTATGGATTCAGTTCAATTCACTTTAACCTAATAACTTTTTTTCATATTCTTTAGGATTAATTTTGGAACTTCATCTCAGATGATTTGCTTGGGCTATTGGTCTGAACTCGAAGACAAGAAGATTGTATCAGGAGTTATGAATCTTTCCCAATTAAGTTATCTTCAGAGAAAGATGCTGGGTAAAAGGTTTTTGTATAGCCAAGAGGCTACTCTTCACAGTGAGGAATGATTTGATTTCAGAGTGAGCTATAGGTTAGGAAAAGGAGAGACCTTTCCTCTTCCCCCTCCAGGGCATTTTATGTCCAGAAAGGCAATAACAGAAGATTTTTTTCAGCTAAATAAATGCTTCTTGTGCAACAAGGATAATGCAAATGCAGACCACACTCTAGCTATTTTACAAAATAAAGAGGGTTTCCCCTCTTCAAAACAATTTAAGCCAGAAGGCACTGAGAAAATTTGTGTCCTTCTTTTTAGATATATTAACCTCCCATTCCAGTTGTTTGTACCACGGTACTCTGTCACTTGTCAAAAGTAACCCTAACCTTTAAAAGAAATTAATGGATTAGCAACTGAAAGCTGACAACTCCATTTTTGGTAGACAGAAGTATGGCAAGGTACAACAGAGGTTTCTTTTATATTCCTGCCTAAAGACATATGCAGGGCCAAATCCTGACCCAAGGTACTCCATCACAGCAAGAAACATGCACCTGAAGAGAACATATGACATTTCTGTTTTTTAAACTTGTGCAAAGGAATCTCCTTAGGGGATGTGAAATTCATTCAGCTCACCAAGAGTTCCAGTAAAAGAAAATAGAAAATGGCTCATGTGTACTGAAGTCAAGCCTCAAGGCTACAAATTCATTAAATAAAATATTTATGTATTATTTTAATGAAAAATACCTCTTTAGTAGAACAACGTGTTCACATAAAAGTGGAACAAGAAAAAAAAGCTTTCTCCTTGGGTAATTTTTAAACAAACAGGATTTACTCCCTGTTTTGTCTTTTCCGGAAGAAGGAAGAAACATCCCCAGCAATTAACATGGTTTTCTAAAGTTCCATGCAGTGTAGAAATGTAAATGAATTTTTACCAAAACACTCAAGCTTTCTTTAACCAAAAAAACGCACCTGCATGTAACTGAATATCACTTATTACTACCTTTGGATATTGCTTCTTTACTCAGCTTTCTTACTTTGTTGAGCTGTATTATTCACCATTTTTTAGTGGCAAATCTGAGGTGACAAACCAGCATGTACCTGTCCTCTAGATTTCAGAGTTGCAACAGATGTGAATAATAATTACTGAGATCACTACCTACTTTCAGTTACATCTACATCTAAAAAAATACCTCAAAATGTTTGTTTGTGTGGAAATCATAAGTCAGCTTTAGTAGTATTTGTAGCTCTGATTTATAACAGCAATCAACAGAGTAGTTATTAGCAATTATTACAATAATGTGCTTAGAAACAGCCGCCATTAAGATCTGGATTTTCCAATCTCTGGAAAAGCCTGACATTTCAGAAAAGGTTACTCCAGTTCTAAGTAAAAGGTGCAATTTCCCACAGAAGGATATTACGCCATAAAGATCTGGATTTTCCAGTCTCTGGGAAAGCCTGACATTTCAGAAAAGGTTATTCCAGTTCTAAGTAAAAGGTAGCAATTTTCCACAGAAAGAATATTACACAGTTATCTTTCCTCTATTAAGAAAAGGAAGGACTAAACTACTCAGAACCAAGGCAACTTTATTTCACTGAAACAAAAAGTCTTACAGAGAGCTGACTGCCCCAGGTAAGGAAACCTCTGTAGACTTCTTCTAAGAACCAGAGACAGGCCAAGGACATCCTAAGGAAGAGGTAGATGCAACACTGCAGGACCCTGAAGCTGAACAACTTTATTTTGCAAAAGAGGTCTCAAGACCGTGGCATTTAAGAAGACCTGTCTGGCTATGACCAGGAAGGTGTTTGGGCTTGCTTCTGTCTAGCTGAAAGTGAGAAGTCCAGAGGTCCTTGATAAAGGATTGCCGATCTCCTAGCTCCACAGAAGTTCTTAGTTTCACTTTTTTGGGAAGGCAAAGGTATGCAAACTAAGGGAAAAAGATTGCCTGAGAATTCCCTCTCAAATTCACAACTGATCCTCACAATCACACTAGCAGTACTCGCACCACCTCTAAGAAGCTTTCATTTTTCCCCTCTTCCCATCTTCAAACATATTCACTCATCCATGAAAGTGCAAAATACACATTATATCAAGGTGAACAAGCAGCATCAAAAACAACAAATAGCCCAAGTAAAAGCTTTGTGAATAATCCATAGACTTAACTATGCTCATACATATGCTTATTGTCTATATGACATTCAGAAGCAAAATTCAAATTCTGTTTACGGTGTAGCTGGAGAACAAGGCAAAGGGCAAGCTCGTTCCATGCAGTTTCTTGCTCTGAATAGCTGGTGAGCTTTACTTACACTAATGGGTGGATGTACTCCAGGGTTTCTTTTCACAGAACTTTTCTACAGTACAAAAATGTCCACTGACAGTCTGTCAAGTTTATCTTTTTCAGTTAAAAAATATATTTAATAATGCATTATGTTACAATGATTTTATGTCATATTGAAAGCCTGATGAGTGCAAATAAATGATAGTATGTGTTTGTCACAGAAACTGTGTTGGATTGCTGCAGAGAAGAAATTTGCATTCAGTGGGCTGTAGCAGACCTGTGGATAGTGAATTCAGTCAGACATACTACATGAGGCATAGAAGTGATCAACAACGCTGACTGGCAGATGCTTGATGAGCAAATTTGGGAATAGCATACACTTCCTGTACATGAAGCATGTGTCACTAATAAAACTGTATTTAACTCATCAACTGAGTTATCCTTCTGGCCCTAACTATTACTTCCCCCCCCCCTTCATAAGGCTTATTTAAAATTTTCTTTCAACTTCTTTCTGTTAGTCATGTATTTTTTCCCATCTCCTTTTCACAGGGAACATTGAAAAAACTCAAATGTCTCAAAACTGATTAGTTCAATCAGCAAATAGGTACTACACAGCCCTGACTGGGAGTACAAACTGCTGTTGTACCTTGCCTTCTACTGACTAGGCACATCCCGTGAACATTAATTGATGCAAGGAGACTGTGCTAAGTCTGGGAGATATGGTCTGATCAGTGGACCTTGGCTCTGGAGGAAGAGGTGCATGGAACACCCAAATTGCAATTTGATGAAGGCACTGCAATAGGGAAATGTTAACAAAGTATGACATGTTGCTGCTCATTACAGGAAAATAAATAATCCACATTTTCCGTACAAAGAGCATTAAAAAAAAACAATTTAAATGACCACGCTTATAATAACTAATATAGAAATGAATATTAAATATACTGCCATCAAGAGTATACTACCCCATCTCAGGTGCTGTGCAGCTGCTGAAGACTTGCTCAGTAAGGCACCACAAAATGGCAATGAATCACTCATGAAGAGCTCAGGGCCTCAGTTACAGACCAGACCAGGAATGGCTGAACGTTGTTACTCATCTGTGTGCGCACAAGAAACCCTTAAAAAAATCCAACAACAAACTGATTTTGGCTGCAATAATCTTTTACAGCACAATTAAGCACCTCTGTGGGCAACACAGAGAAAACAAAGGACTGGGTGTTAGTAATTGAACTGCTCTCAACTCTGGTTCATCTCCTCAAAAGCGGAGGCTGCCAGCAGTACGGTGTCAAGGGATGTGTTTCTCCTGCTTGCCGAGCCTGCAGCTTTGCTAAACAGAGGGGAAAAGCCCTTCAGTGGCAAAGCTCCATGTACAAACACATTTTGGATGCTTATGCTTTGTATCAGCTTTTAGACATTTTAGGGTCAGAACTGGAAAAGGAGTGTTGGGGTGTTGATTTTGTGGGGCTGAGGTATTTCAACACACGGCAATACTTGTCCTTGTCTTTAGACTGATAAATGCATCTGAATTACTGACCAGATATACAGTGAAAACCAGGAGCCATTATGTTTAGCTGTTTCCTGCAGCACAGGCAGACCTTCAGACACTGCAGACAGTAAGAAAGTACCAGACAGAAGTCTGTGGAATTGGTAACCTTTCTACTAAGGCACAATAAAGTACTTCAGGTTGCAGATGTTCTGAATTTTTTCTGTACATGTGAAAATAAAGTGACCCTTCCACTGCTGTCTGTGGTATTCGTCTACCGTAGCTCAGAAAAGCTTCCAACAAAACAACCAAGAGACAGTATTAATGTTTGGTATCTGTTCATTCACAGTCATTGAGAGCCCTTCCAGTGCCTGCTGCACTGACCTCAGAAGGGTCCATTAGTTCAAAGGACTTCAGAGCAGGTGCTTACCAGTATGATTGCTACACAAGTATATATACTATATATATATACATATATGTATATATATACACACAACATACTACAGCAGTATGATCACTACACGGGTATATATACACTATATATATGTATATATATATGTACACACAATATACTACACCAGTGTGATCACTCCACCAGTAAATATGCTATACCAGTATGATTCTCATCTTTAGAACTGGGGTCCTGATGCCACGTATTTCCAATGTCCACCTATTTGCATGTCTCAGGTTTCTTCTCTGCATGTACTTTCCTCCAGTCTGTACCCAGTAACATAACCTCTAGAACCATAGTGGCCAGACTTTCAAGGAAGAGAAATACTTGTTTTGACAGTGTTTCAATAATTCATTAAACATACTGACTTCAAAACATGTAGTGCCTTTATCTTGGAATTCTGCATAGGTACACATACACTCGGTTGGACTCTCTCATAAGATCTGCATACTTCCTATACAATTTTAAGTAGTGGGATTAAACAAATAAAAAGAAACAAACTCAGAAACAACCTCCTACTCTTTATGCAATTAAAATCCTCTTTTGTGCAATACTGACTGTGCACTAAACCACAATGCATACACAAACTCACACTACTAAGCAGTTCTCACTTTAACACAGCTACAGATATTTAGATACTCAGTGGCCTGCAGTCCCTGCAAATTTTAATACAAGCTCGTTTTTTTCTCAACATCTGCGTTTTGATCTGTCTTGTGCTTTAAGGTGTGGCATTCAATGCTCACTTATTTTTGTCTCTATATTTCTTGTCGGAGGAAAAAACCACATTTTTTATGTTCAATTCTCGAACACTTAAATGATGGGGGAATTAATATTTTGAAGGTTTCAGTGAAGAACTGAACCTTTGTGGCCTGCAGGAGTCTTTTCACCCTCAGAGCAGGCAGCCTGATCACCTCCCACACTTTCATGCCATGTCAGTACCTCTGTCTCTGGAGACACTTATTTAGGAAATATTTTTTTTCTTTCATATCCAGTAACTAAATGCCTTCCTTCCCACTCAAAGCCATCTACAGTCACACATGACCTGAGCATTTAAAACCCTTTCTTCCACTGCACTGCAACATTGAGCTTGAATGAGAGGTGAAGAGGAAACACAGTCCATTTTCACACACCTATTGCATATCAGAGGGAAGAACAAACTTTTTTCCTATGGTTCCTAATACAGACACGTGACGACTTAAAGGTCCCAGTTCAGCCTGAGTTAATCTGAGAAGCGTCTTTACTTTGCTTCAGCTGATTTATGCAGGTTTACCCAGGAACCCTCATTCCCTGTATCCCATAATACTGCTACATATATCTCTTTCTTTGTGAAAAAATCTTTTTTGGACATGTGCACCATCCTTCCTCCTCAAAGACCATGTCCAGAACACTCTCATCCACCATCTGGCATAAGCCCACCTTAGGTACAAGCCGGCCTTGTTTTGCTTCCTGGAACTATTCATCACTGCCAGCTGCAAATGGTAGCCAGTAAATACTGGTTATTTGGGAGAAAGCAACAGCAGTGGCATAAGTCAGACTTATTTTTTTCCTTGTTATTATCATTATTACTATTATTGCATCTGTGAAAGGAGGGAAATTCTATTGCTTACTGCATAAATGCAGGTGAAAGATCATGTTGGCAGAAGGCTCAACAATTGGCTCCATATATAGAAATACAAATCCAGGGGCTTTTTTTTTTTTTTGAATCAGACATCCCTACCCATTCACATTTAAAATAGTCCCCAAGCAAAGGAAATAAAATACAGGAACTTCAGGTAAAAACTGGATATGTCCTGCACAAAAGAGGCAGAAATTCTGAAGTGATGTCTCCCATAGAAATTGTGCCTCAACTGTATCACGCAGACACAGGAACACTTTCAGAAAGGTCACTGCAGCTGCACAGGCTTTGTCCACCTTTAATTGACAGAATAATTCTGAAATCTTGTAATACAAAGATGGCATTTTAGAAGAAGAAACTTTTTAAATATGCCTACCGTATCAAAACATAAAATGAATGCTCAGAGGAATCAGATGAAGCCCTACAATATGTACAATAGACACAAACTGTGAAGAAGTGACAGTTACGAATTTCCCACCATTTTTATGGCTAAACCCATTTATTTGCTGCATTAGGCATTTCTGTTAAGGTACTGTGTTGCAGAATAGCAACAAAAAGTGCAGGGTGTTTTGGTACCAGCGAAAATACAAGACATTTGTTAGTGGTAGGCAAGCTGCATTATTTCTAAAAATAGCAAAAGGGTGTGATGACTATTTCAATCTAAAGCACAGCTGTCTTGGCAGGAACAATAAAAACTACTTCATATTCCCTTTACTGGGAAAGATGCCAATATGGTTATATTGTCTATTTTCACTGCAACATTTAATTTCACTTAAGGTAAAGGACAGCATCTCTGACTACAACTGTGGGGTATTTAGATGTGAAAGTACTTCTCAAGGAAGTTCTGCAAGTGCTGCCAAAATTAAGGCCGTAAAGCACCTGAGCAAGGCATGAGAAACCCCTGTCTCAACTCAGATAGACACCTCTGAGTTAACTATGAGTAGACTGTAAGAGGGAAGTTGCTTGTCATTCTGTTTTTCAGGTGCAAAATTAAAATAAGCAGTATCTCTGGAGACATCCCAAGTTCTTTGGGATGTTTTGGGTTCTTGGCACAATTTTGCTCTGTGTAGCTGCTTTCCAAAGATCTTAACTGTTAGCTAGTCCACAGCATTCACATATGAGAGGTGAGCGATGTTGGAAAGCAGCCCATACCACCAGCCACCTCTGTCCTCTTCTGGATGGCACCAGAGCAGTTCAATTATGTGATAAAAAGGGTGGTTCTACAGCTCAAGGTAAGACCTTGTTTGGGGGGCAGGATGGATCAGATTCTCTCTGGTAATTGAAACTGTGCTGCTGCGAAGTCCTACTCGGACTTGTAGTTGGCTTCTGATATAAAGACAATCATCCAAATTTTCAATGGAAAAAATGGACAAAAGAATTATACATCTCTTATGTGTAAGGTCACTAATGAACCACGGGATTAAACAACCTGCTCAAATTACACATTGCAAAATGGTAGCAAAGTTTAGAAAAGAAAACAACCTTTACTGTTTCCTTCTTCACAGAGGTCTCCACTTCTAGTAGTCCAGCCCTGCCTCTGCCAAACTGCTTTATTCTATCTCGTGAAAGTGAAATTCAGAGCATTTGGAAAAAAGCCAGTGTGAGGATGGGATTGTAATCTACACAAAAATAAAAGAAAAACCTTGCAGAAATATCTAGAAGGACAGTAAGATACCTTACGACAATTTTTGGTTTTCCCCAAGTTTATGTCTACCTAAATGCCTTCCTGCAACAGAGAAATATCTTTGCTTTTCTTCCTCCCAAAATCTGCACTGTTTAAATAAGAATTTCCCAAAGTGATTACCAAAAGGCCTGTAAGAGAAATGATTACAAATGGCTGAGTTAACTGCTATGGATGGCCTCATCAGTCATCATAATGCGATCTCAGCACAAGCCTCATCAGGACAGGCAACTTGTCATGACAGATGACACCTCTTTAAGGAGACTTCCTCCCATGGCTTTTCCCCAAGAAATTCTCCTGGGATAAGGTACTTGCAAATAGTGGTCCTTAAGCAATAATCAAGGAGGAATCATCACCAGCTGCCTTCATAAGCTGCTTCAGTGATAGGGTTTGTTGAGTTTTGGGGTTTTTTTTTCAGTTTTACCGTTCGTCCCCGAGTGTGGAATTTTTTCTCTGTGTGCACATCTTGAAATCAAAGTACTTTCGGCAGCTGCTCTAAAGGTGAATTTAGAGATGATGATAAGAGAGAAAAATTGAGAGAGAGGAGGCCTGAAAAGGCTGAGATAGCACTGCTAGCCTTACGCTACTTTTCTACTCCCAGCCACAAATGCTGTAAAACAATTTCTAATCTATGCCTCATTTTCCACATCTAGAAAAGGAAGAGTATATACTCTATTGTACATCTGCTATGGAAACTGCTAAGTTGAATTTTTTTGAGTTATACAGCACGTTCTGTAATGAACTAACATTCATTCTAACAACCATTCTAAATGAAGACCATAGACACTGTTTTGTGAACTGGATCTTGAGATCTAATTCCATTCCCACTTCTTCTTATCTGCAATGGAATCTGAGATAACTTGTGTAGTTTCTCCTT
Organism: Chiroxiphia lanceolata; assembly: GCF_009829145.1. NCBI lineage: Eukaryota > Metazoa > Chordata > Aves > Passeriformes > Pipridae > Chiroxiphia > Chiroxiphia lanceolata. The sequence goes on from NC_045639.1 coordinate 15,934,029, forward strand.
TTGCCTTTCTATTCTGGTACTTAAATGGAAGTAATGACGCTCACCGGGCTTGGGAATCCTTTAATAAAAAGCAGTAAATCTTTTTATGACCAAATGTCTAAGCAGGGTTTCAAAATGTAATTTCCCTTAAACTGTCCTGCTCCTCACACATAGAGTTTTTACTATGGCAACGGTAAAAAACTTGTTTAAGAAGAACAGTTGGTTTCCTAATAACATACTTCTCTGTCACAGTGAAGAGGCAAACTATTTGCAATTAACAGTTTGCTCCTGAAATTTGGCACTTGTTGGGTGGTTGCAAATTGTTCATGGGCAGAATGCAGTTGATGAATACTTTGAAATTACTCAAATATTTACTGGGAACAGATTTCAGCCCTTGGGGTTTTTTGTTTGTTTGCTTTGTGTGGTACTCCAGTTATGCACCAGTTGGTCTTTCAAATGCCCGTGGAACACAATAGGTGCTGGATACAAGCAGCAATATGAATTTCTGCTTTGCAGGAAACTCCATGATTTCTCTTTCTTTTCATTCCACATCTTGGAATAAACAAGAATAAATCTGAAGTTTCCTGGAAATAAAATCTTACATAGGAAAACAGCTGGGGAGCAAATGCTTATGTGTAAAGAAATTAAAATTAAAGTGTTTCATGCCAATTTCACAGTAAAGTATATTACAGTGTAGTTGCAAATGAAGTAAATTAACAAAATCCTTCATCGTAGTAAGGTCAAAATATTTCATTTTGATTTTCTCCCTGACTGAAAAAGACCCTGGCATTTTGTGTAAATTGATATTCCCAAAGGAAGTCTAGTTTTCAAATTGATATTTCTCGATGGAAAATCTGCCTTTAGAAAACAACTTAAGTAATTCTAATTCTTATGCATCTGGCACGATATGAGTTTGCTATACTGCTGCCAGAGCATGTCTCTGAGAGTCCCCTGACAGGGACCTTGAACTGGAGAAGCCGCTCAGAAAAACACTCATGGAGAGTCAACAAGGTCTTTTAGAAAATTTAGTAAAGAGCAAAACAGAATGAGTACAGCTATGGTAAGCTCATAAAAAATTCAAATTCAAGTTTGACAACAAACTTCAGACAGATATTTATTTTTATTGACAGAGAGGGAGCTGCATGACAGAGACAGTGCAACACACTATGGGAATCATGACAACAGGCTGAATCCCCACCAGAACGATGCACTGCTCCTTATATCCATACCTTTCTTTGATAACACTGTCAGGCAGTTTCAGAATGGAAAACAAACATTGTTCATTCCTTTGCAAAAAAAAAATACTGGCCTTTCTGTTTACAAGCTACTCATGCCTGTAGTCCTAGTTGCACCTGTAGTGGTCTTACAGTGCCAGCAGCTGATCCATCACTGGAGGCATTAAGCTGAACTGGCATGTGTGGAGCTGCAGGGAGCCACTCTATGTTTCAATCCCATCTGGGAGGCAAGAGCATTCAGACTTTTCATAATTTCTCGTTTCGAATTGGAAGAAGTCTTCTGAAAAATATCAGTTTTACAAACTACTTCAGAGGTCTGCCCATCCCTCTGTCAATGAAAGTATTACCAAGGACAGAAAGTATACAGTGAGGATTTGTGGTATTTTAAAAATTCTTGTCATATGGCTTAGCAATGTAGAAATATACACCAGTGAGTATCACCTTAGGAGCCAGCCCTCTAGAACTCATTAATGAACTGATTAGGCATTATCCAGGACTACAGTTTGTTACATTATGGGAAACTATAAAATTACCTTAAGAATAAAGTACTTTTTTTTAAGTAACTCGTTATTCAAAACTGTTGTAGCAAGTTATCTTGCATTAAAAGATTTGCTGCATGCCAGAGTGCTGTCTCAGAGCATCCTCCCCTCTGTAATCCACATGAACTGGAGATGACTATATGGGCTATAGACATCAAACGAAACTGCCCTGCACTGCACATGACAAAAGGCATCCCAGATTCTACCCACTCAGATCACGTTGTGGATCTTTGAGTCACATATCTGTATTTCTCTCCAAGCAAATAGCACTTTGTGAAGATAAGCAGCCTTCTTTCCATCTCATTTACTAAAAGAAATCCAGGCAAAAAGAAAAACAGGGAGCATGCTTTATTTCCATGATAACTTCGTCTCAGGAAAGACTCTGGTTCAGCAGAGTGTCTTTAGTCTGTAAAGACAACTGCAGCAGGTAATAGAGAAAGAGATCAGCATCCTACAGACACATTGCAACTTGTAAGGTGAAGGTATGAATAATGTGATAAAGTTTCTGAATTATACTGAGATGACCAGAAGATGCAAAAGAACAGGTAAGGGGATTTTTACCACCAGATCACTAACTTCACTACCTGGCCATCAACACAACTCAAAGTTGGTTATCAGTGTCCTGTTTTCTTGGGGATGCTCGTCCCACATATTTTAATACTGAAGACCCCCAGCCAGGTCATTCTCAGTACTTATCTGTCTCCCTTTAGATGTCCCTGAGCCATTATGTCTTCCTGCTCATTGATGTCCTACAGCCATTCTTCTATGCTGCTAGAAGCACTCTTCTAAAATTGGGTATATCTGCTTCAGTTTTGCCTTATTTCTTCCTCTCCCTTCCTCTATTCCAGGAAAGTAGGAGGGAGAGGCTCTCTCCTTGCCCACTTTTTTTATATCCCTGCTGCTGACCCATGACTGAGCACAGGAGGTATAGGATTCTCCTGTCATCGAAAGGGAACCACTTTCTTGGTTCTGGGAGCTGCTACCAGAGGCAGCACTGGCTCTGAGGCGAGGTCTTCCCTGGCATTTTACAGCCAGGTACCTCTCACCAGGGCAAAGATTGCTCTGTATTACCTGAAGGACACAGAAGGGATGGCAGGGTATAGGAGCAGATTGATTCTCTGCTCCTATACTCAGTGAGAGGCTGAATATGTTCTTCTGTGGGTGAAACCTGCCTCTGTCCAGCACATGCAGAGCTTTCTATCAGTAGCCCCCATCTCAGATGCTCGTGCTCCTTGAGCACCCACAATCTAACATTTATCAGGGAAATAGTGCTAGCTTGCCCAGTTTGTCCTTATTACATTTCTAAAAATAGTAATTAACCTGTTTTTCTGCTCCTTGCTATCTCCGGAGTACACCTGCTTACACAAGGTTGATCAGAATCCAGCTCACTACTCACAGGAATTAACATCATTATCTCCTTGCACAGACTGCCTGAGCTGCAAATTCACTTCCCCAGCTCTAAGTTTTAATCTGACAGTAGTTCTTCTGCTTTCTGACCATTACATCCTGGGCTGCATGTGGGAACATCAAGAACTTACCCTCCTTCCTCATTGTTCCCTATTATGAAATGGAGCCTGTCCTGCTTCTCAGGGCACTGGCCTCTGTGTCTCCAGCTGCACCTAACCTGCCATTCCATGATGACCAGCTAGAGCTGGAAGCTTCCTACACCACATCCACTGAGAGTCAAACTCTCCCGAATGTTGAGGAGTGCAATATCAAAATCCAGACTGGAACCCTGGCTTGGAGGGGTCTGTATCATCTCATATTCAGTAACTGCAGAGTACAATGCCAATTCTGTTGTATTCTAAAAAAGGTTTTATTGGAGACTTATCACCATCGACAGGTGAATCACAGTGCTGTAATCAAAATTCAAACTTCAAATAGACTTTAGAATCTATTTTTGTGAAACCTTGACACTGGACAATCGGAACTGATATGGAATGATTGCCCAGAATTTCATCTAAACTTTTTAAGATAATCTGCCTTTTTTTTTTTTTTGCCTTTTTTTCCCGTAACTTAGTTCCTCTCTCTTCTAGGCAATACCACTTTTCCAGTAATATAGATTCAATCTGTATTTTTACCAGCCATAGAAACAGATCAGAATGCTGCAGGCACATACGTTCTCCTCTCTTTTTCCACCCCGTTTTGCAGGTTTTGGAGGTCAGTATTCAAATGATTGCTGCCTTAACTAACTTGAATGAGACTCCCCAGCTTTTAATATAACTCTACTGCACAGGAATCAGCTGTGTAAAAATATTATAATGGGACTTTATATTAATGCAGGAACACTACTCAGATGGACAATGAAAAATGCAATCATTTCCTAACCTTCAAAGACATCATAGGGTCAGAGTTCAGCTGGGTTTCCTCTGTCCTTGTACAGTGTACACAGTAGAAAGCCCCTGTAAACTGAACTAATGGTCTCAGTAAAACCAGTGCAGTCCCAGTGCTTTCAGTGGTCAGGGTAGGTTATTTGTCAGAAGCTTGGTTAACAGCACCGTTATTGATAGCACTCAGTTGCCTGAAAGCCTCTGTGCTGTGCCAGCTATTATTTTCAGTGGATGTAGTATGGAAAGGTGGAGATTCGAGCTTGCTCAAAGCTCAGTTGGTTCTGCAATGCTAATAGAAGTAAAAAGCAATAAAACCCATCATGTTGTCACTAATAGATTTTATATGTGTCTCGATGTACACAGGGAGTTACTCTATTGATTAAATAAAGACCTTTTTTGAATAGTCCTTCTCTAGAGTGGAATAGCATTTTAAGATTAGTAGTGAATTACAGTCGTTTGGGGAGTTCATCAGGATGCTGTGGCATTCACAATTTTAACATACTCCAGTCCTGCAGTAAGAGCTAAATATTCTACCATACCTGCCTGCAAGGTTGGTTTGAAGTGGAAGCAAAATTCAGCTATTGTGGGCTCAAAAGCCAAATATTGTGCTAATATGTAAAGCTCCCATGCACTGGCTAGGCACCAGGGATATCCTTTACTGAAGAAATACAAGAAAATCCTCTACGCAGTTTAAGAATTACCTCTACCAGTATCTTACTAGTGGCTGAGCTCCAGGCAATACAGAACTAGTGAAAACCTAAAACCAAGGGGGATACAACCTAATGGCTTCATATTTTGGAAGAGTCAGAGAAACGAAGCTTCTTCTGTCAATGTATTGATTTTTCCACACTTGGATCATTTCTTTTAGAAAAAATATTCTTTAGAAACTTAACTTCATCCTGAAATGGCAGCGGGTAGGGAAGAATCTACTTTTTGTTTGCTTTTCTGTTTTTTCCTGAAGAAAATTATGATCTGGCAGGTACACATGATCTAATGGAGCTAGAGGGGTGAGTTTACCCACTGCTGAAAACAAAAACAGGAGAGATTTGCAGACCAGTGAGTTTCCTTAAACACAGAAAACTATCCTTGTAAAACGTTCATGAAGTCTTGCTAAATTCAGCAAAATCAGTGGAATTACATGGAGGATGAATAGAAGTCACTAGTGCTTAGATTTATTTTTCAATTTAACCTAAGTTTTGTTTTAGAATCAAGTATATAGATGACAATGAACCAAGAGGTGCAGCTGGTATGCCAGAGGGCAGGGCTGCCACCCAGAGGGACAAGATCAGGCCAGGGAAAGCAGGCCAGTGGGAACCTCGTGAAATCCAACAGGGACAAAAGTGAAGCCCCACACCTATGAAGTAGGAACTCTCTGGAGCAGCACAGGCTGGGCACTGCCTGGCTGGGGAGCACCTCTGCCCTGAGGAACTCAGCAGGCTGGGCGCAGGCCAGCAGGGCTGCAGAGACCACAGACAGCATCCCAGGCTGGATCAAGGTGATCACAGACAGCAGGTGGAGAGAAGTGATTAGTCTCCTTTACTCAGCAGTTGTTTGGCCACTGGATTCAGTTTGGGACACACGGTACAAGAAAAACATCAGTTGACTGGAGGGAGTTTAGGGGAGGTCAGCAAGCACTTGCCCTGTAAGGAGAGGCTGAGGGACTGGGGCTTCTTCAGCCCTGGGAAGGGATGGCTTCGGGGAACCTAACAACAGCCCCCAGTACCTTGGGGAAAGTAACTGAAAGGTGGAGCCAAGCTTGTTGCAGAAATGTGTAGTGGGAGAACAACAGACATGGGCATAAATTAGAGCTGGTGAGGCTCTGACTGCACATAGCAGGGGATGGTGGTGCGAAGACCCTCTAAAAATGACACAGTGGGACAGGGGTCAAGAGAGGATGTGCATGTTTTCAGTCTCTGACTGGGCAAAGCCCTGAGCAACCTGATCTGAATTCATTGTTGGCCATGGTTTGAGCAGGAGGCTGGACTAGAGACCTCCCATGTTCCCTTCCAACCTAAATTGGTCTAAGATTCTCTGAAAATACAAGTTGTGAGCCACAGCACATTTTCAAGATGACTTAGAGGACTGATGAGTTTTCATTTAAGAAAATTATGGCTTCTGATGGCTTGGTAGAAATGCTTTCCATCAGTGAAAACACAACAGCAAAATTCAGCTTGCATGAATCCCAGCAGGTCAGCACCAAACATTTTGTCTACAGATGTATTTTCTGGCTTCCCTAGGTAGTTTGAGGCACTCAATAGCTTCATTTTGCAGATGGAGCAGTAGATAGTCAATTTAAGTGACCTGCTCATGTTTCTACAGATTCCATGTCAGAGATCAAAGCTAGAAGGCATGATTTGCTCTTATTCTGCACCAGAAACACACCTTCTAAGCATTTGGGAAGCATTTTGAATGCTTTGTATTGTACACAGAACCTTTGTATAACAATTATAATGTTTTTAAGACAGCTTCTTGGTGCTTCTTTGCAGAATACAATGCTGTATAATTCACTACTGAGAACTCAAAGCTCAGTACTAAGCCTTAAAACAAAAACTAAACAGAATTTCATCTTTTTTTTTATTTCTGTTTTTCATTCTCTTCGTGTTCTAGGAGAATGGCCTAATAATTCCACAGTAATTCTATAAGTACAGCTTAATCTTAAACAATAATAACAAATGAGTTTCATTTGATCTGTTCAAACACGGAGTGTGTTTGACAAAAGTGCCAAGGGCTGATGGTGTTAGAGGGATATTGGCAGAAGCCATTTCCTCAGTTATAGAAAGGAGGAAAGGAGACCATTTTTAGCATTTGCTGAGGCAGTTGCAGCAGATTAACTTTAGATCAATGAGTTGCCTGATTATTCTATTTCGCTCTCAAATCTCTTTCAAGGCTTCTCTTTACCAACCAGAAAAATAAAGACACAAATTTAAAACACTCTCCTAGTATTTATCTTCACAAAGAAGGGATTTTCAAAAGTAACTCCATGTCTGCAGCAAGGCAGAAGTGCCAAAGTGTCACCGGGTGTCACTAACTACCTAGTGATGCAGTGGGCACCCAGAGGCATTTTCAAAGGGGCTTTGACAGCTTTGGCTCTGTTGGGTCGTGACTGTGTTCTAGTTGAGAAATAAGAAAGAAAGAACATGACTCCTGTTCTTGGTTATACAAATCTCTCTCGGTTCTAAACTACCTTTATTACTTGTTTCCCTCTTTCTCCTTTCCCCTCTATGTTATCCCATCTCTGGCTCATGAGACATTTGGAGGAATTGCAAAAGACTCTACCTGCATGCATATTCTGCAGGCCCTGCTTGTGCCCAACAGAGCTTGGAAAAAGGTGAGCTGGGGAACTCAGACCTCCAGCTGGCATAGTGAGAGCTGCACACCGTAACCATGTTGGAGGCATCAGCTTTGCTTATAGCAATCTGTCTGCACAAAGATCCCTAAAACTGCCTTTGCAGAGCTCCTAACCTCTATTCCAGCCCTTCTTACTCACTGATCCTGCTCAGATCTAGTTGCCTTGAGACTCAATATTACCCTACCTGAGGTCTTCCAGGTAGGTGAAACAGCTGCCTCCTTCACATCCACAGGAGTCACCCTCACTCCTGTCCACAGAAGTCACACCCTCATGTACTCAGATCTGATCAGCCTCTGGAACAGAAGGCTTCTAGGAAAGCCTTTCCTCTAAACGCTGAACACAGGTAGGTATCTGCCACCAGAGCACTGTGCAACTGGCCCATCTATGCCCTCTGATTTTAGTAGTGTTTTAAAATGACTACTGCTGTGGAAAATTCCAGGCTCCACTTGACTGCCTTAAAAAACAGTTTATGGTAGTATTTTGAAAGCTTATGTTCAATAAAACTACCTCTAGAACAACCTCTTGCAGTATATAAGACTTCTTATTCTTCTGAGAGTAGAAGAATAGTCTGAGTTCCATATCATTATTTTTTGAAGAAGCTATGCCTGTTTCAGAGATGAAGTCTGCTTAGCAGACTTCCTTCCTCCACCTTTTTATGGCAGTCTGCCTATGCCCTCAAGAAGAACTTAAACCATCTTGAGTTTGATTTTTTTTCAGCTCTTGTTTGTTGAATATTTAAAACAAGCTATACCATCCCGTTCTGGACTGACATCAGGTTCTTAATAAGAGCGCTCTGGGATTTCTCCCTTATCTGGCAAAGTCCTCTGTCCTTTCAGTTGCATAAAGTAATGGAATTTGTAGCCATGTAAATGCATTAGTGCTGGGCAATGTGATGAACAGGCTTGTATATTTGTACTGCAAATGAGTTTCATAATGTTTTACTGCCTTGGAACTAAGGAGCCACTGCTACAATCACTTGCTCATCCCTGTACACAAGATAACTATTAATCCTATAGGTATGAACAAAAAGTTTACCAAACTGAAAGACACAATAAAGCAACAGTTAGCAACCACATCTGAAAAATTTAATTAAAAAACCTACCCAAACCATAACAAATGTGATAGAAATTTACCGTCTCTTGCAATGGGTACCTAGAACACAGGCAAGGTAAACACATCCCTTCCTAGACAAACCTTAATAGCACTTGGGAACAAGACTCCTGTGCTTACTGTATTCCAGGTTTTGTCTTTCACTTCTGCTTCTGACTGTGGTGACCTTCCACAAATCATGTAACCATTTAAGTCTGGTTTCTCTTTTGGCATATATTTTTGTCATCATTTAAGCTTACAAAAACTAAAGAGGATATGCTAAAACTTTATATGTTTCTTACACTACGTAGTATGCACATGCTCATAACGTCTTAATTTAGAAACCTAGAATATAGCCAAAAATTTGAAAATATCTGAGAATACAGAGAATAACCAGTTATTTACTATCCCCAGATAAGTAATATTTTATAACTCTATTAACAGACACAAGACAAAGAGTATTAAGTAGAAATGGATGATCTGGAGCAGATATAGCAACATACAGCAATATGCTGATACTGCTTCTAACTAAACTCACAGCATTATTTGCATTACAGCATATTCTTGGTGTTTCTTCCTCCCCCCTTTTCTAGAACACCTCTCACTGCACATGAAAACACAAACATTGCATGGACTCCAGGTTACCCAGGAATCTTGCATAGATCTGGACAAGCCATGCTTTTTCTTGTGGAAAATTGGTTAGAAATGCGAGGACATATGAACATGGCTAGGGCCATGGACGAGCTGCTAAAGTACAAAACGCAGTCCAGCTAGGCCCGTGAGAACTCTGAGATAGCAGGGCCATGAGAAAGCAGCAATGTCCTTGGGCATTCTAAATTGGGCTGAAAAACAGGAGCTTGGCATTAACAAAACAAAGACCCTTAACGAGCCACCTGTGTAAACAATGAAAGGCAATTGAGATGATATCACCACCTAACTGTGTACCAATAAGGAGCCTAATCTTGTAATATTCATGAGCCTATTATAGAGTGTATATTAAGCTACTGTCAATTTTCAATAAACGAAGTCCCTGGATTCTTACATTAAGGTGTCCGGAGTTTCCCGTCGCGACATTTTCTTCCAGCTGAGGTGTGGATTTTCAGAGGAATCGAAACAGAGTTAGCTTTGTACATCCCACAGAGATTCACTTGAAGCAGCAAACAGTACAGTATTTTTGTTTCAGCATGGGACTAACATGGAGTTAGCCCTTGTTTGCTTTACATCCATTGGCATATTCCTCTCCTCACTGACATTATTTGGTTGGTACTCATACAAAAAGGGTCACAGCCAGCTGTTCACCAGATTTCCACAAGCAGTTATATAGGATTCCTCATACAAATATGGCATAGGGGTAGCACTTGAATGTTTGCTTCAGTCTTGCAATTACATTTTGCAGCAAAGCTCTTCTGGAAATCTCCAAATTTCTTAGCATCTCACTTGTTTGAACTGGGAGCCAAGCAGTAAGCTTTCCTTTAAGGGACACACAACACAGACATTCAGGGGTATGTTAACACATGTGAACCAGAAAGCAAAACAGTTATATGGAGGCTCTGTTTGCCTTCCTGAAGTTGTTTTAGCTTGCACAAATACCATAAAGAAGGAAAAGCAATAAAACTGCAGTGTGTAGGACCAAATGCTTCACCTGAAGTGTGTAGGACAGGAAAAGAATGAAGACAAATGTAAAAATCAAAGGTTTATAGATTGTTCCCTTTGCTCAGGGATATGAGGGAACTAATTCAGTCTCCTAATTCCCCACAGTATAGTGATTAATTAGAAAGGGATTTTCCCATGTTTTACCACCTCTTTCCACTTACAGTGGAAAAGGGCTAGGAGCCTGGGAGGTTTTCATATCTCTCTTAAACTGAAAAGATCCATTCTGGTGTTTTGCAGACAGATGTGAACTTGCTTTGCCTTGCCTTGCATGACTCATATCAGGTGAGAAAGTAATAACACAGAGCCTTATTCACCAGTGCCAAGCCAGGTGAATATATTCCCCCTTTCAACAGGGCACACCAGTTCCACATGAACTTCCCTGTGGTCCTGTAACCACCAGCAGGTTAAGAACACCAGCACATAGCCCCCCATCTGCCTGCAAAACATCACACAAACCTGCTTGAAGGAACCTTGTACTTCCTACCACCAGACACAGTCACACAGTCACTTCTCTGAGAGTTGTTCAAAGCTCTGCTGGACTTCCAGCTCTGGTCATCAAAGAAACAAGAACTGGTTTGGTCTTCTCCTAATTGACCTGCCAATTTTCCTCAGTTTACTTCAGCCTCTATCTTCCTTTCATACAGGTCCAGTTTTGGCTACAGTAGATATGGTAGCACGCAGGCTCAACACTCCCTGATGCCCCAGAAGACTACTCAAGGCTATTGCCACAGTAACAAAAGAAACTGGTATCCTTAGAACTGAGCTAATGATGCTCTCCTGCAGCCAAGGGGTGTCCTGGTGACAGCTCTCCCTGAAAACCATGTCAGGTCAAGTGAGCCCTCTGACAAAATGTATTAACAACTGACAAAGAAGAAAGAGTTCTCGCAGAACAGGAGGGCTGAGAGACATGGGAACTCCCACCAATGCTGCTTCACCGTGTCATTACACACACACAAAAAAAATAAAGAGATTTTAAAAACCAAGACTAATTTGTGTGTGTGTGTGTGAAGGGGGTTTCTTCCCTCTTTCAAAGGCTCCCATTAGCAAGAGAAGTAGGGAGGCTCAGTAATTGTAGGTGTCAAAATCAGTGCTTTCCAACATTTTGCTGGAAGCAGGACTTGGAGCTTTTTCTAGTGATTTCAGTGGTAGAAAGAACACCCTCTGTGAACTCAATGAATCGACGTAGAAATCTTGCTGATTTTTACTTTATTTGGAAACAGAAAAGTAATATGTACATGATCTAATACATGTAGTAGCCAACAGTTTGGTTCTCAGTGGTCTTACAGCTTTCCTGTTAATTATACATACATGAAATGGGTACAAATCACTTCAGAAATTCTCTCTTCCTTTTTTTTCTTTCTTTTTTTTTTTTCCTTTTTTTTTTTTTTTTTTTTAAGCTACAGTGAGCCCTACAGAAAAAAAAAAAGGTTTTATTCTGGGCACACCTGCTCCAGTCTGTTCCCAAGCCTGACCAGCAGTGTCCTGAGCCTCAGATTTGATGGCTATTAAGGACAGAAGCCTCAGGAATTTGAGTAGTTTAACTTCTTTCCTGCTTGCTAGCAATACAAGATTTTTTTTCCCCCTCCAGTATTAACCCAGTCGTGCTACTTCCCTCAGTCATGTTTCTACATACTCCCAACAAGCTATTTTCTCAAGCCTTGAGAAATTTGAAAAAAACAAAAACATATATGCACATAATATACACACACACATTTGCAATTCAGCTAACTGACTGGAGGTAAAAATAAATTATTTTTGGCATGTAATCAAAGCATTGACTTTTGGTGTTTCTAGAGAATATTTTTTTCAAATCTTTCACATTCATTGCAATAAAAAATATGAAGCTGGGTTCTTTGACCAAGAGCCTTCAGATTTCAAAAAGATACTTAAGCTCAACATTTAAAAATAAGTCAATTGTCTCTTGACAATGTTGAGAAATTCCATTAAAACAAAAATTATTATTAGCATTCTGTAACCCTTTGCAAACGGATCCACTGTTCAAATAAACCGACCTCTGCAGCAATTGACCTTAACATTGCTCAACAGCCTGACAGTCAATTATCTTCTGATCTCCCTTCAATGGGCCTTGTGGCTGGAATAACCTATCCATCATCTGGAAGGTAAGTATAATAGTGTCTCCTGGGCATTTCTTCCCTACTTATGCCACAAACACACTGCTGTAGAATAAGTCGAGGAATTCTGTCTCAGTCCTACTGAAGTGTAGCTAAAAAGCAATGATACATACGGAAACTATTCTCCTTGTGAACATCTCTGAACACACAATGAGAACCACAATGAAAAATACCTAATGGGTTGAAACAATGCTTGGTGAAACCATCAGAACCACACACAGTACTGGACTGTGCCTCTACTAAATACCACAACTCCTCCTAGTCTGTAGGACACAGATTCCGGTGTGCTGCAGGAAGATGCCGTTCTCTTTCTCTCTCTCATTCTTCTCCTTGCAATCAATCTGATCCCACTGGGGCCATGGGACCTGCTGCTGGTAGAGGCTTGCAATATGGTTGAGACCACACTTCCCTTCCTCTGGCTTCCAAAGCACAGTCTGCCCTTCCCTACATAGCACTGTGACTCCCACACTCCCCATTCAGCCATAAGGACATGAGCTCCCTTCCGTCACTCTGCCTGGGTAAGCCATGGAGACCCCCCAGGACAGCACTACTGCTTTCCCCCAGGAGACATGCATGTGGTCAGATAAATATTGTGGATACTGGAACATTGCTGATGCCTGAGATTCTCCCATTGTTTGCTGCCCTGGTCATTTACAATTGCAATGCTGTGAAGACTTTATTACACCACCCTTCCCCAGTGCTGATTGAAAGCCAAAAGTGCTATTTACCATTAAATCTACAACAGTGAGGGGTTTCTTTTCAGCAAAGTCTTCTGCAGTGAAACCTCTGAAGGGCGAAAGGGTGATATAACTTCTTATATCACAGACTATACAAGACTAAAACTATGGAAATATTAGTTTATTGCTAGCAAAGTAAATCTCAGCTGTGCTCAATCTTGCTTTCCCAATCTTGTTCACCCTATCCCTAGCACACACATTGCTTCAGCAGAGACTATGCATCTTTACAGCACAGCCTTTCATAAACAAGGCTCCCTAGAAATATAAAATCCCTAGAAATATAAAATGTAGCCTTTGTTCAGGCCTCTTGTGGAAGAAAATAGAGCTGGGAGGTGGAGAGAAGCAAGGAAGAATAAGCCCCCAGTTTTCTTGAAAAGACAGACAAGAAAGCATGGAGAAGGAGGCTGGAGAAGAACAGCAGGCTAAGAAGCAGTAAAGCACATTACACTGATACTTAATGGGGTGGTAAGTCCTGCACCATGATTTATAGCTCTTCAGTGATTCCTCAGCCCAACTGAGGTTTAGGGAAGCCTTACAAGTAGCCTCGTATCAGCCCGCAGAAACTGCTGCAACCTGTACTACAAGACTAACTGTGAGCTATTCACATTTGAGGGTCTCCATGAGATAGAGCAGCTCACATGTGCACACAGACACTCATGCACACACACTCAGTACTGTGCCCTCACAGAGCAGCTCACAAATAATGCCAAGACCTGAAATTTCAAGTATATAAAAATAAAAAAAGGCGGTTCCTAATGGAGGGAAAAGTAGGATGAAATGAAGAAAAGATAATTATAGTAGGATGAAAGCATTTGAAATTAATAAACAGTTAAGTTAGAGATGAACTGCCTTGATGTTTCATGGTACCTCTTCTTCTGACATTTAAAATATGCTTATGATTATCCTGAATGCCAAAAGTAAATATATACCAAGAACAACCAGCACAGGACACATCAGCCATTTGTTTGTTATTACTGAACTTACTAACCATGTACAACAAAACAACTATGACTAATGGCTATAAAAAAAAACCCACATAGTTTTTTGATCCTCAAAGGGCCAGCCACCTCAGTTTTAGGTCTCTCTGGTGTACATAAGGGCCTAGCATTTCAGCACAAGCCAAGGCCTCCAGGGTGTCCCTGGTATGGAGGCAGAACTCAGCAGGGCCAGTACAGCTGCTTGTTAGCTGGGGTGGTTTTCAGCAGTGTGAAAACAGTAAAGGATTGAGTCTGCAAGACTATTGTCCACATTTACCTTGTTCTTTCATGTGCAAGGCTGAGGGTGCTGACCTGTCTTTTGACTTTCTTTGCATGTCAGGACTGAGATCCCTAACTGGTGATCAGATTTTACAGTTCTATGGAATCTCAGCTCCAAGAAACTCAGCCCCCTTGGTGACATTATATTTGCAAAATTGTCCAGTGTTCAGAGTAAATGATATTATGCCTCTTGCAGAAGCTGAAGAAGTACCCATCCTGGACCACAAGCCGGTCAATGCCAATAGGGGACATGCAAATTATGAAAGAGCCCATTATCTACTCCTGGGAAACATTAATGGCTTTTATTACTCATGCGCAGCAAACCCAAAGCGAAATGACCACTTTAGCATAAGTGTGAACAGCAGACTGTAACAGAGACAGAACTCTGTAAGTGTGCTGCACGTATTTATTATAATGAGTGATCGATTGTAAAATGGGGGAAAAGTGCATCTTCTTTAAGACAAGCTCTGTTTTCCAGCTGGAGACATAGCAGCAAGTTTAGATAAAAACGAGGTCTGAGAAAAACAGTATAAAGCAAGATTACTTTACTTAATGCTTCAGCAGCCTACGTCTACCAATTAGCCAGCTTCCACTTCATCTTGGCTATTACAAGAAGTTCCCAGAGGAAGTAATTTTGTAACAGAGAGCACCAGAAGGGACAGTATCAGATAGCCAACTCCAGCAAGTGTGCATAATTTACTAGAATCCTACAAGACAGTGCTGTGGAAAAACTTTGAAGCTTTCTAGAAAGTCCAGCCACAGGGGAGGAGAATTACACTGGTTGCCACTACAGGCATTCCCTGTCTCTGTCATAATCTGACCTATCATCTCCAGCCAAGATCAGCTCCATTTTTCTGTATGTGGTCTGCACACAAAGAGAAATATATTCCCTGGCCCAAAAACTTTCTCTGTGCTCTGAACAAAGCCACAGAAGATGTGTGTTGGCAGGGAGGGGATTGGGTACTGCTACACAGGTACTTTTGAAGACACTTGCTAAGCTAATACCTCAGCACAGCATACAGGTATGAGCGTGGTGTATCAGCACCAGAGGTATGACAGCAAAGTTTTTGTAACTTCTATTGCATGAAAACCTCTCAGGATGTTTTTCAGAAAACTAGAATGTGAAGTACAGGCTGCCAAGCAAGTCCTGCATGGGAGGATTGCCTGGGGCTACATAATCAGGTTTTCCCCATGATTTCATATGCTACATTACAGCTTGTCTTGCAACGGCTGGGTGCAACGTTTCCTTATACCAGGAACTAGGTGTTATATTAGGACCTGAAAGTGGTTGTTTCAACGGTAAAAGTGGGAAAAGAATTGCTGGAAATGTGCAAGAAAGAAAAGCAAACCAAAAAGCTGGTTGATCAAAGTAGGAAAAAGTTTTTCCTTAAAAAAGCTCAAAACGAGAAGATTCTGTAACACACAGGTGTGTAGATTAAGCTATTGTCAAACTGGTGAGCACATTGTTCTTCATTGCTTGGCTACGATCTGAATTTCCCTCACACGCTATCTTTGGATAAAGAAAGGAAAAACACTGCCTAAGTATTGTGTGTTGGCAGGTCTGCAGAAAGCGGATCTGGATCAGCTACAGTTAAGTAGGAAAAAAGTCTCTGTCCCATTCTTTATTCGTTTTAAGGATTAAAAACTTGATCTTCCATTTCCTCTCTGGAAACTAAATAGGCCTTCAAGAGGACCATCAGACATTTAAAAGGTGTTTTTTATTTGTGTGTTTTTAATAGCACAAATAAAGAATCCCCGGCAACCCAGACAGGGTGACAAATAGGCAACCATTGCGATTGTTATTAGCCCATCTGTGAATACCCACGGTGGAGTGCTCTGAGGAGAAAAAGCATGAGACAGAAGAGAAAGAAAGTGCCCTGTCATAATTTAAATTCATAAACGCAGAAAATATGAACACGTTTCATTGTAGTGTGTAGCCTCTAGTGCCAGGGACCTTGGCTCATAATAATTTAAACAGCCAACAATGTAAGATTTATAGAAATAATTTAGCACCTCTTAAACAAAAAGTCTGGCTTACCCATCTCATATATATGTAGAACTAACACTTGAAAAAACAAAGCAGATAACAAAAGCCACTGGTATATTTACCAGACACTTAAAATCGTATTAGTGGCTTAACTTAGGTCCCAGTTACACTGACTTGCCAATCTTAGTATGAATATTTTATAGGTATAGAGAATGCGTGTAGATGGTATTTTTCCAGGCCCAATTAGCATTAACATATGCAAAGACAAATAGACAGAGACATGAAGAGAATTTGCAATGACACTCGTGCTACCACAAACCCAGGGAATATTGTATGCCAGCAAATGAGTGAACAGTAAAGGATGTGGCTGTACAGGTGCTAAAGCTGATGCACAACAAGGGGGAAGCTCATGAAGGAACTTGTATTTAGAAGATTTTTGAGAGGGAAAGAACTTGGCCTAACTGCTGAGACAGACCACAGTTAGTTCTCCTGGGTTTAAGTGGTTTTGTTTGCTTGTTTGTTTGTTCTTAATGGGAAGAGAAAAATAAAAATAGAATTTCAAAAATCCTCAGGCTGTCCTCCCCAGGGAAATAGAAGACTTCCAAAAGTCTCAAATGCACACACTTGCCTAACATGAAATAATTCCTGCCATCACCTGGAAGCAAACCCCCACATGAATTCAGTGACATAGCTTTAGATCTAATCTGAGCTCTTCCATAGTAATGCCCTTACATTTCACCCAGTTCTCCCTTTATTAAGCCCCATCTCTTCTGTTTAAAACAGAATTTCCAGAAAATGCATCCAGTTGTGACCTGAAGGGGAGGACCTGCTGTTACACTTCGTTTAAACACTTCAGTATCCCCTCTCCCCTTGACCGAAATGCGTGTTCCACGTTGGGATTTGTCACTTTGCACACACAGGTCCTTTTCCGACCTCTCTTTGATGGATTAACATCCATAACTAGTGCCAGAAGGAGAAAAACAGGACATAAAGTCTCCCAAAGTGATGCCTTGATCTTTTCCTAAAGAGGCCAAGCACTTCAATTCTCTCACACTAAAGCATTTCCTTTGGCAATTAAGTAACTTTCCAGGGTTTTCTTCATTATGATACAGGTCCAGGTGAAGGAAATGGATGACTAAATATGACCTTCAGGTGAGAGCATTCAACCAGGAAATGGGTTACTGACGTTCTGCTTCAAAGAATATTCAAGTTATATACAGAGCAAAATAACTTCTAGAGAAGAAGTTGAGAGAGAGAAAGAGCTTGGCCAGCTGGGATTATCACAAAAATGGCTTTAGAGGTCACTTGAACTTCTAAAGCCCAGTATTTTCATCTGTTGCCTCCCCAGTAAAAATTTGGTCATTTTTTGCATAAGCACAAGTTTTTATTTATGTTCTGCATCTGCTTTTAGTCCTTTCACTCTTCTATCTCCCTGGAACCTCATTTTTGACCCTCCTATATGTGCATAAAAAGCTCGTGTGTGAGAGTCATTTGGATCCCTGCTATATTGTATGAGCTGAGACCAGACCTTTCAATAATGCATGAAGCTGCAGCACTCGCTCCTGTGCTCAGAAATGCAAAAAGGATGTCTTTAAAATGGCTTGCAATGTGCCAGAGACATGGAAAGCAAGTTCAGTAAATATCAGCCCATCTCAGCCGCAGAAATTCACCTCTCTGTAAGGATTTTCAGATGCAATTAAAAAGCTACATTGAAGTCCCACATTGTAAATTTAGGTTAGGTACTACACCCTGTATGTCATTCAGGATTTTTTTAACACAGTCAAATGTCCTCATACGTCCCGCAACAGCTCTTGCCCAAAATTCACTTAATAAATTTAAGGCTCTGGCTGGACAGACGTATTAAGGGAAGATAAACTAGCGTGTGGATTTACAATGCATCAGCCCTTCCACGATACCCGTGCACGTCTTATCCAGCAGTACAATAGGCAACAGTCTACTGCTTCTGAGGGTGCTTTGTCCTCAGGGCACAACAGGTTTCCCACACTGATGCACTAGAATGATGCCAAATACAGGCAGATAAGTGGACACCTAAACCCATCCGCGTAGATATGCCCTAAATATCAAATTCAGACGCAGGATATAGGATCTAGTGAACCTTATTATGCCTCTCTAGAAACTGGTCAGAGGAACTTGAAGAACCTGCTACTTCTCCATGACAGAATTATATCTGTAGCTAATGTAAATGCCTGGCTTGAAATGATCCTGTTGTCCCTGGTTCAAGCCTCTTGGATGAAACTGTATCTCATGTTCATGGCACGCAGTACGTTATAAACAAAAGATCACTCCTAATAAAATGTATGATGGTAGCATAATCTTTGTAGCAGAAAAATTGGATAGGCTGGGAAACATATAATTAAGCTGAACTGTCTTTTTTCTGATTGAGGAAATTCCCAGGAATTTTGTTCAAGATTATTGTAAGCAACAAAAGTTGTGGGGACCTTAGTTTCTTTAGGATAGGTATCAATCATGACCCAGAATCTTAAAACAGGGATTAAATATCCCTGATTAAGATCAGTCCAGTTTTGCACATAAACCATTTCATTTTTCTGTAAGGAGAACCAAGTAAAATCAGCTGTCAAGTTTTTTTTATTCTGAAGTTGCTAATTTTGCAATTATTGAATTGCAAAATGGGGAAGGGAGAAGAAATGACAGGCCAACCCAAAAATCATCCATGCCTTTTTTCCAGATTGCAAAAATACTAAGGAAAGAAGAATTTGTGTGAGATTTCAGCAATTTGTTTTTCTTGGTTTCGTGTAGCCCACTGCACACTGGGCACATACTCAACCTTAGCTGTCCCTGTAAAAGGTATTTCTGCAGAAGCTTGAAGTACAGAAGCTCATAGCTAGCTTGAACTGTCATGTTTCCCTGAACCAAGGTCTCCAACAGAAACAGGGAGATTCTCATGGTAAGAAAGTGCTGGTTGTCCTGTTGCTAAACGAGTTCAGTCTGTATCCATCATGATGAAAGTAATTTGATCTAATGCAGCATTAATGCAGACACAAAAGGTACAAGGGAATCTGTTGTCATTAAGTGATTCATTGATTTCCCATTAAGGCGTTAGCATTTTAATTTATTTAAATTATTTGTTGAATGTTAAATGAGCAAAATAAATACGCACGCTATGTTTTGCCCAGCTCCTACAGTTCACAGATGCAGTGTCAGCAATATGCCTTGCTTCCATTTGGCTCATCACAGCAACCTCGCCGGAGCAGAAACTCGAACGCAACGTTCAAAGTCAAGGACTGAAAAGCGAGACAACTCGATTCACACTGAGGCCTTCACACATGCTCTGAGGCTTAGCTGTGCTGAGCACCCACCAATAGGAAAAAGCAGAAACGCTCTGAGGGATAGGACACCGAAGGTGAAATTTCCTTTTCGATGCCATGGCTTTGTGAAATACAGCATCCTCATCCTACCTGGGATAATGAGACACGGCCCCGTTTCTTTAGCAGAGTTTATGCCTGGCTGTGTTACAATGCACATTGCTTAGCAGAACTCATCTGATTACTGCTTGAATCTAGTTCGTGCATCAGGAGCATTAAGCTCACTGTTTACCTTATCTTGCTGTTTGTCTCATTTGCAAAATTGCAATTGTTTTACAATTTCTCCAGATCTCTGATACAACAGTGTTAGGTAACAAGAAGTTTCTGGGAAATCCTGTGTAAAAACATTCCTTTTGTATGATAACTTGTTACCGCTTAATTTACTCAATATGGCCAATATCATGTAGTGCTTTATCGTACTTATCATATTGGATAAAATAAAATACCTCAAACACATCTTAAACTATGCTGGATCAATACAGCATCTTTGTGACATTATAGAATCTATGACTAAAACTTATACTGAGTCAAGAACAACGTCATTTGAATCTGTTCAATCTGTATTTTCTTAGTCTGGCAAGAAAAAAAAAAAGGAAAAAGGTGGGCAAAGGGGAAAAAAATCTATTTGGGGTCAAATAGTGAGAAATTACCATGAGAAAGAGTACCCCAGTAAGTAAGATCTCTCTGTGTGATTTATAGCCTGCTGGTGAGGGCTCTCAGATGTGGTGTGAAGATGAACTGGGGCCTGGCTCAAAGATGGGAAGGCCCAGGGGCATGTCACAGCTACTGGGGCAGCTTTACATTTTCTTTTCATCTCAATCAATACACAATTATTTTATGTTAAATTCAGCTGCTTTAGGGGGAGGGAGGGAGAGAATGCTGAAGTACGCCCTGCAGCCTGGCAGGAAGGGTGTCTCAGAGGCAAAACTGTCCCAAATCAAGCAGAGATCTGAACATGGGTCTACTAGATGAATGCCTCAGCTAATACTAGAGAAAAGCAAAGGTCCTTGGTTTCTACATCTTGTGAATTTAAACAGAAAGATGCAACAGGTTTGCATTTTCCATTTTTCATTTTTATTAAACTGTTTACAAACATCCCCCCCCCCAACAATTTTACTAGTTGAAATCCCATTCCTTGGCTAAGCAGCCATTCTCTTCAGTCAAAATGAAGCAGAGCGCACACACTCCTGCAGCAATGGCCTTGCTTAAGCCAGATTACTGATTTTTTCACAGGGTCTAGTCTCCCTGGAGGCAAGTCAGCATGCAACACCATGCTGCCTTTAGTCCAGATGCCATTTTCTCCTTTTTTACTTCAAGGACACCTCATTCCTTCCATTTATGTTTTCCCCATCTTCCCTGTTCATCTTCCTCACCCTGTACTGATGCATAGGTGCATGGGGATGAGCCCTACACTGGATCATACCCAGAGAACAGTGCAGTGTCTTAAGTAGTCTGAGGATTTTTTTTTTTTTAAGCCCTGCTCACTTCATTGCTTTATCTTCCAGTTAAGTCCCTCAAATAAGTGTGCTGGTAGAGCTGTGGTGGGAGCCAGAAGGGTGTAAGCAGGAATGAGTGGATATGGTGAAAGCCAAACTGCCTTTGCCACTACCGACCACAGAGTAAAGCCTTCAGGGTTCTTAGAAGATCAGAAGTGGCTTTTTAGTGACACCTCATTGTTTCAGGGCTTTCATTTTCTACACTTGCTAAATTGTGTATCTGCACTTAGCACAAAATTTGAGCAATAGTACCAATAGGGGTAAAGGAAATAGAAAATTAACAAGGCGGATTTGCACTTGTGAATGAACCTTCAGACAAACTGGCCGTTTTTGCAATGATGAATGCTCAGTCTCCTCAGTTCCTTCTCAATAGGATCATGAAACAAATTTACCATGATCTATTACACAATGATCAGGCAAAGCTTCCACACAACCAAGGCCAATTTCAACATTGCTTTAGCAGGCAATTTCACCCGGAGGTGAAAAATTCCTGGAACGGCTTAACCAATATTATGCAAAAAGTATGCCGTATTTACCAAGAGCCAATTTTTAGTCTATCACCATAGCATCTGAGCAAACAAGATCATAGCCTTGCAATTATAATAAGGATAAATTGGTTTTGTCTCCCCTCTGCAAGCACTGGCTTTTACAATGGCCTCTAACAAAATAACATGTTAATTCAATGCCATTTTCATTTTAACTATACAGAATCCTTTCTCTGCCCTCAGAATGAAGTATTAGGATATATACTTTGCTCATACATTGATACAACACTAAAGACTATGTAATAAATCTTTATTTTCTTTCTCTGTAGCCAGTTCGGTTTTTCTACTGTTTGGTCAGGATGTACCAAAAAGCAAGAAGTAAGATCATCTATTAACAGTAATATTACAAGGTATTGTAGAAGGGAAGTAGTTCTAATGTCCAAGAAGGCTGTGATTTTGGCTGAGATTGTGGAGATGTAACTACTTTTATGAAATTATAGCCCCTCCTTACCTGGTAGGTGTATGAAGGTCCATGGAACTACTTGATTACGTTTTACAGGACTCACAGTCTGGGGCAATTTAGTCATACCAGGATTTTTCTATCACAACCAAGAAGGCAGTATCTGGTACCTGTGGAGTAGCAGCTACACACAGGCTGCTGAAAGCAGTGGTGATGACTCTTTGCATGACTGAGCTGTGGCGGAATCCTGCAGCAGTCACACAGAGCAAAAGCGTGAGCCATCCATCTTCCTTAATCTCCCTCTATGCACTTTCCTGTTTTGGATTCTACTGTTCATATTTATCCAGCATTTTGGATTGCTTTATTTTCATCCACTCTATGCAGTTACTTGGAGGAACTTATCGTGCTGCTATCAAATTGCAAATAAAGCCAGGATATTGGATCACAGCCTCCATAATCCATCAGACATGGCAATTCAGACATGGCAGCTCAGAGGAAACTCTGTTGGACCAGATTGAAAGATGAGGCAGAATCAGAACACTAGTAAAATGCTTCCCAGAGGAGCCAGTTGGATTTGGAGACCCACAACACTGCTCACAACCTTTTCAAGTGTCTCTGTCTGCTGATCAGTGTCAGGGAACAGTTGCACCAGTCACTGCTCAAAGTTAAAACCACTCTTGTGCCGTGCTTAGGTGTGCTCAGTGCTGTGCAGGTGCACAGTAAAATCAGGCCCACTGCATGCCATTGAGTAAATCTAAAGTTCCTCTTGCATTATGCAATTTTCTTGATAGGTTTGACAAATTGCATCTTAATTTCTGTTTCAGATTAATAAAGCAAGATTGATCTCTCTAGAAATAAACACCAAACTTCAACAGAAGGAAACTTGCAAGAAATAGCAATACAAGCCTTTCCTTCCATGTAAATCCTCTCTATTTTCCTATTTAGCTCCTACAGCATCATGCATTAGTGAATCTCAACATGAGATAAGCAGCAAGTCGTTGTCGCTATTTGCATGTGGAAGAAAAAGACAAGGTCCAGTTGATAAGAAGGCTCAGAGCAGTAGCAGACAAGAGAATAAATGGAAAACCCTTGTCAGGGTAGTGCATTCTCCTTAGAGTTCATGGGATGACATCCTGTAAGCATGTCTTAGTCTTGGCCATCCTAGACTGGCTATTAAAAGAAAATCTCTTAGAGAACAACCCAGCAGATTGGGCCTATATTCTCCTCTTATCTGTAGCAGCAGGTCAGAGATGTACACAAGTACTTCTCAAATGGGTACAAACTAGTCCACACAGGGTTATTCCCAAAGTTCTGAACCAGAAATGCGCAATTCTTGTTCCAGCCACTATTTAAGACATCAGAAACACCCAAACCAAAGCACCATGTTGGCAATACAAAATGTTAGTCAACACGAGGGTACCAGCAACACCTGTAAAATGCAGGGAAGTAGGACTGGCTCACCCACACAAGATGCAATAGCAAAGCCAGAGAAGTCACGCATTTCTCTGAATTACAGTCAGATAGCTCAGAAGATAATCTGTACTGCTGTCAATCCATAGAAAGATAAAAATTTTGGCTAAATAATTCTGTTTGCTCATCACTTCACTGAGCTCATTGTTCACAAAAACCTCTCAGTTACTTTGAAAAATGAAAGCAAGCAGAGGAGCAGCTACTCGGATCCTGGATAGAGTAAAATATTCAAGTGGTTTACAAGCGAGCAGAGAGTAGAATTTTAAGGAGGCTGATTATTGCTTCAGCAAGTTATACGGAAGTGAAAGTACATCACAAATGGGACAGATTAGCCTTTTTGAAGGAAAGGGATATTGCCTTTAAAAAGCATATCAAAGACCTCTTGCAGGCAGTATTTGTCTGAGATGCAAGATGTCTATCTGCAGGCACTCAGATCTCCTGTAAAAGATGCTTGTAGGTTTTGCAGTTACACAGAGGGGAAGAATTCCAGGCTTAAGAAGGGCAGGAGAGACTTTCTGGAAAAGGGACATGGGAGGTGTAAGCTGAAGTGCTGCAGGAGAACCAAATCTCAAAGCCCAACTGTCGAATTTCTGGGTGGTTGAAACAATGCTGGTGGGACTTCGCAAAATGCCCACTGATTTAAAAGAGCTGTTTGGGAAAGCATCCATTTACATCTACATAAAAGTCAGTGTCTGCAGAACCTAAAGAGTATCATCTCTAAGAGCAGCCAGACCGATACCAAAAAAAAAAAGAAAGCTATTTGCAAGGTGAGTAGATCCCTCTGATCCCTCTTTAAGGCCCACCTCCAGGCACAGGTTGACAAGATGAATTCCTTTTAGATGACCAGCACTGTGCTAACAAGACAAGCCCTTGGTTCTTGCCAGGCAAAGGGGCTGGATGCTGTCTCTGTTGCCTTCCGCTTCCCAACAAATTAAAAAACCAAAGCCAAAACCAAACCTAACAAACCCTCCCACCAAACCCCAAAAGAAACAAACACCCCCCCCCCCAAAACAACAACAACAAACTCAACAATAACAACAAAAAAGCTCAAAAATACCACCCATAAAAAAAAAGAAAAGAAAAAAAATGTGGGAAATGTCCTATCCATTCCTCTCCTCAGGGTGGAGGAATGATACAGATCTCTCTCTCCAGAAATTATTTCCCACATTGATTCTTCTATATCTTGCTTTGAAATGGAAACATGAGCCATCCAATATCTGTTAAAAAAAATCCTTTTCTAGTGACAGAGGAGGAGCTACACAGAAGAACAGACACTGAAATTTCACCTTTTTAGCATTTTACCTTTAATTTCTTTCCAAAACAAGGAACGCAGCGATCAAATATTCTCTGCAGTACTTGTAAACTCAGCATCTAACCAAGGTGCCAGCATGCAAACCACGACTGACAGGAAAAAAGAAAAGCAAAACTCACTTGTCTTACTTCAATGGGGAAATAAATGATGAAGTAATACACAAAATAGATGGTTAAAAGTAATTATACTTACATAGCACAGTGCTTTCAGCAACTTTTTTCTGTCTAAAAACCAGAAACCATATTTTCAAAACACTTGTAAAACATATTTTGCAATGTTGTTCTAGTGAATCTGCAAGAATGCTTCTCTCACAGATATATTATTTTTATCTTGAGAGCATTCCATGCAAACAAAATAGATAGGCAAAGAAAGGCAGATGAATGGGATGGGACCCTGAGCAACCTGGTATAGTGGAACATGTCCCTCTCCATTGCAGGGGGGTTGGAAGTAGATAATCTTTAAGGTCCCTTCCAACCCAAACCATTCTATGATTCTGTTATTCTATGAATAGAAAGTGAGAAAAGAGGTAGGAAGAGAGAGATGGGGAGAGAGAGATGGGGAAGCAGGGGGAAAGAAGGGGGACAGAAAGAGGGCTAAGCTAGCTAGCTTCAGTAAAGTCAAATAATCCCGAGTTAAGTAGTAAGCAGTAATAGCAAGTGTATATGGGGATCTGGATGCATAATGTATGTTTGGAACAGAAATAGAAAGAACAAAATAGATCCTATTTCATGGAAAAGGAGAATTGGAGAATGAGTAGAGACAGGAAGTAATATAGTATTTTTTCCCATTACTATAGGACCAAATCTAGAGGCTCTATATCAGCGAAGGAGGCAGTTAGAATATTACAAAATGGATATAAAATCTGTAAAATATATGCAGCATTATTCAAAATGTATTTTGAAGCAGAATAGTAACTGCATATCTCCTGGCTCTGGCTGTAATACTAGGGTTTAAACAAAGCACGTTGGGGAGCTAACCAAAAGGAAATGGAGAAATGCCCAGCATGTTTCAAGGACTAACAGGAATGCCATCAGCAAATAAGGATAATAAAGGCCAACAGATGATGCCACAGTAAGGCTATTTACAACCACTGTCACATCCTAGAAATGCCCAAATATGATGCAGTCTCATGGCTTTCCAAATTTTCCAAATCTGTTGCATATAATGACTCTAACCTCCTCTTATACCTTCTTTCTTCCACGCTGTCCTCTCTTCAGCTTTCCCAAAATTTGATTTCATTAATAAAACCCAACAAACACTAAGCTAACTAAAACGAGAATAAAGAAAGTTTGGCTCAAACTATCTCCTCAGCTTTGTGTTCTTCCAGGGCTTGTGCCTCACCTCAGGACTTTATCAAGAGGAATGTTACATCCTCCCTCCCTCAAACGCAGTCTTCGGAGCAGCATTAATGAGCCAACTTCAGGACTTAGCACTTCCTTGCAGGACCACCCCAAGCTAATAAAGCTAGTCCACAAAAACAAAGATACTTACTCCTGAGGCTACAGGAGAAAATATCTTGCATGTCTTATTTTCTTCCTCGACTAACTAAGCAGCACAGTTCAGCCAACTTCTCCCTTGTTGATTAGAGCTTTACTTTGCAAGTAGCTGTTCTGAGATTAGTGTGCAATGTATTAATTTATCACCCTCGACAGAGCTGCCAGCAGGCCCTGCAGGTAACCTTTCAGCAGGTAACCTTTCAGCAGGCAACCTCGTAAGCACAAAGTCCCCAAGAAGAAAACATCTGACAGCCAAACACAACCAACACATCAGGGCCCGAGCTGTACCTTTACCTTCTTTCAGCTATTAGGTTTTGCAATGAGGGCTCGTATCTTCTGCATACCACTGCGTCCTTCTGCCAGCCCACCTCAAAATAGCTAAGAGATGACTTAAAGGGAAATGTTATGGAACCACACAGAGATAAAGCTGGATTTCATATTATGAGGAGGTACTCAAGAAACTAGAGATCAACAGGAAAATGATAACCCCACTGTGAAATCAAACAACTTTACCTTCACACTGTAACAGTAAAGCGAATATACAACCAGAGGGGAAAATGTTCACTCAAAAATAATAAAACTGTTTTTTTGAAAACCTCAGATGCACTTGTTAAAGCCATATAAATCGTGAATTCTAACCTAACAAAACTGTGCTTGGACAAATGGTATCAGTGGGTTCCCCAGTCACGGCACTTCATCAGTTTCAAATCTACATCTGTTTGATTCTCTGTTAAACTGCCATTTTCCCTTCATAAGCCCACGGACAAATCCTGGGGTCTTTCCAATCATATGTGATCTGCAGCAGGACTTGATACCTTGTGTTATCTACACCAGGCAACACAGTCATCAGAGAGCTCCCCGAGGGACAGCCAGAGCTTGCTGGTAGCAGGTCCAATGAAACCACCTCCAGATTACAATTTCCACATGGCATTTATGAACAAGTGCCTGGCATTGCCCTCTGTACTCCTTCACAGGAGGGAAACAAGTATAAATGAACTTCTGGAGGGACAAGCAGGCACCTCCAGCAGTGGTGCAAAGCCATGCAGAGAAAAGCAAACCAACTGCAACCAATTCAAGCAAGGCAGAGCCAGCCAACAGCTTAGTAAAGAGGGGAGAAGCTACAACAAAGATCAATGAAATGCAATGTGCAGGGAAAACTGCAGCACTATTTAAACAGCAGAACTGCATTCTCAGTGATATTGATAAGCTATATTCATTAGCTTGGGAGTGCATTTATTTAAAGTCTGGTGATTTGAGGGACTACTACTGTGGGTATTAGTTAGGCAGTCACTATTCTGCTCTGAGAGCACACAATAACATTTCACATGAAGAAAAAGAGGACCTGCAGGAAAGGCCATATGCAGTGTCTGTTCCTAGTGAAGCGCTGCTGAATTCCATGCTTCCTCATGCTGCTGATCCAAAATAAAAATAATGAGCTGAAGGAATGTCTGGCTGTTTGTTGCCTTTTGCCATTTACACACACGTTATACAAGTACCTCTGTGCAAGCTGGTCTTACACATCTGCCCCAGCTACAAGCTGAAAGGAAGAAGCCAGCTACTTCGACAATTTTAGCCCAGATTGGCATGAACGAACAACCTTAATGAGCTTTGAGTAAATATTTCAGTCCTTCAGCATTCATTAGTCAAGTCGCAGTCACAGTGTGTGGAATCTGCGGTTGGGGGAACAGCTGCAGGCTAATGCACATACACGCTGTGCTGGCTTCAAAGGAGCTCTCAGCATCCAACCACCACATGCTGCAAAGCCCACCTGAAGGGTCAGGTACAAGGTACTAACACAGGCACTTCTCAAAGCAGTAATATG
Organism: Chiroxiphia lanceolata; assembly: GCF_009829145.1. Taxonomy (NCBI): domain Eukaryota; kingdom Metazoa; phylum Chordata; class Aves; order Passeriformes; family Pipridae; genus Chiroxiphia; species Chiroxiphia lanceolata. Next base: position 15,962,200 of record NC_045639.1, read on the forward strand.
AGGGGAGTACTCTGACAACTCAAACAAGTCTAACATTTGAAATCACAAGTCTGTACCATCACCCCTGAAAGATAGAATATGGCAAGTGATGGGAATATGACAATGCTTTCATTCAATCTATGAGAGTTTCAAATTATGTCTGTCAACTGGATTCACTGAACAGCTTATGTGTAAACATAAGCTGGATGCATCGGCATAATAAAAGGCCAATCAATAATAGTGAAAGGACAGATTAATAAAAGTTGCTTCTGTCAGAGGACAAATTGAGGACATCAGAAAAGATGAAATTCTATGAATACAATTGCTTCCTGAGAATAGTAACATTCAGCTCTTGTTCTGATTAGATGGAATTGGTTCAGATGAGCATCAAAAACTTCTGAATGCTTTTCTAAAACTGCTGAGGCTTGTCAAAAATGCACTGCACCAATGCCAGAAAAAGACAACAAAGCAAAACACCAAAAACTCTCAAACCAGTTCTGAAAGGATCCATGGGATTTTGCAGTCGTCCTTATCTGCCCCATTTGTGCCTTCCAAGTTTTCTTATCTGCTCAGTAAATTTGTATCACAGAGTACCTTCAAACTCTGAATAGGTTTGGATGAGTAAGCTGTACGCTGCTTTGCCTCATGCGACTCTGAGAAAAACAGCCAGTCAGTCAAGCTCTGATTCTAAATTCTTTACTGTGGACAGAGATGATGATATATAGGACGGAAAAAACCCACAACTTGATTTTTCTAAAAGCTGTGTGAGCTAGCCACACTGGCAGTTAGAAAAAAAATCTTGTTCTGACTTGTAGTGTGCTGAACAAATTTGATGGATTAGTCCCTCGCTGAGAACTGATATAGAGTACCAAATTACTGTATTGGACATTCCTCTGAACACAATGAATTGTATTAAAATATATAAATGTCATCATTCAGAAGGTAGCTCCCTGGCAATGTCCTTAAAGAAATAAGACTCTGATGTGCCCATCTGCCTCAGTATTTAGGCACACGCATGCATGCGCGAATAAAAATATCATCCGAGTCTTATCTGAGGCATTTTTTTGTCCTATTGTCCTGGCAATCCGTGTACTCCTCATGAAAGAAAAGAACATGTTGGTGTTTATCCTTCATCTGCTCAAAACACAAAGAATCCTCAGGTAGAATTTGGAAAGCAATGTCAGAAGAGCTACGTTTTAAAGACCAAAGTTATATCCCCAGTGACCTGGACATTAAGAAGGGAATACTGCCTAAACAGTTAAGCTATCCCAAATGTCAATCCACTTCAACCAGGAGTCACTGAAATGATCAGCTGCTTGTCACCTTATCCTTTCTGTCTTCCGTCCACATGGAACAAAACTGGGGTACTGTGTGAGCTAAACAGTCACTAACAGGCAGACAATACCTGGGGAAACAGTCAAAAAAAAAAAAAAAATCAAACACTTCCAACCTCAAAATTTGAGAATTTGCTGGTGGCCCAAACACTGAATCTTCTTCACGCCTTCCATAAAGAAAGAAGATAAGATTTCCTTCTTAGAGAATAAAAGCTCAATGAATTTACACCAAACAGCAATAGACAGAATACAAAACAGCATATTATATGCAGCATGTGGATGCTATGCTGAAAACTTCATTTTTACACATCTTCTGAGCTCTGAGAGAGCTTCCATGCCCAGGATTTGAAGGTACCATAACACGTCATGTACAGAAGCACAGACCCAGTGCTGTAGGATTAAGGTCACAACAAGAAAATAGCTCAGAAAATAGCCAGGGATACACTCCTGCCCCTCTCCCACCCTGAGCCCATGTATTTTCCCACACTTCTCACTGCACCTTCAAGTGCTAGATATAGGAAATGCATAATCCCTGGAGTGAGAAAAGTCATCAAACTTGAATTGATGACTTAAGTATTTTTAAATTTACTACTTTTCATTAAACGATTTCAAATTACTTTAGATAAAAGTAGGTTTTACCGCTGTCCCAGTTTACAGGCAGAGGGGTTAAGCAAACTGGTACATGTCTATCAGCCTGCAAATTACAGACTTTGTGACAGAGTGCAGAGGTCTCATACAATTTAGGATCATCTTGAATGAAATTTTTCTCTCCTGCTTTGCCTTGTTTCTTCAGTGTAATCTAGCTTCTCTCAAAACCCCAGATTATTGGTACTGCCTGCTTTGTGAATTAGGCAGAATAAACAAAGAAAAACCACAAACCTTTTAAAATGAAATCAGAAGCACCAAGGCATAAAACTGTGGTGCAGTCTTCCCATCATTCCTTCCTAAGCCTTTTCATCAGCCCTTTCTAAGTCTATACCATCATTTATTGCAAGCTTCTGGTTAGAACAATGAAAATATTCTGGTTTTCCTCTGAAAAGACAAGGTTTTCATGGAGTCAAAATTTTCAGTACTATTTTGCTAATGAAAGTGAACTGGTTTTTTCACTAAGATTTTCTGTGAAAAACAGAAAACAATTTCCTGATACCTCTAAATTATGCCACTACATACTGTAGAGGCTGTTTCAGCCTAGAACTGGAAACAGAACACAGAATTTTGTTTCTGTCCAGCAATCTCTATGCTGAGAGTCTCCTCTATATTCATTACAGCCTGTTCCTATTTGTTTTCTGCCATAAGGCATATGTAATTGCAAGTCAGAAGCAAAGATTTTTTTTTTTTTAAATAAATCTATCAAGTCAGTGGTGGAACTGTGTGATCAGAGACATAGCACCTATTTAAGTAAAGAGATGGGTGATCCAGACATACAGACCCATTAGCCTGACTCTGCCACAATTCAAGGGTGAACAGGTTTTGAAGGGTAAAAGATTTTGGAGGAGGGGGAAAATGGAAAAAGCATTGAAAGGTGTCTTGAGTTTAGCAAAAGTTGGCGGATCTAATACAGATATTTGCTAAGGTAATTGGTTTTCTAAACAACAGTGGTGCCTTGTATTCCACCTGCACAGACAAAATATTTGAGACAGTGCCATGGAGGGAATCTATGAGACTGGGAAAGCTGAAGGTCAGTGAGGAAGCTAAGAGAGAAACAAGGGAGGAGCTAAAAGCAAAGTAGTGATAAGCAGCTGTCATGGGAGGGGAACTTATAAGAAGAGGTCTTCAGACCTTCCCACAAATATTGCTGAATACAAATTCTGTAGCTGACTTCCAGAGTAAACTGAAATAACTGTGTATTATGAAGCTGTAAGGAGTGTTGGGGAAGTTACCAGCACACAGAAATGGACTACTTCTGTGTTATTCACAATGACAGTAGCTCACCCTTCTGGGAAGAGGAGGAGGAACATAAAACCTTAAATGAAAAATTGGATGCCTGGATAGAAGTACCAGACTATGGAGAAAGTACCCATATTTACATACATTTAGTAATTAACAGGAATTATCAGCCAAAATGAGGTATAAGACACGTCTGAGATATTAGTCTGAGTTCAGGTCTGCTCCAGTGCGTTCCAGCAGGATGAGTTTGAATTGGGTCACGTGCATGGCTATTAGTGTGAACAGAAAAATGGAAGGGGACCAAATATTATATAGAAATAGAGTGTGAAAAGGTAGAGGAGTGCTGTCTTTAATATGTCTGGAGATAAATAGCAGGGAAAAACAGTCATTAAAGCCAAACAGTGTTATTGGCATATGAGCAAACAAATACAAATCGATGTTAAGAAAGGACATCTGGAAATGAAAACAAAGCTTCTGAACAGCAGAGGAACAAGGTTCAGCAATAACCTTTCTGCAGTAGTAATAGGAAGCAGGAAGGGAATCTCAGCTACTTTTGAAAGGGTTTTTTCAAAACTTAAATGGGATTATAACTGAGACTATGGGGAAGCAAACATGATGACCCAGTGTATGTAATTCCTCCTACATTAGTTTTGTTGTAGTTCTGCAAACCAGTCAATATTTCCTTTTCCTTGTACAGAGTATCTTTTCTTTGTCATGAAAGACAAGAGGATTGTTAGAGTCCTGTGTTAGCAATGTTCCTTTTGGCCTCTGAAATGGTTAACTGTAATCCTATCAAATCCAATCTGATCCTGGATGCTTCTGAAGCCCTCTAATTCCCATGAAAATCAATAGTGTCTAGAGTCATTGATGCAAGGGACTTCAACTAAGAGGCTTCCTTTCAAATACATCTTCTGGAGAAACACCATGTTTGTAGCACACACCTGAAAACTATTCAGCTCTAACAGGCACTCTGCATGTCTTTTCCTTATTTTTACTCTTTTATAAAGCAGCTGGTATTGCTGTAAATACACCTGGACCTGCACAGAACAGCACAAGCAACCAAAGAGAAAACTAAGCAAAAGGAAGATGGTACTGTTCAAGTGCTGTCATTCTTGCCTCACGTGAACCAAGTGGCAGTGTCTTTTGAGTTTTCTACTAGGTTGTGAAAGGGAAGGAGGAGAAGCTGGGTAAAATGCAGTCAAACATGCTAGTCTTATCATTACATGAGGGTAAGTCTGGACATGTGTCGTGATTTAACCCCAGCCAGCAACCAAGCCCCACACAGCCACTTACTCACTCCCTCACCAGCAGGATCGGGGAGAGAACTGGAAGGGTAAAAGCTAGAAAACTCATGAGTTGAGATGAAGACAGTTCAATAGGAAAAGCAAAAGACACACACACAAGCAAAGCAAAACAAGGAATTAGTTCACTGCTTCCCGTGGGCAGGCAGGTGTTAAGCCATCCCCAGGAGAACAGGGCCCCATCACACATAATGGTTACTTGGGAAGACAAATGTCATCACTACAAACATCCACCCCCTCTTCCTTTTACCCCTAGCTTTATATTACTGAGCATGATGTCATATGGTATAGAATATCCCTTTGGTTAGTTGGAGTCACCTGTCCCAGCTGCGTCTCCCCCCAAGTTCCCACGCATGCCCAGTCTCCCTGCCAAAGTGGCAATACAAAAAGCAGAGAAGGCCTTGGCTCTGTGTCAGCACTGCTCAGCAATAACAAAAACATCTCTATTATCAACCCCGTGTTCAGCACAAATCCAAAACACAGCCCCATCCTAGCCACTGTAAAGAAAATTAACTCTACCCCAGCCAAAACCAGCACAGTCTGTATTGAAACCATCACAAAGCATGAACAAACAACTATTATTTTTTAGCCAGATATGAATTGGGAGAAAATATTTTTATATGGCACAGAGACTAATGTCCTAGCAAGCACAGGCTAAAGAAAATTGTCTGCACAGCCAAAAAGCCTATGGCTATTAGCAGTTCATTAGTTCCTTGGTAAGAGAACTGCAAACCAGAAACCGAGCACTTCTGCTGCTGTAAAGGTAAGTCCCATCTTCACTGAGAGCCACTTTTCAGCAGCAGCTGAAAATTGTTGCCACTCAAGATTTGTTCAGGCATTTAATGAACAAAGGAAATCTCCTAGGCAAGTTGCTGCAAAAAGGCAAATTCAGAGTATGTATCAGAAAACACCGAGCAGTAGGGAGAGACACTGCTTGTCTCTACCTGAGCCACAGTCCAAGGGACAGGATGGCACAGGGAAAAACCATTCACAGAGGGAGGTACAGCACTGGTTAAGTTCCTGCTGTCACCAGAAGGACATGTGAGTCTCTCTGACAAAGCTGATGCACAGATCTGTGGATAGCAGTAGCCCTGGAGTGCCAGACAAACATGATTTTTGTGCTGTGGTTTAAAAATTGGCCACAGAAAGCACATGCTGTTTGCTGAGAAAAGGGGAAATATCATATTATCCTTGAGGACAAAGGTTTAATTCTCTGCCTTGTTATAGGACTTGTTATGAATCTGATGTGCCTCTGGACTCTGTGAGTCTAGACATCCTCACGGTATGGGCTGAAGTTTCCTAATCACTATTTTAGGTTTTGAAGATGGGAATACCAACCATTAGTTCCTTATCTCCTTTACATGGTTACTGCAAAAAAATTGTTGTTACCTGAAAAAATTGTGAGGGACCCAGATGCTATGATATTAATAACTTAGAGTGACAGAAGCTGGTCATCCTTTTTAACATGTGCTTGGTAATGGTAGATAACTGAAGGATCTAGACTAGGCCCCATTCATTTCTGTGAAAAGCAAGATGAAAAAGGTAAATCTTTTGAGATAATCGAAGCACACTAATCTTCCCTAATTATCCATATTTCTTTTTAGTACCTTCCATCCTCCCACAACCAACTCGTGCTTGCTCAAGCAGTTATCATTGCAGGAAATAAACAAGATCTCAACCAGACAGTCCCTACTTGTATTCCCTCACAGCTGCAATGAAAAACAGACTGAGGAATGAGGAGAAATACCGACAAGAAGCAGAGGGTATCTATTAACCTCTTCAACAAAGAACATCGAATGCTAGGTTTTATTAGACTGAGTAGGACAGCTTAAGAGTTAGTACTTCTTCCTGCAAAATTTAATTAGATTTTGATCCACAGCACTAGTACATTTATCCAACAATTACTAAATTAGCCAGTGCTTCTCTGAACAGAGATTTTAAACTTCATGTTCATGGTTCCCTGAAAATATCAACTCAACACCCAATAGAAGTCCAAAAGGCAACTTCAGAAAATATTTTTAAAAAATGAAGGAAATGTCATGACGTTACAATACTGGTCCCATTTTCTGCTCTGAGATGTCTACTTCTTCCCCTCATTCTCAACACAGACATGAAAGAACTAGGAAAGTTTCAAGTAACAAAAGCCAACGAAAATGATGAGCCAAATGGCAGATGTGGAGAACTTAAATAGGCTAGAATTTTTCATCCTGGAAAAAAGGTGACTGAAGTGGTTTATAAGAAGCAAATATGAAAGTATGACTTGCAGAGAAAAAATGGTAATTATTTTTCATTAGTAAAGACCTAGAAGTTTACAGTAATGTCATCTGACAACTTTTAAACAACACGTGTTTCTCAGATGATGCACTTATTAAATTGTGACACTCAGGTCCACAAACTTCTATAGAAGAACAAAGGGTTCAAAAAAAAAATGAGAAAAAACAACTTAGAAGAAAGGTCCATTAAAAGCTATTAAACAAGATGATGCTAATGGGACTTCCATCTCAAGAAGTTCCTTTGTTACATGTTGCTGAAAATTGGGACATAATAATACCAAGACTGTACCACTTTATAGATGTTCTCTTTTTACACTCTTTTTCTAATTTTTTTTTTTTTTAAATCTACAGCCATCGGCAGAATCACAGGTTCCTGGTTTGATCTGGTATAATCATTCAATGTTTGGATGATGTTATCTATTCCTGGAAGCTAGCAGGGATGATTACACTCACTTATTCCACCAAACCAATGAATATTGTAGAGCTACACCACCAAACCTCTGCCTCAGTCTCAGATTTGTAGCACAGCTACTACATGGAGGATGTTGTTACAAGACTGCAAATGATATGAGTCACCAACTACTTTGTGCATTGTTGTCCTAGCTGGTTACCATTAAGAGTCTTTATCTTATCTCATTTCTGAATTGGTATTACTCACTTATTCAGCTATTTTACTACAGCCATAGATCTTGTGTCAGCAAGAACAACTGAAGAAGTCTCCAGTATTATTCGTACAGTTAATAAGATCAGAAAGTGCAATGAGATTTATCCAAATGAAAGACCCCATTCATACATGATGTTTTTTTAAAGTCACAGTACGTAGCTGTGTAACTGTTATTCTGCTAGGTGAAGTTAAATATTAAGGGAATCCTGAAAATAATAATAATGGGAGGTAAAGTATTTTTAGGCTTGCGGCTGAATTACTGCATGAGGGAAAACAAAATATGACAAGACACCAAAGTGTGTTGGCTTATTTATCAGTTCATCCAGATGATAAGACTACACAATCTTTGCTGCTTGCTTTCATTTGTGCTTGTATGTCATAGTTTTAGCATTCATAAGATCATTCAGGCTTACAGAAGCCTCATGCAATATTAAAATGTTTATGCAACCCCTTTCTGTGCTCTAAGCAGCAACAACAAGTTCTGAGTGTGCAGAGAACAAGAAAAAATAAGTTCCACATCTCAGGAGAAAACCCTACTCCAATCAAACAATGATCTCTGAGCCACCTTATGATTAATCAAAACAGTAATTTTTGCCTCAATTAGTGCCATTTGCACTCCACCACTTCCTCTCTTGGCATCTGTTTTCTAACTTCTTTCTGTGCTCAGATGCATCAGTAAGCTGAAGAACATGCTTTTATTTCAAGAAATTGTCTCTTCAGAATAATTTTGTCCCTACAAATAAAGCATTCAAGTTATAGATCACGAAACAAAGATTAGGATACGTAAAAAACACCTTGATCTACGTGGCAATTTACAGAACCACTTGGTGCTTAGTGAAATGTAAGTGTTATAAGCAGCAAAGTTCATAGGAGGATCTGGAGAAGACCTCTGTTTCATTGTACCTTGACTTAGCAGCATGAATTGCTTCACAGCAAACTATCATGAGTAGAGTAAAAAGGAAAAAATAAAAAGAGAAAGAAAGAGATAAAAAAGGTAGAATAAAGTTTTGCTTTGTCTGAAGGGACTCTGATGTTGAGGACCAGCTTCCTCAGATACACAGCTGGAATGGGACTCTTTCAGACTCGCAGAGGGCTGAAACAAGAGAACATGGGATAAGCAGAGCTCTACGGAAGAGTGGTAAACTTGTGCTCTCTGGAGGCTTCGTGACAGTGTCTGTTCTCCTCACACAGCTGCTTGAAGTCTTGAACCACAACTCGGAAGCAGCAGACCTTCATCCCATGAAGTTTTCATCAGTACGTTGCTTATCCGGTTCTCTCTACTGAAGAAATGCTCCATTTACACTGTGTGCAAAGCTCAAGCCTCAGTTGCCAGCTCACAGCTGACTCTCACAGTTAGCTAGAGTTTTGCCAGAGTAAAGAAGTCAAGCTTAGTCATAGGTTTGGGTTATGTACACAAGGGACTGCATGATCTCATCTGCTCAGCACTGCACACCACTGAGTACCATCTGCAACTACTCTGTCTACATGGTGAAGCTAAATCCTGATACCAGTCTGAATAATAACCAAGAAATTCTTTACCTTCATTTCCATCAGCATTTTTATGACATTTCCTCATTAAGTGTAAAGTTAAACATCTTACTATGTGTTGTCCATTAAAGATTTAGAACTTAGATAAAGCCAAGCTAAAAAATTCATGCTCTGCATTACATTTGATCATCCCTCACACAGCTGCTGAAATGCTTGAATGAGAGCCCTCTGATGAGCTAGGTGAGCTGCCTATGCACTAGCAAATGCCCTGCAGGCAACCCTGGGTTGAGCAGCAATGCTCAAAATGGCACTTTAACAAGGACACAGAAGACTGTTTAATCCCATGCTGCAGTCATCCACAATAATCACAAGGAGACCTCAATTGCTTTTTTAAAATTATTTTTTAAATTACCTTTAAAGGTTTTAATTCTTTAGAACAGCAGTGTTTGCATCCTTTAGTAACAGTTTGGAAGGCATGAGTCTGCAAACCCCCTAATGCTGTGCTTGTTACAAATAACAGATTCAAACACAGCCTCTGAAGCCCACCCCATAGCATGTCTGCTGCTGTGTACCCAGCCCTGTGCTGCCTGCCCTGAGCCAGGCCATCACCTCAAGAACAGTCTGAGGTTTTCACACTTCACAGATAAGCACAGCCTCCAGTTGCTCATTTTAACCCAGTTGGACACTTCCCAGCAATACACAGCATTAGCACTGGTTGTTTGATCCAGTGACGAGTTCCATGTATCAACCAGCCAAAATTATTGATCCTTTTAAACTTGTTTACTTTCAGAGCTTCTCAAAAGTGATTCTTCTCTGAAAGAGTTTGAAGGCACTAGGCTTCACAAAAGAGGAGAAAATGAAAGGCTTGACAAGACTCTATGCAGCATTCACTCAGTTTAATAAAAGAGCTGTAGAAAACCAACGCCTATAAATATCCACCAGTGCTTCCCCCCTCATTTCTAGGCATAGTATTGGCTCATTTAACATCACAGACAGTTAAAAATCAGTCTAAATACACAAGTTCTATTATCACCTCATCTGTTTGCTCTTAAAAACCCCCTCAACACAAAACACGGAACTGCTCCCTCCAGAAAGATTTGCTGCCTTCTCTTTTCTTTTTTCTGTTTCTCCCTACCCTAACTTGCTCATCTCTTCTCTGTTCAGATTAATGTTATGCAAGAAATTGAATTCTCAGTTATGCTGAAGAACTGAGAGACTACGTGTATGGCAGGGAGGGGAAGTCACTGTGGGTACCATCTTTATGGATCTTTGATCTTATCCAAGACTACAATACACCTGAGACCTCCTTCCCGGGAAAGTGCCCTATAAACAGTGAGTTACAGTGAGGTGAGTCACCTTCCATTTCCCCTGAGGGAGTCGTCCCTTTTTGTACAAATACTTGAAACTTTGTGGCTAGTCCAATGGAGAGAAGATGATGCAGTGACCTTCTGGAGATGCACCTCACCTGGCAGGTGGGGCACTGGAGCTCCAGCTCTTACTGAAACCAATATTCAAGACCTCTGCACAGAAGGGAGCAGCATCTGACAGGGATGCAAACAGTCCTGCCTCCCCCACTGAATGCAGCACTCCTTGATGGTATAGGTTCTCTTCTGCAATGAGGGAGCTGCAAATCCAAACTCCTGCAGGCAGAGGAAGAAATTAAACCTGGAATTTCTTCACTCTGGGTGACCCCTCTAACCAATTGATTAAATACACAAGTCACTGGCCATTTTTATAAACCTAAGTCCTGATACTTTGTTCCAGCTGCAACTATTGAGTTAATATATCCAGCATGTGTAAATAGTTCCAAGAAAGAATAGATTTCTTTCTTCATCAAACAAGTTATCCAGCAGAGGTGAAACCAAGAAGAACAGTGAGACATCATTTAGACTGTGACTGCTCCATGGCAAGGATGAGAATGAACTATTCCCTTTACCCAGTGCTGAACAACACTAGAGTCAGGATCTTATATTGTGTTCAGGGAAAACCCTCATGAAAAGAATTAACAAATGTTTATTTTATCAGTTTACACTCAGACATTAGAGCATTATCAGATAAAACTCCCAGTCAATGCACTAGGAAGTAATTTCAACATGGACTGGTGCTCTGACAGCCCCAGAGACCCCGTGAAGTGCTGTGACCACAACTCATGGATGTGTGCCAGCCTCTGCAGCTGGGACCTCTGTGAGCATCTCTCCTGCCCTGCACCCACTTGTGCTGAACTATCTCATCTGGAGACGCCTCAAATAGCTTGAGAGGATGTGGCATGGTGCTGCACAGATGGTCCCTCACGTACCAGAAAGCAGTTTTTGGGTTCTAAGTCCTCAACTGAATTGCCTCAGTGGCATTTATATGGAATGTAGGTTCCTGGGAACCTTTGTGGATCCGAGCCCAGAAAATTTTAAATTGTATCAACATAAATTAATAATAATATATGAGAGTTAACATTTCTGGGGTGGAGAGTAATTCCCCATTCAGGTGCTTCCTTCCTTTCTGTCTCATTATAACTGCCCAAAGGATATCAAAGTTGCACCATTTCAATCAAGGTGTTCAAAATACAGCCTTGTAAATTCAAACTCATCCTGAAAATCAGAGAGAAAGGGAAAGAAAAAGAAAAAAGTCCACAAGAACAGTTTGCCCAATCAAACAAATTCAGCTCTATTTTAGTCTTTTTGAGTTTAAAACAAAATACATCAGAATGGTAAATATCTTGTCTGCTTTTTAAAAGCTAGAAAATCAAATATCTTCCACTGGTGAATTTGTCATATTTGATTTGAAAAGCACTGATTTTTCTCTTGTGTGTTTCATTTCTAAATGAATATATACAATGTAAATGAATTTATGTAACATATACAGCCTCCTTTCAAAGAGGGCCATTTGTCAATGGTACATTAGCTAAGCTCTAAGCTGCTAGCACAACTGGCACAAAAATAGAGCAACTGCAATATAAAACTATATGCAGCTCGTTGCAGATGCTGAAACCTGTTAATGACATATGAGGAAGTTACAGAGGATATACTGGAACATTTTCAGGCAGCATGAGAACACAATACACACGTGCGTACACAAATAAAGTATTTTCTTCAAATGGTATTTATTTCCTCAAATGTTTAGCAAAATATTCTGAGTAGGGGCCAACTCCTCTTCCTACTATTTCCCTGCCCTTTGACAGGAGCTGGCTGAAGAAAGGTAGAGTTAGGAAATAGGGAAAATTCTCTACTCTCTCACGTAAAACTGGAAATGAAAATTGTTTTTAAAAGATCTGGCTAAACCAGGTATGATTCCAAATTGGAAACACTGCTACAGCAGCTCACAGCCACAACAGCTGAATCAAGTCAATCTGCTGCTCATTGCTGCAGTCCAGCCCCTGCAGTGCACTAAACCTCCTGGGTCAGGCAAACTCATGGATTGTTGATGTCCCTGGCTGAGATGCACCATGGAACAGCATAGCTGAGTTGATGCCAACCCCGTGGGGGAGCCCACTTCTCCAAATATTCACAGGCAAGCATTCAAGTACATATATTTTTGAAAGCTTGTGATTTTAAACCCAAATATGGGAGGATGGGTTTGCTCTATTTTACCTGCCCCCCTTGTCCCTTGCCACATGAAGAAGAGGAAGCTTTTCACAAAAACTTAACAGTTCTGTCGATTAGACGAGTGGAGGGTTGTTTTGTGGGTTTGCTTTTATTTTTACCAAGAAAAGATATCAAATACTTTAAGGCTTGCAGTAAAATTGCAGGAGCTGGCAGAAGTGCAGCTGTAATGACAAAGGGCTATTATTTTCTGTGAAGTTGCAGAATATTTATATATGGGTGGCGACCCTCAGCTAGAAGGCAACAGACCAGATGCCCCAGCACCCAGACCCTCGCTGGAGCAGGGCCAGGCAGCGCTGACAGCACACCAGCCTTGCTGGCAGCATCAGTGCATGCAATTCAGATGCCTGATGCCAAGGCACCATCTCCAGCACTGACATGATGTTGGTACAGCTTTGCTCACGATTGCCGGTGCTGCAACAGCCCAGGACACACCGAGTTTTAGCTGTATGGATCACAAGAGCGGGGAAGATTCTGGATGTATTAACTTAAAAGTTGCAGCTGGAAGAAAGTACCAGTATCATTCACATAAATGATATTTGTGATTTAACACAGTAAGACTCTCAGGAGCTTTTATTTTTTGTGTGCAATCTACTCAGAATTTCAAGAGTGCAATGCTTTCTTATGAAACAAAGGCAGCAATACCATGATTAAGCTGGTTCTCTATATGATAAAAGACAGTTATGGTTCAAAGTTGAGATCAGTTTCAGCCAGTATTAACTTTTAAGAGAATGTACCACTGTTTAGCCATATATTCAGACGTGTAGTTGGTTGACACCTGAGGTTTTATGGCTTAGTTATGGAGAACTTTGATTCTCTTTGAGCACACAAGAAGAGCAGGTACTAGAGTACATTCAGATTTCTAGAAAGTATGATCTGAATTACAATTAGATGCATCTATCTAATCAAGAGCATGTCTTAATATCCTAATTATAGAGTCTCAGCAGCTGGATGAAATATGAGATATTGAGAACCACTGACCAAGCAATTTTAAAGGTTGGCCTAACATTTTTCGTAGTCCTCAAAGGGGGAGAGAACAAGTACTTTACCTTTCTGAGGAATAATGAAGTAGGGATGAAAACAGTGATCATGACTGACTAATGCCTAATTGCCAAATAAATCTTTGTAGCTGTCTGATACCTGTATAAACAAAGGTTTACTCCACTCCTGTAAAGCCTCTCAATTCACTGGAGAGTTCCTCCAACCTGGTTCTAATTTCCTTTGGATTAGAAATACCATCCTATGGAAATAGATCTCCAGCCTGATCTTGGTTTTGATTCCCTGGAGGAAATCTGCCACATAAATGGATTAACCTGTGCTCTATGTTCTGAAACTCTGCCTGCTGGGCATTTCTGCTCAGGAGAAAGCAGAATTGGTTTAGTGGTGGCAATCTCGAGGGCTGAACTTCTGCTTAAAGATAATACTAGATGCCTCCTCTTATAGTATTTCTTCATTTAAATAATTTACCTACTAGTGAGTATAACTGAGAAAAGCCCCTTCATAATCTGCACCTAGACAAAAATAGGCATGTAAATAGAAAAACATCCTCTGTGCCAGTTTCCACTGACTCAGACTTCAGTAACAGACTGAACAGTTCAACTGTCAAGAGAGGCATCAGGGGAATGAGGAGACAGTGCTGAAGAAAACCTTATGTTCAAGGTGAGTGGGCAGCTCATGGGAAAGAAGAGGGCACAATTTGCCCCCTTCACTTTTCTTCTGTGCTCCTTTGCAAATTTCTACCCATTCATTTCCTATGTTAAAATCAGAGAAAAGAAAGGGGAAAAAAAGCGAGCATTAGACTACTAGGAAAATATAGTGCTCAGAGGAGGCAGCAATAAATAATACCTGAAAATAATTGCTTTTATTTTAATAAAAAACAACTAGGACTGAGGGAACAGGATATTCAGCTAAGGTGTGATTTAAACTCAGTACCTAAAATAATGGGGGGGGGGGGGGAAATACATAGACAATAGAAATAAATATAGGTCTCATGTCCAGACTGCTTCCAAACTATTTATTTAGGTGGGTCCAGGCCTTGATCTGTCAGAGGACTAAATGTTGTTTGTTGTTCCACAACCCCACACTCTCCCTGTTCTCGGGGCATGTGCCTTACTTGGTGCCTGCCCTGCTCCTTAGTGATGCCTGCCTAAAGATCTGCTACAGTCTTCAGCATACAGGTCTGGGTCTAATTTATGACATCTGAGATATTATTTGCAATAAAGAGTTTTTAATTCTCTGAGTATATCAGCACTGCACAACCAATGCTTTCCCAGTACCGGCCACTTTGCTGGCACAAACATACTCATGTGGATGTAGCTTACTCTGGTTCAGGAGAGAACATAAGCTCCACATGACATATTGTATGTCTGACACATGCATAACACTGTCTGCTCCAGTGTTTGGGTTGCCACAGCCGTGTGCCAGAGCAGCAATGTCCAAAATCATCCCCACTAATCTCCTGATGCCACGCTCTTTGACTGTGTGAACACTCCCACAAAGCAATACAGTATCCAGGTGTGGGCCATGTGGCAAAGCTTTGATTTACACACTGATAACCAATTTTGGACACTGTTGTACTAGATTTCACTCATAGAGTGAGAGGTCCATGGAGATCCATTTTAATGTGCTAATAGTGTCATTACCTTCCCATTTCAACCATGAACATTATACATTTGAAGTATTTGGGGCTCTGAATTTCAGAAGAAATCCTTGATTAAGAGCCAACTCATAACCTTTGATTAATTAGCAGACATCTAAGCACAACATCCTTGAACTTTCAGGAGAATTAGTGTAAGAGATCCAAGCAATTAGTTAGTGCATTTCAGAATCAGACAAGACAAGAGTGCACGAAGGGAGAAAAAGCATTTTTCTGAAGAGATAACAAGGTATAATCCCCATTTCATGAAAAATAAAAACAAAAGAAAGAAAATCAGATGTAAAAGTACTGGTTCTAATTTCATCAACATATCCTTCTTAACATCCAAGGTGTTCTGTGCCTTTTGAATTCTTAATAAATAATCAAAATGCTATTTTCTGAACTGCAGTTGGCTTGGCACTTCAGGCCAGCTCCAAGAAAGTCTCAGCCAGACTCCTCCACAGTCATCCCTCAGCACAAGGTGCAGCAGAACCTCACTGGTGAATTTTGTCATCACCTCCCTGGCCAAATTCTGGCAGAACCAGAGATCCCATGAGATCAGACAACAACATGGTGGTGCAATTAAGAGTTGTGACAAGAAAATCGTCTTTACAAAGCCACATTCAGTAATTCTAGGCAAGTCACTTAGCTGTAGTCTACACATTTATATAATCTTCCTAATAGAACTGTAATGAGGATTCATTAATTTTTCAAATGTTTTGAGAGCCTTGAATTAAAGCAGGTACTGTTCCTTGCAATACTTTAACCCTATTCATTCCAGACTGGCTCAAAAGTGAGCAAACATAGGACAGGAACAAATAAAAAAGTCCAGTAAGTATTCAGATCTCAGGAGAATGCATCAATTTAACCGGGGGAAGAGCTGGATTTCAGCCATACTTTATACAATCTGAAATGAGAGAAAAAAATTACATGTTCCATTCCCATTCTAGGCCACTTGTAGTAAATTTTATAACATCTGTTGATGTTAAATACTTTAGACTAGAAGAAGCCATTTAAGACTATTTTCTGAAAGACCATACTATTCTCCAGGGTTACTGCTTGGATGTATTTAAGGAAAGTACCCCTCAGAAGGCTATTTCCTGCTCAGAATAGAAAGGTGGAAGACAACCAAGATCTCACTGCTTATTTGAAAGGTATGATGTCACCAGTCTGACAGATTATGACGTATTAAAATCCCATTTGTTACCCATGGCCTGGCATTGGTTCAACAGAAAAGAGCAAGTCTTTTTGAACTAAAAATTGATTGAAGATAATTTCTACACAGTTTATTATCCGGCATGGTTTTGTGACACAGACCAGACTTTTAATTCTTCCCCTTTAAGGGTTTTGGGAGTCCTAATAATTTGCTTTTACCAAAATCTTTGTCACTCTGAGCATGGCAAATGAGCTCCTGATATTTGAACATTTAGTCCCATCTTACTCAAATCATGGATTTTATGTACTGCTTTTCATAAGTAGTTTTTGTTATAAAGTTGTAAAAGCATTTAAGAAAATTATGTGTTCAGTTCCCCCTATATATCAAACAGAACTTCAGTACATCCTTTTTTTCTGGTAAGCTTCTAATCTAAATTCTGAATCATATGCAAATAGTGCAAATCAAAAGAAATTTAGCTGTTCAGAAAAAGCCTAAGTTCCTCACATGACAGTTCAGCTTCCTAAAACAGTAGACTGGAAGGAAAGAATGCATTCTGAGGGGCTTGCAAAAAGCAGAGTCTGAAATACTCCCACTGGAGCACACATTCAAGCACCAGCATATGCTACTTATCTTTGTGTGCAAAGGTACCCTGGGCTGCACCTACACCTTGTGATGACACAATTTCATTTGTCATTTTTGTAATAAATGCATACAGAATCAAATTCTTCATGTCCCTTTGGTTTAGCCTGGGACCACAGTGTAGATGTAAAAGTAGGAAGAAGGATACAGGATCTGTAGAGGAGAGTGGGAGAAGCTAGTTTTCAGTCCAGCTACTTAGGGGATTTATATCCACGTTGAAATGTTACACAGATATTGCTGTGTGATTTTCCTTCATCTGGGGGAATTTTCTCAGCCATCCTCTGGCTAGCCATATAAAATCCTTAATACCTTCCACTGTGTACTGTATAGAGTCAATATTTTCCATAACTCTGTTTAACTTGACAAAAATGTCACAACACTTCAAAAAAATTACAATTTTATAGCCACCGGGGATGATGGGACACAAGACCTTTTGATGGCTTACTTAGGAGCATACCATGGGGCAGCTGCAGACTCACAGGCCTTTCTTTAAGACAGTAACACAACACCTGACCAGATATTTGTTTCTTAGCCTGACTTTCAAAAATGATCACTAAGTTGCCACAAGAGCATCAAGATCTCAGTAGATGACTCAAGAATGTAACTACTTACCAGTACAATTAGGTCTCTTTCCCAGGTAGAATGAGGGGCCTCATTCAGAATCTGTTTTAGTAATAAAGAAGGAAGTCTACCTGTTCTAGGTGTTGCATTTGTTCACCTTTTTCCAGAGATAAAGGTGGAGTTTGGAAGAGGTTATTTCACCAAAGAAGGAGAAAAAGAAAAATAAATTATTCAGGAAGATTCATCTTCACTTGGAAGGTCATAGAACTTTCAGAATGTCCAAATGAGAAAGATGTATCCCTTGTTCATGAATAAAGAACATTTCAGAGAATTCAGAAAAAAAATCAAAACATGGCCATAGTTATGCAAGCCCGGCTAAATAAATAAATAAAATAAAACAAGGACAACCAAAAGGAACTGTCTCCTACTGGGAGACAGACTTAGCCTTGACTTCAAGAAGATCTGTAAAAGTTTATCTTAAAATGTCTGATTATCCCAATCTCTAGACACTTCAACCTATTTTGGGCCATGTGTATGTGCTTCAATAGAGAAAAAAAAAAGGCAGCAGAGAGCAGAGACGAACGTTCAGTTGCATTCTGAGCAGTGTTTGTATCAAGTCACAATAGGATATTAGAATGATAATTTTATACATAATAATGTCCATATGCATATAAACATACATCCCTTAAGACCTTCTTCACTTCTGCTGATACTTCAGAAATTATTCATCTGATGAATGAATTATACAGTGAATTTATACATTAACGCCTAATACTTGGGCCCCAATAATTTCTGGACTAATATATTATTTAAAAGTACGTAGGAAGATTAGAAACTGGGTTAATTTACTAGTATCTAGCTTGGGGCACCAATTTTCTTAAAGACAAATTCAGTACATGAACAGGCAATTGGACTGTGAGGACATAAACTTTCAGATGTTTCACTTATTAGAGCTGTTTAATAGATTATCTGTATAAAATGGAGACTACAGTAGAATTCATACTTCAAATGGTGAACTAAGAACTAAAACCTAAAAGATCCTGAAAAGCAATTCATGAAGCTTTGACTTCCCAAAATAGATTAATATTATGTGAAATAGGAAGAAGCAACATCCGTGGCTGCAGTGACCTTTTAGATCTCTGCTCTTAGACACAACAGAAGCTGTCCATATTCTTGTACTCTGGCAATGCAGTGTCAGATCTAACTCAATAAAAATGCAGGGGGAAAAGCATTGCTTGGTGTAAGAGTTACATGAAGGACACACTGGAATGTAGGCATTCACACCAAAAACCTATGCTGAAGAAACTGTTTCTGTCACTCCAGTTCAAGGCTGCAATTCTCAGAGAATTCTGTAAGATGAAAGCCCCACTTCTTTTTCTAAACCAGATTGATTTTAATCTCATTATTATCTGCAGATGTCCTGAAAAGAGATGTTTTTGCACTTTCACTTCATTCATTTAAAACACACACACACGCAAAACAAGGCAAACGTTAGAGATTGATTAAATTGATGCTGTCAAATTCTTTGGCTCCATCTCAATTATATTTTCCTAAGATAGATACAGATCAACTACACTTGAAGATTTAACAATTGCCATGAGATGGGGAAAATTGGCATATAGTTTATAGAGAGATTTTCAGATTTTACTTGTTGAAAATGCAGTACCTTTTAATCAATACATTGATTTAAAATTGCTGACAACCTCTTGGAAGTCCAAAGGACAGCTAGGCAAAACTTTTCCTAGTGTTTTATTTATATCTTGTAAGTAGTGAGATTTTGCTATTGCTGACACTGCTCATCAGTCCTTCCATTGCAACAGAAGATCCATCTTTCCCAGCTTAGAAAGAGTACAGGCAGTTGGTTATCAATTTCTTTAGAATTCAAGTTTTCCCATAATAAAATACCTTAATATGCTTTTTTTTTTTTTGAGGGAGAGAGAGGATAAGATGTCCTAGCTGAAACACTACTCGAAAAGAGTCTTTGGCAGATGATCAGCATGGAGAATTCTCTTTTCTTAAGCTTTTAAGGCTGAAAATTATAAGCAATCAAAGAACATTATAAATGGAAAGTTTTGGGCAACATTTCCTATAGGCACTGTGATCTGGGCTCCAATAATATTAGAGCGCTATAAGATGCCTCTTCAAAACACTGCATCTAAATTAATCTTTTCAGTAGCTTTTACACCATGTCTTTTAGTATGTGACACATTTTACACCGTATCATGTACTGAAATGTGATATTAGTGGTTCCATGCTCTGTATTAATTCAGGACTAACTACTGCATAGCCACAATATGGATATGGCACTGGACATTTATACACTGCCTCAATTATTTCAATATACTGCCAGCTTTCAAGGGAAAATGGACCCACTATTCAAAACCAGCTGCATGTAAAGACCAACAACAGCTCCAAGGAGAGACAATCAACTTTAAAGTGAGGTTGAACCACTGAATAGATTTACTTGATAATTGCTGCATGAGAGGAACTCTTCCCACCTCGGAATTTCACATGATTGCACCACATCTTATATCTTTCTGAAATACACTACAAAGTTCCACAAGCTCTGCATTTTAGGACACTGCAACACAAAAGGAGCAGGGAAAGGCTTATTCCAGCATTGGCTGTACAGCCAACCATAAATATTTTTAATTCAGCTGTCCCAAAGTATGAAAAAGGTAGAGACTATGAAATAGAAATCAATGGTCATGCCTCATATATTACTTGATGTTTTACTTTTTTCAGGGCTTTTATTCTAAAATGTAGCACAGGATGAGCAGATGTGCATCTCCTGCTTTATGCCATTTTTTCTGCTTTGCTGCCTTCCCTGTTTCTTGACCTCTTGCACTACATCCTAGGGGATGAATTTCTGCAGGAAGATGGTGCAGTCGCCATGTTTCTCTTTTGCTGGACAGCAGCACAGTGTGCACAGTTTTTGTGTTCCAGAAAAATACTTAAGGTCAGGAAACAAACTGCGTGGTACGAGCTTAAGTCCAGACTAGATCAGGGATACTTAACAACCAATCGATTTCTGACGGTGGCCAAATGGCACATTCAATATTTAACACAGGCTGAGTGAAAAGTGTAACGGGCAATTGTTCACTCCCCAAGACCATCACCACCACAGCTTGCACTCTCTCAGCACAGTTCAATGACTGTGTGAGCTAAGGGTGATTCAATTCCTTGTCGCTCCTAAAAATAGTCCTATAAAAGCAAGAACAAGGTCTCAGAGACAGGAGCTGGTCAGACTACCATTTGTGTTACAGCTCCGCAAATCAAGCCCAGGATTTAGGAACTTGGAGTGCATCAGAGCTTTTGAAAATCATATTCTGTGCTATGTGATCGATCATACACCAAGAAGACTGAATGGCCAATACGAACATTTGATAAACTTCCTAGGAAATGAAATATATCCCCCAGTTTCTGGACTACTGTTTTTGAATCTGAATGCACGCAGTCAACAGTGACCTGGAAATACAGTAATTTGTTAGAGCTATATGCAGAGTTTTATTCAATTGACAAAGAAAGGGGAATATGAGCAAAGAAGAGTGAAAGAATATTTTATTGGAAACAATGCTCCAGATTCATCCAGAACAGTCATCCGGGAGATATATAAAACCATTACATATGGAATAGAGGTTTTGTGTTTCTTCCAAAGAAAGTAAAAATACAATATAACTTGTAATTAGTACAAACAAAAACGAGGTTAAATTCACAGTCATATATTGCCAGAATGATTCTAACAGGCTGAATGAAAAAGCTTATGTAGGCAGAATTTCAGCTAGCAGAAATATAAGATATTTATCTGAGTTACAAGACAGAAAGAATGACAGAACCACTAAATTCACACGCAGGTTTCTAAAATTAATTTTGTTTGTATAACGAGCTGCCAGATTGCCAACAGTGACTCTATATACTTTGGAGCCACATAACTTCTCTCATATGGTGTTCTTATTCTCTTACAGAAAACAACTATTTTTTTTCTTGCTCCAAACATAATATTTTAGTTTTTTCTCACTGATTGGGTGAATCTTTGACCATGGGACCTTCCCGGTGGAAACACTGAGTGAGGATAGGAGGGAGAGGGGGGGAGAAGAAGCACAAGATAATTTACATAAGTGCCTTGCAATTATTTCTCCTTAATTATGCATGCAGCTGGCTCTATTTTAAGCCATTGCACTGCGCACACAAGCACTAAGGGTATCTGTCACTCCATGTGTCAGGCCTTTAACATTCTCACCCACCTGCCTGAGAATCACAAGCAGCAACCAAAGAGAAGCAGTCAGGCTTGTGACCACCTGCCATTCATCAGCGCTGTCAGAATACTGCTGGTGCCTCTTCATATTTCTCTCATGTCGAGCCTTTTTTGCCAGTTTGTTCAAAACACCAGGTCAATTTGCTCTTTTCTTCTAAGTTACTCTATGAACTTCTCATTCACTATCAAACTAAGCTGCCTAATTTTTTGAAAACACAGAGTCACAAAAATCTAAGCTGGCGGTTAAAAACAAGTTCAATTAGTGAAAAAATAATCACAGTTTTGTTTACATTAATAAAATAAAATAAAATAAATAATTATACATTAAAATTCAGCTTGAATCTGCTCTCAAATGGCACTCCTGCACTCTTTTTTTTTCCTTCCTGGAAAAGATTCTAATTTTTGTCCCAGATGCTTTGTTCAGATACATATTGATGAAATGCTATATTTGTCCAGGCTTTCAGAGCATGGAGAACCTTATCTTTGGTAGAAAATAATAACTCAGTTTCAGCAGTGCTACGTAGAGATGCTCAGGAAAATCAGGATCTTTCCTGAATGCAAGGCAGCACCTGGAAAACTCTGCCATCCACAGCACAAGGACACATACCACAGCCATAAAATACAAGCACGGTAAATATGAAGCTTTCTAATAATCCCTGGCTCTGCTATCTCCACTGAACAATAAAAAAAACAAAAACAGAGAGAAGACACTCTCATTCCCACCTGGTAGCCCAGCACTTCACTCCTGCGCTACCACATCTACTCACAGTTTCTTTATGGGGATGTCTGCCTTGTTCATTGCGTCCTGCCTGACACCTGCAACTTCTCTGGGGCAAAATATCTCATAAGGACTTTGCTCTCCTGGCCTCAGTATGAAGAGTGGTCATGATGACTCAACAAGAAAATGTGAAGAATGGTTAATAATCTAGAAGTGTCAGGTACACCTAAGATAATTCAAATAATTGTCTATTTCCTAAAGGGATACCCTACAAATCCTTTCGCTAGAAGCCAGGGTCTTTTCACGTGGAATTCCTATATGTGGACTTGTTTTTTGTAATTTGCATCATTATCCATGCTATTTTCCTAGAAATACCCCATGTTTGGGAAATCAGCTTGTGACAGCCTCATACTCACTAACAGCCAGGTACCATCACTACCTTCTCTCCTCCTCTTTCCACTCTTCCTCTCCTCTCCTCCTTTCTCCCCAAAAATGAAAAGAAATGGTAACAGCTGAAAAAAACACGACTTTTGTCCCTTCTTATCATGGAAGCTTATTTTAATTTCAAATATCATTATTTGTGTTTCATTTAAACTGTGGTTGTGAAGCTATGAACTCAACTTTTAATTTATGCTAAAACTGACACATAGTCAATGTTGAATACAATAAAACACAAGAGGTCCTCAGATTGCACTAAATTATCATTACAGGCCCCAACCATGTCATTGACATTAGATAGGATACTAAAACCAACATTTCATTTTGTGGCACATGTCAAAAAATCATTTCACCTAGTTTTGAATTTTTTCTTGCAACGTTGCTGTGAAAAGTGTTGTACCTGCCTTTGGTATTTACAGAGAAACATGGGGAAGAGTAAAGGGTTAGTTTTTAATCGCACAATAAATTGTTAAAACCATGCATGTACCACATAGGTCAGTAATTGCTATGGCATTCACCACTGAAAGTCATTCATTGACATAAACAAATCTAAGGGGTTGCAGAAAAACAGTACACAGACTCATCAAACACCTTGTTCTAACAGCTATTTTTGAAGCAAAGGATATAGGCTATTAGAGTTCAGTAGATTATAAAACCACGCAAAATCCACTCATTCATGGAGATAAGATTTATTGAATCACTAGGACACATTCCCCATGTTCTTTTAAGATATTTCATAATGACACTGACAGATGAAAGGCTTGGATGCCTGGCTCCTTAGCCCATAACACTGCCAATACTCCAAAATTTATCAAAATGACAATTCAAAGCTATTTGCCCCTAGTTATTATAGAAGGGTCAGTTGGATTTTACACAACTCATCTTAAATGATTGATGAAAGACACTGGAAAGACTGTCTCCATTGTCTTCCAAGTATGCAATGCATTGCTCCAAGCTGAAATGCGAGACTCATCTCGAGATGCAAAATACACTTCATAAAAGTTATTGATAAAACACGGGCCGTGGGCAAGCCTCATTATTTTTTGCTAATAACATTAAACCTATTCTCTTCCTCTGAAATGTATGTGTATCTGAAAGGATGTTTGAGGAGGAAACAGAAGAGGGGTTGGTTACAGATGAAGGTTACACTGGAATTGGAGAAGTGTTCAATGCAACGGTGTTGCAAAGAATTCAAGCTGTCAAAACAAAATGGTATCGATCTCGCTAGATTTTATTATTCTTTAAAGATCATCAAATAACAGAATAGTTTGGGTTGGAAGATCATCTAGTTCCAAAACCCCTGCCACTGGCAGGAACACCTTTCACTAGACCAGGTTGCTCAGAACTCTATCCAACCAGTCCGTGAACACTTCCAGGGATGGGGCACCCTTAACTTCTCTAGGCAACCTGCTCCAGCGCCTCAACACTGGAATTCTTCCTAATATCTAATCCAGACTTACTCTCTCTCAGTCTTAAACCATTCCTCCTTGTTCTATACATGCTCTTGTAAATAGTGTCTCTCCATCTTACTTGTTCTGGACTGGAAACATATATATATAAAATATTTTGGACATATGTAATATAGAAGGTAACATCTGAAGCCACTGGAATCCTCTCTTCTACACCCTTTGTACAATGTCAAAAAGACCAAAGCAAAAATTACTTCTTTTCCTGAGATTTTCTCTCTTTTCTTAATAAAGTTAAGGCCCAAGTAGAATGCAGGCAGTTACATGGTTAATTACACAACCACAGAGAACACAACTCAGCTCAAAAGATCAAAACAGGAAAGCACCTTTTGCACTTACACAGCCTCACTTGCCAACACCCCAATCTGATCCTGAGGCAAAGGTCTGCAAACAGAGCTGGAAACCATTTGTGTTTGCATTCCTAGCAATGCTAAGAGCATGTAGCTGAGAAGAAACAGCAGTTTCATAGGCCTGTTGTTGGTAGGACTTTGTTTGGGCTTTCTTGTGGTTTTTGTTTGTTTGTTTTTAATACACAGAAAAGAGTAAATTTCACAAAGAAATTATCTATCTTCATAACTTTCTTGAAGCTAATCCAAATATAGCACATTTCTTGTCTCTGAGAATCTTCATCACCTATACTCTTAGCAGATGTCTATTCAAAAAACCACAAACTATTCTACAAACAACAGAACGCCCTAGGTCACTTTTACCTACTTTCCTGCAACACATAATCTTCAAAATTCCTTTTATTTTTTCATGATATTTTTGTGATCTCTTTTGATGCTGAAAATGTTATTTTCTTTTCTTTCCTGGGAGGAACTGCATTTTTAATCAGGCTTCCCAGAAAGAGCTTTTGCTGATCTTAATGTGAAAAGAAATCTATGGGGGAAAAAAAAATGCCCAGGAAATATTACTTCAGAATGACAGAGTTTATTTGACAGCACAGAAGATGAAAAGGCTTGGGGTCCTTAAATCCTCTCTTCTCTACAGACCACAGAAGAGTGTTTGGAAAGCTGAACAGTGAAATATAGTTATGCCTTGAGACTGCTTGGCTTCTCCCACCCATCACAGGAACATCTGGAGAAATGCAATTAAAGCACAAGCAGCTGCAAAGCCCCCACTTGCTAATCTGAATTGTTTCATTGTCACCTTGTGCTCCCTCACTGGCTGCTGCATCTACTGAGTGACCTGCATGTTATAAATCAATTCTCAACTGTGTTGCATTATCATACAAATATTAGACAGCAGTAGGCTCACTGGTCTATTAACAGAGCGGGCAGGTGTCAATGGGATGACCTGCTGTCTGTTGAGCGAGCCAAATACAAGTCCTATGTAACAACCAGACACCCAAGCTGTGCCCTAAAGCAGTTAGGGAACTCATGCATGACTTGGGATTCGACAATCTTGTCAAAAATCTGTCAGTTCCCTAATGAGAGGCACTGCTTTATTCTGCTGGTGTGCATGGTGAGCAATCACGTATGCAGGAAACCATAAATCTGAGCACAATATTCCAAGCAAATATACTTAGATTGCTGGCATTCACAAAAAGACAGAATAATACAGTTAAGAGCACATAGCACAGGGTAACACAGCACAGTTCAAGCTGCCCTAAAAAAGCCAGGCCTAATCCTATTTGATGATGTTTACAGTCACAGAATCACAGATTGGTTAAGGGTGGAAAGGGCTTCTGGACCTGTTTAGGAATTGTGAAGACAAAACTTCTTTAAGTTTTTGGTGTGTCAGGGAAGTGCTCTGCAGCTCCTAATCAAACTGCAGTGGTACAGGTGTTTGCACTTCACATGTCTCATCCAGGTGGAGAGGAAAGCCATGACCTTCAGGTACCACTCAGCTGACATGTTATTGCAGACACACAGTTCCAGTGGGGGCACAAGGGCTGTAGTGACCTAGGGAAGCTCATTTTCCAGAGTGCAGGCCTACGGTGGTACCGCTGGAAATGCCACCCATCATCACCCACCGCCAAGCACCAACCTGGCAGATGCACTAATGGCCTTCACTGGTGCAGCAGCATGCATTCATCAGCACTAACAGGTAAATCATATGAGACACCAAAAAGAGAGAAGAAAATAACAAAGTGAACTCCATGAAGTGTTCCAACATCAAACAACAGGAGGTCAGAGTCTCTCATCTTCCCTGCTGTATCAGAGATGTTTCCCAGTGACTCAGATTACAGCACAACCTATTTAGCACAACGCCTCAGGAGAAAGCCAAATTCACTTCTATTCTCTACTTCCTTCAGCAACATCACAAGGTTTATTGATGTTATTATTCTATTGAAAAAACAGGATCATGAAAGACTATGGAACTGCTACAAAACTTCACCTTCTGCACCTCTCAACTCTAGCAATTTGTCATTTTCTTGGGTGTCGTTTTACTGGTGTTGACCTCCTCACGAGCTACAAATATGAACATTTTAAAAACTGTATTTCAAGGAATATGATTAACAGGTGAAATCTCAGTTGTTTAATTCACTAGTAAATATCTTCTGCTATTGAATAAGCATGAATACTATTGAAAAATGAAGTCCCTCACTACTGAGGCATCAGTTTAAAAAACAAGTAACTTTTTATTTTATGGATGACTGTGAAACACTGATGGCTGACTATGAAACACTGAAACTGCTCTTATCTCTCTCAACTTTAAAGGGTAAAGCTGCCTGCCTCATTTCCCATTTCACCAGCAAAATAGTTGACAAGTCAGTAGTTTATCACCTTGCTGTGGAACCTCCCTTAGGTTTGTCACAGATTTAGTGCTACTTGGAGGAGCTGCAGCACACTGCTTTTGTGGAGTGCCTTTGAGAGAAGAGTTACTGGTTCAGAATGCAATATGAAAAATAGGACTTGGGAAGGACCCTGTGGAGGAAGTCACATCAAGGAAGATCTGTGTAGGATCAAGTAATGACGTCAGTCACAGCAAGGCACAACTTCCAACACAATCAGCTTCTTGGGAGAAATAGGCTGTTTTGGGAAAGGATTCCTGCTTGCTGTAATACAGAATTGTAACACAGAACACAGAACCTATATTGCTCAGAGAGAAAAAAAAAAAGGCTTTAACAGAGAATCTTCAAGGGACAACAAACAATGGATTTTCCTGGAAAATAAAACTCAGCTGGTCTCTGCATTTAAGGCAGGTGAGATTCGGGTCACTAGAGCTGAACTTGCCCCTGTGCTTGCCCTGTGCCCAGCTCCAGCTTTATCTCTAATCCAGCAGGCTTTTACCTGTGACTTTTGAGCCGTCACGAAACTGTAGCTCCAGAACTCAAGCACCCTCCGTGTCCTTGGGCATACAATTGAAAGGAACATCTGAAAACCACTGTGTGTGACCCCAGCAATCTGTACCAACAATAGATGCTACAGATGCCTGTGTTTTACCCAGACAGAACTGCTTCTGGACCTTGCAGGGCTCTGTTCTCAACAGACACAATGATCATTTCAGGACAATGGAAGTGCCCGTGAGGTTCTGGAGATGGGCTTTAGCGAAGAAGTGACCAGGGTTGGAAGGTCAGTGATAAGGCTTTAGATGGAGAAACATGTTCTCAAAGCTACCTTGAAAACCAGGCTTTCATTTCAAGGCCTAGAGACATGCCTGCAGCAGCTCAAAAATTGCCCTTTTTCACTTTATCTTCTTACAGCATGAGCACAAAAGTCCTGAGGCAGAATCTAAGTTTATACAAAGATGGCTCACAGTGCACCATGAGAAATAAGCCTTGGTCTTGCCATGAAATCAAAACTATGAATAAAACAGATGTGTCACAGGATGTTACCCCACAGGAACAATAAATGCACCAGTTTAGAGACTAGGAAAAAAAATTCTGAATTATTAGCTTGAACTAACACAGGAGATTAAAAGGCATTTCTGTGTTAGCTGTAAACTAGTTTGGATAAGAGTTTTCATTTAGGTACTTTGCCTGCTCTTCCTTCTGATAATTCTCTTGATGTGACTTTAATAAAATCTAGTCTGATGTTCCTATTATTTTCCTTCCCTTGAGCATTTTAATCTGAACCCCAGTCTGCCATCCCCAGGTGCTTCTGGGGAAAGGGATGAGAGTTATGATAAAAATCATGTTAAGAGACAAGATCATACTTCAGATCTTTGCAGATGGGTTTTATCTTTGCAGATGGGTTTGACTATCACAGCTACTTTGGAACTGATTTTAGAGGTAGGAACAAGGCATTTTCTGTCCCTTCTTGATGAAAAGTTGTATTCTCCATTCAGATGAACATCTCAAGTTAGTCGGCTTTTTCTTTTCTAACAAGCTCTTTCCTCCTGTTACTGGACTCTGGAGAGCTCTTGTTTTCCCCTTTGCTTGCACTAGGATGCTCTTGCTCCTTCATTCCCATTATTGGGCTGATGTTTCCCTTGTTCTCATTCAACCCAAAACCCAGACATAGTATGGATGCCAAAGGCCTAGGAGTTCACTACAGCAAGAGATGTTTAATGGCTAACACACATGCTACAGTGCAACAGTTAGGACCAAAAGCCCCTTCCACAAAACAGTAAGAATTCAAGAACAAGGGCTTGTAACATCTCGTGCTCATTTGGCCTGGGTATGGACAGCACAGACAATACTGGTTTGGTCACTAAACTTAGCACCAATGTCTTCTTTTGCTTACCATCTAGACTAAGGTCTGGTAAAAAAAAAAAAAAAAAAAAAAAGATGAAAAGAAGTTCTATTTCTTATCTTCTGATACAAAGAATGAGGTGTGCTGTGTCTCCCTGTGCACTCACAGCAGATGGCCTGATAGCAAAGAGCAGGAAAGGTAGTTTTTGCCCAGCCTGGCTGTACCTGAGAGCGGGAGAGTGGAGCAGATGTACAATGGGAAGATGCCATTGGCTTCAGTAGGCTTAGGATTAGCCCCTTAGGCCTCTCATCAAACTCTAGTCCAAGGCCTTCATGAAAACCTGAAAATTATGACTGCTCAGAGGAGAAACCCCTGCCTTTGCTACAGCCTAGATCTGGGACTTGTCTCCACTCAGTTTGATCATTCTTATGGGATGACAGTCATTGCTTTCTCCACAGGACACTATACTTCAAACCAAAGTAATGTACTGCCTTCAGTTACACTAATGCAATCCCCTCTGATTTATTTCTTCTACCATTGCAGTCAACATCTCAGCGAGTCATCTACTTACCAGCTGCACATCTGCTTGACAGCTTTAGGGATCTTTCTCAAGCAATAAGTCCTGAATGTCTTTCCAGGGTCTTATGCTCCAGCTCTTTACTGTTTAGAGGATATTGCTCTATTTATCCTCAGCTTCATAGTCCTCTTAATGTTTATCTACCAGCACTGCCATCTTTCAAGCCAGTGTACTTACAGATAAGGCCTTCTGCATCTGATTACTGGTCCAGTTATTATTTGCTGTTTGGTCCTCTATATTTAGATGAATTTTACATGTTTGCTGGCTTCATTTCCACACACTATTATCCTTGTCAGAGACAGAGAATAACAGTTGCAATCATAACAATGATCCTGTAGCTGGCCCCACTAACATTTTGCTAATTCTGCATCCTGCTCATAGTCTTGTAGTTATGACATTCAGATTAATACCAGCTTGCAACTTACAGTAGAAGGGAAGGATAAGCTGCACTTTCACCTATTGAGGTTTTTTTATTATTTCAGTAGAGATATTTATTCTCTTTTAAACTTGATATTTCTCCTGATAATAAGATAATTACTATCTAATTAAAAGTGGACACAAGGTTGTGGTTTGGGGTTTCTTGGTGGTTTTTTTTCCCCAATTATATTTCACTTGCATGATTTGACTGAGGTAATTTCTCCACAGGAAAATGTTTGATTATAAAATAAACCCTGCAGTGATCAGACCCAGCTACATTCTACTGCATTCTGTTTCTCTTAGCACAAATAGAAATTTCTAGTTTTCCTTCAACATCCCCATTCCCAGCTTACATAGCCCTTTGGCAAGCCAATACCTCAGTGTCCCAGTGTACTCACTTGCAGGTGAAGTGAGAACTACAGTGCATTTGTCTTGCAGTTGTTCAGTGTTCCCTACCTAGGGAGGGGCTCTACAAATGCACAGCACTGCTGCCTGGAGAGGGAACCTGACTGTCCAAATCCTCAAGACTCGATCTAGTGTGTCATTGTCTGTTTTCAAGCTGGAACTGTGTCTTTCATTACACTAAAGGTCTCCCTTCCCATTAATCTTGTGGAGCAGCTCTCCTCTCCAAGCTCTGCTGCCCACAATTTGTGATTCCTTATTGTTGATCATCCGTCACAAGTAAAATCAGTTCTAAGCACCCCATTACTCACATATTTAGAGATGTCAAAGCAAGGCCTCCATGTAGCTCCCAGAGCACTTTAGAATTCCCTTCTGCTTTCCCATCAAAAAGGCAAAAAGGACACAAGCAGACAGCATCTTATTTGAATGTACCAGGGATGTGGATTTCCTTATACAGAAAGTTATGAGGAGAA
Source organism: Chiroxiphia lanceolata (assembly GCF_009829145.1). Classification (NCBI taxonomy): domain Eukaryota; kingdom Metazoa; phylum Chordata; class Aves; order Passeriformes; family Pipridae; genus Chiroxiphia; species Chiroxiphia lanceolata. The sequence goes on from NC_045639.1 coordinate 15,993,036, forward strand.
GCAAGGCAAAAAAGGCAACTATATAATACAGTTACAGTTAATGACGCATGAACATCACAAAGTTCAGCTGAGCAAGGACCCAGTCCTGGGTTCTTCAGGTGACTTTTTCAGCACCAATACACCAGGAGAATTTTCCTTGAAAACCCTCTATGGAAATGAAGACAAGTTTCCTTTCTCATATTGTAATTTATATTAGACCACTGTGCACAGCACTTAAGGACCTAGAAACCAGAGCTTTCTTTTGCTCAGCCTGGTCTTCAGTTTGGTTTAGGGACCATCTCCATAGACAGTTATGACATGTGTACATACAATTATGTCCTGATGAGATCAGGGAAACTGGAAAACTTCTGGGGAAAAAAAATCACTAATATGAGGTGTTTAAAGAAGTTTCATATATTTAATAACTTCCATTACTGGGATAAGTCTCAGAGAGGGTTGTAAAGCTCAGCTCTAAATAGCATCTCTGAAAACTTTGCATTCACACATTTAGTATTAAAAGGGAAAGTATGATCAATTGGTCTCCAGGGTCTATCCACTAATGGATTCCTTTTCCAGCACAGGATTGCTCTAGCTCATTCATGCACTCATTCATTCATTCATTCATTCATTCACGCTGCAGTTGCGCAAACAGACTCTGTAAACAAAAACTCTTCACCAGCAAACTCCCACCGTGCTACCAATATTAAGTGGCAGGAACATGAACACCCTGCAGAGAAGCAGAGGCAAACAGTTCATTGATATTTCTCTTTCCTCTTATCAGTACAGTTGATCCTGCTTTACAACCAACGTAAAGACAGGTTACACTGGTAATAAACCTTGATACATTAAATCTCCATACAGGCTAGTTGCTGAAGGCTTAGTATCAGTCATAATTATTATCCATAAAATGTTATTGAATCAGATCTTAAAAGTTAATGCTGCTTTGTTCCAAGAGATAAAGGACAGTAGGCTGGCAAGGCAGAGAAGGAAACATTGGGCTTTTGATCAATCTTTGTGTGATTTAAAACCTTAACCGCAAAAGGGACTCAGCACTTCAAATATTACCCCAAATCCCACAAACTGGCCAGGCTGAGTCCTGTGGCAAGAGTGATTACTCAGAGGATATTTTATCTTTGAACTTGATACCTGCACCCAGATGGAGGATGTTCTTGAACTCAGGACTGGTGAATGCTGCCCTTTCAAGACAGATTGAAATGTGCTCTCACTAGGTAAATTGCCCCAGTACCAAGGGCTCTCCTAAGCTGCAACTTCCCACCTTCCATTTGAGGCCTTGCTGCTCACAGCACCATCTTCAAAAATGGGCGTTTGCTTTCACAGCCCTCACATTAATACAAGATGCAAAGCAGGAGCCCGAAGAGAAGGTATCAGACAAATGGCTAATGGAGCACATAAGCTGTCCTACAGCTAATAAAGACTGATATCCTTCCTGTCCAGAGAAACAGAGGGATTTGGATAGGCTGGATTGATGGGTTAAGGCCAGTTGTGTGAGGTTCAACAAGGTGAAGTGCTGGTTCACAATACTTGGGTCACAACAACTCCACACAGCACTACAGGCTTGGGGAAGAGTGGCTGGAAAAGTGCCCAGAGGAAAAGGACCTGTCTGACAGCAGCTGAACATGAGCCAGCAGTGTGCCCAGGTGGCCAAGAAGGCCAGTGGCATCCTGGTCTGTATCAGCAATAGCGTGGCCAGCACAACTGGGGAAGTGATCATCCCCCTGAACTAAGCACTCGTGAGGTTGCACCTTGAACGCTGTGTCTAATTCTGGGCCCCTCACTACAGGAAAGACATTGAGGTGCTAGAGTGTGTCCAGAGAAGGGCAATGGAGCTGAGGAAGGATCTGGAGCACAAGTCTTATGAGAAGCAGCTGGGGGAGCCAGGGGTGTTTGGCCTGGAGCAAAGGAGGCTCAGGTGGGACTTTATCGCTCTCTACCTGACAGGTGGTTGTAGCCAGGTGGGGCTCAGTCTCTTCTCCCAGGTAACAGGAGAGGACAAGAGGAAATGGCCTCGAGTAGCACCAAGAAAGTTTAGATATGATATTAGTAAAATTTTTTTCACCAAAAGGATTATAAAGTACTGGAATAGGCTACCCAGGGAAGTGGTGGAGTCACCATCCCTGAAAGTGTTCAAACGAACATGTAGGGACATGGTTTAGTGGTGGACTTGGCAGTCCACCACTTTGAACTGATGATCTTAGAGGTCTTTTCCAACCTACACAACTCTATGATTTTATTCAGCTTTCTGCACTCACAATATCAACCCAGCTCTCCCTTCCATTTTCGTAGTACAATACTGCAACAATTTGAAGCCATTAGTCATCTCTACAAAGAGTCAAGAAAAAGACATGGACAACATAAGGTGGGAAGGAGCAAAGTGGACCAGCGTGTGTCCTCTCCACCAAAAACCATAATTCTTTCCAGACAAAAAGAAACCTTGGCTCCTATTTGAAATAAGTCTCATCTCCTCCCTTCCTTGGTTACTTAGCAAATACTAATTATGACATGGGCTGTCCTGTAAAGTGAGGAAAGATTTTTTAAGTTCACCACAGGGTCTAGTTTTCAAAAGAAAGAAACAGGTTCTGACTTATGTGCCAACTCTCAGCCAGCTCTGACTAGATTCATTCTCTGCCTCTGTGATGCATCTGTTTTGCAAAGCAACCATTAAATTTGGAAGCTTTATGGAATGCAACATTTTTCAAATCTAAAAAGTATGCCAAAGACATCATGCAGAAGGGTAATAAGAAATACTTGCAGGGAGACCTATTCTAAATTGTCTACACATAGATAAGGCACAGAATTCCTTTCCTTAAAGATTTTATTAACCTTTTGCTGATGGAAGGAGATTACTGATTGAGAGCTGGATGAGGTCAGTGCAGCAATTATATTTTGAATCCTTTTCAAACAAGGCTCTTGTACAACGTAAGAAAAAAGTTAACAAAATGAATTGTTACTTAAAACATGTCTTTTAGAAGAATAATTAACCCATAATAACTATTCCAGCCTCCTCTCCAGCCTTGAAAAGTAATCCTTTCTCATTAGTTTCAAGTTTAATTAGCATCAATAATGAAATGTCCCTCAGAAATAACCACTGCATCACGCTCTCTAATGCTCACCTACACTGCCCTAGAAAGGGAAAGGCCACAGGGTGATGTCTGAAGATGAGGCTCGGCAGATCACAGATGCTCCCAAAACTAAGAAGTAAACAATATTGCAAAAACTGTGGAATGTGACAAAACCAGGATTATTTAAAGACGAGTGTCACAAACACAGTGTGGAGCAGAGAAGACTTGGAGGCAGTTTTGCCAATAACGGCTGCAGCATTTCCAGCAAGTTATCAAGCCTCTCAACTCTAATTTCTTGTTCTTTCTTGGCCTTTTGGCTGAAGCGCAGAGAGAGAGACATCACTGTGGAGTATATTCTACATGAGAAAATTCTATTCAGCACTTGCAGTCTAACATAATCAAATAATGCTTTTTCCATCCCTGGCTTCTATGATCTCTCTGTAAAATAGATATAATAATGCCTAGCATTGTCACCAGGATGATAAGGCTTAAAGTACTTTGAGAATCCAACATGAAAGAGGCTATAAAAAGCCCAGACGCTGTGATGCATCTGAGATGGCCCATTACTTAATGGGCCAGTAGAAACAGCAGGTGAATGCCAATGCACAAGTTGTGATTAGAGATTTGCTGCAACTTGCAGAGCTCTGAAGGATCACCACAGATTTCTAATAGGTGAAGTCACGGATATTTAGCTGCATTTCACCAGCACTACAGCATCTGCATTCAGAGGAACCATGCAAGCCGATAAAACCGAGCTGGAAGGAAAACTTTTTTAAAAGAGTATGACATATGGAGAAACACCCTCTCCAATATGTCTGCTCAGACCAGTATTACCTCTTCCTCGCAGGCATCAGGAAATACACAGCACAAGAATCCCCATAGGGCCATCTCACACTGCACTCCCACCTTCCCCACTGCCCCTGCTTTTCCCCCCCTTGCACTCACCACCAGGTGCTCTCTGCTCTTTGCCTTACAGAGAGCCTTCTGCTCCCCCTCTTCCCAGCCCGCAACTTGAAGATAGAGTCATGGTTTTCTTTCATCATATTGGGAATAAGTAGGTGTTCTTGCAGAGTTTGTAGTGTAGCCACAGTTGGCAGTAAGAAGTTGCATGTTAGGGGTTGTTCAGCTGTCAGTCACAGAGAGGTGCAGTTTGCCCAGAGGCGGGGGAGACCAACCAGCAGCAGAGAATGTATCATGTGCCCATGTCCCCCATTTTGAAGTGTGCTGTGGCCTCCCTCTTGAAAAACATCATTGACTTTCAGAGCCACCTAACAAGCACATAATGGGGGATATATAGCAGGTGTGTCGGGAAGCTTGTAACCCTGGAGTATCCCAGCCAATGGAGGAATGGGGAGGGACCAGGGATACGGGCAAATGGGATGAAAGAGGCTGCAACTTCCATTGAGCTGAGAGACCTTACTGAGGTTTGTTCTGTGACCTCCCTCTTTTATTCGAATAAAAGTGTATTTTTTTAGATAGCTGCTCTGTCTCCTGGCTATCCAGTACCTGGATTTTCTGAATAATCACAAGGCTTTGTAAGATATGAAACCAGAAAGAGTTGCTTATCAGTAAGGAAATGGGGAGAAGCTTGCAGAAAGAAACTGCACCACTTTCTTTCTGCAGTACATTACTACAAGGGAAATCCCAGTCTGAAATGGATTCAGCATGCGTCTTTGTTTGAGCAGGAAAAGTAGTTCTTCTGCCTTGATGTAAACACTGGACTACCACTGAAAGACTCTTGATATTCCCAAACTGAACTGAAGAGTTGCTAGGGACAAGTTGTAAAGGGCTGCCCCACACTTCTAGAACCATCTAGTTACAAGGTTCGTGCCTAATACCTCCACTTTGCCACGTGTAATCCAGGAAGAAACAAGCAGGCCACTGAAGTTTTTAAACAATCTCAAATCCCCCATTCTGTGCAAATTTCTGATACTTCAAGTAGGAAAGCATAAACGATAAACCTTCCTCCACTGCAGTGTGTTTTCCATTCCCAGGACAGGCAGTGCTCAGTTAGCTTGACAGCACTCACCAGCCAACACCTGCAGCTCCTCACTGCAAATGGAGATGGTTCCCACCTGCAGCTGCCAAAAAGCACCATGGGCAGCTGGTCATGGGCAAAGGGGTCACAGCCCGTCCTACCTTCCCGTTTCGTGGGACTACAAAGTAACTCTGGTCAAAGCTGCACAAAGTATTCAAATTACAAATCTAAATTTGACAATTCGATTTCAAGATGTGTGCTGTTTTAAATAGTCGAAGTCAGGGCTCATCATTTTTCAAAATAAAAGAGAAACTTGAGTCTGTTGTAGCATCATACAAAACTGTAAGTTTGCTATCACTGGAAGTGAAGGAAATAGCAGTCATGTGATTATTAACTGCAGAGATGGGGATAAAACAGTATGGTAAGCTGTTTTAGCTTTTCCCTTAGAAATCTCAGAGTTCAGACTGCATCTAGTTCTTAGAAAGCAAAAGTACTAGTAATCCATAAAAAAAAGCACCTTCTACCAACAGAGCTCAAAAGCAGTTAAAACTACCCTTACTTTGCAAAGGAAAGTATCTGCCACAAAGGGAAGTATTTCGTTTCACAGGACATGTCAATGGCAGAGCTGTGTATACACAACTCCTCTTCTGAGCCCCTCGTTCCTCCTGTGATTCTCTTCTCCTCCCTGCTCACTCTGTGCCAGAGTTACTGACGACAGACTCAATACTGCAAGATAATTAAGCTGGAAGTCAAAGCAGAACTCCATTCTTGCAGCGACCTTCTGAAGTCCTTTGGGAAAAGAAATGCTTGTTTTTAGAAACTTGTCTGAAGTCAGTTTGGAGCCAGCCACCAGCTCTTTCTATCGGATACATTCAGAACACTTCAACCATGTTATACATCCTACTTAACTAGCAAGTGAAGGTGATTCTCCCTCACTACAACTGACATAGTTTATAGCTTCTTAAAGTAGAGATATCTAAGTCCTATCTGTGCTGTTACAGGGAATTTCTGAGCAGCCATGCTAAGCAGGATAGTGACAAACATGATGCTACTCGGCCGCCTCAGTCATAAATCAAAATACTCATGTAAATTGGACTTTAGTCTCAAAATGTGTTTCTTGCCTAAATATTTAAACACATAAATAACCTCCAGCCATTCCAGCTTGTCATTTTAAGCTTTCTGACATTTATTGTTCGCAAGAAAAGAAAGGTCAGACTTATCAAATCTGCATTTATGCTTCCATGACATTTTTCTCCAACCAAATCTTTCTGAATTAGAGAAGCAAGACAAATGTGGCACATTTCATAACGGACCTTTGTCAGCTCAGCACTGCAGTCTCAGCAGCCCTGTTGAGCTCAGAAGGGCTTCTGAGGAAATAGATTCTGTGTCTCAGTGGGTAAAAAGAGATTTGGAAAGCAAGCAACCTGAATCTCTGCTTGATGTTAGGCAAATCACTAGTGCCAAAAAAGTAGATTGCCTAGTTTGAGTACTCTAGTTCTGGGTAGTCCAAGTGGATGCTCTGGTGTGAGAATCAGTTGCAAATGTCCAGGCACAGTGTGGAATTTTCTGTCATTTGGGAAGCAACTTGGACTCAAAACACCATCACTTCAAATGAGTTAGCACTGATGTACTGAAAAGGTGATACCTTCTTTACTAAGATGAGGTTCCTTTAGTTGGAAATTTTGTGAGTAAGTGCTAAATACTGCCAATCTCCCCTCACCTTTTCTACTTTTTTTGGCTAATTCACAAACATTGTCACAAACACAGATTTTATTTCCTATCATGTAGTGTTCACATGAAATGTGCAGTGAACCAAATGACCAGATTACTTCAGGATCTAATTCAATCAGACCCTACAAAACTGCCTTTGCTTTTGAAGAGTGTCTCTGCTTTTGTATAATAAAGCACTTAAGTGTCCCAGTGCACTTCTTTGCTGTAGGTATTTATTCCCTGTTTTTAAGGATGTGGAAATAAAGCACAGCAAGTTTAGAGAAAACATTTTTAAAAGGTGCCATAAATGTTCATTCAAACATAATAAACTGTTACTTGTGTCCCTTTTGGTGTTTGTTTATGGCTATTTTACTGAACACGCTTATGAATAAGAACATTCATAAGAACAATGAGCCTAAAAGCAAACAAAATTTGCAGAGAACAGACCTAGAAATCATAAACACATTGTGCATAATCCCGACACCCACCTAGGATCAGCAACACTGCCTAATTCTGGGAAAACAAAATACATGTGATCACAGCACACTTTCCGTGAACCACTCAAAGATTGAGCATAATTTCTAACGTTATCTGCCAAATAACTAGCAAAAAATTAACAAAGTCTGGTGGCTTTATTGTGAAAGCCTGGTGGCTTTGCAAGCCAAATTTTTGTGATCAGCACAGAAACAGTGTTCAAGACACCATGAGTCGAGAGTCATAGGCTACGAGTTTTCCTGAGTTTTCTTAGTGCTGATGGAGTAGTGAAGTGACTTGGACAGGAACAGGTAGGACAGTAGGATCAAGCATCATGCTGCCCATGAAGTCAGGCAAGCTCATCACTAGGCAGTTGGTTTCCTCTACAAGAGGCATTTAGAGTTCAAGAATAGGCACTGTGGGTTGACTAAATCCACACTTCTGGAGAGCACCAGTGATTGGAGGTCTAGACAGAGGTGCTACAGACCTAATAGAGCAGGAAGGACGAGGAAAGGTGCTCCTAAGCACACTCGTGATTCACTGTAGTTTAGCAACTGGTAATCAGCATGCAGCACACCGGCACCCCTGACAATCCAAGGGTAGAAAAGGAAAACCTTGATTTGCACTAGTCCATGTCTACAGTAAACTCAGGGGCAACTCGTGCTCTCCTGAAGCTTTGGAGTGGAAAAGCTGGCCTGTTGATTGAGGCAAAGAACAAAACCCCAGCAGAAAAGAGCAAAGCCACTTGCACTACACCTGAAACCTTTTAGAAGCCCTATGGCAACGTCTCAGCCTTATCCACCAAGTTTTGCCTCTGCTTTATCAGAAGAGCAAGATCAGATCTCAGATGTGGCATACAGTTGAGGATGAGAAGAAAACAGAGAGTAAATGCAAAGTGACTGATGTCTTTTACCAGTTTTCTGCTCAGTATGGCACAACTCCAAACACTGTCCTTTGAAGGCAGAAAAACAAAACCGAAAAATAATAAAAGAAAAATGTAACTAAGAGGCCTTGATTAAATGCTGCTGGTACCTCTAAAATATGCAGAAATAATTCTGTGGACTTTACCGCAGTCAGATTTCAGCTTGGAGCTCTGATTTTCATTTACAAAATGTCTACTTTCAAAACATTTTTATCTAGTCTGAAGTTCTTTCTAATCTTTAGGCAAAGGGTTCCTTCTGCAAATGAGTTGAGGTGCGTAGTAGCAGTACCCTACAGATGTAAAGCCTAATTGCCTCAGCATTATAATAGCATTGGTACATAGTGAATGCAGAGTTTCAGGGAGAATACATGTGGCAAGTTAATAAAATTTTAGATGAAGGCTACAGTGCAGGAGTAATATTTCGCCTAGCCAGAGGATGAAAAGTTATGCATTGCTATTTAAAAAATATAATTGGAATGTTAAATCTATTTCATGAATGAAAGTACATTGACCTTTAGAGGGAGGAATGACTCATTTTCATCCCTGTATGCCCCTTCTTAACATATGCTTCCCACCTTTGCATATGTAAGTAGCAATTAGTTCTCACGGGAAGTTATTTTATGGCCATTTCAGCTTATTAAACTTCCTAGGTAAACTCACAGGAAACCCAAGAAACCTATTAAGCAACATCTGTGGGTCAGGTGCCCTATAGTGAGTGAACTGGTTACCTTTAGCATTAACATGAAAAAATCCCCAAACGTCAATGCAGGATTTGGGTGGAAGGGCTCTGGATCACTGTGGAGCCCACGTGAGTGCAGAACACTCACTCTGGACTAACCTAAACCCCAGCCTACCCACACTGTATTATCTGCAGGATGGATTTACCAACAAGGCCCCCACAACACTTCTGCACAAGACATGTATCCTATCTGATTGTGTAATTTTAGCCCAGCAGCAGAGGATTACTTGTGCAAGGGGTGGTCAGTGCTAGTGCTCAGTCACTTCTTTAGTTGCTGGTATTCTGTACAAATGTTAGGATTTTTCCCCCAAGGAAGCTCAATAACCTGTCCAGAGTACCTGCTACAGAGACCCACTGTAGTTCAACACCATATAGCAAATCCTGTAATACCAGAATTAAATCTGGTCTGGAATCCCCTGACAGTAATGTTCACACTATCTGCTAAATTCCCCATGGCAATGTACTGGTTTTGATTAAATTCTTTTGAGAACAGTTTCCTTGGAGGTAGGGTGGAATTTCCAGTCAAAACCAAAGCCAATGAGAACAGATCCAACAACAACCTACTAGTTGAGCTTCACCTAAACTATGAGAGATCTGCAACACTATGTTCCTGTCCAAGCTCACCTCTCCCTTCCTCTGCATTTTTTGTTGTGTGTTTTTCACAGAAATTAATGAAATTTTTTTTTTTTTTTTTGTCCCAGAGAAGCACTGGGGGAAAGATAAGAAGACAATATTCATTCCAAAAGCCTTTCCAAGAGGGGAAAACTCTCTCGTACCAAATTTTGAGAAGACCAAGCTGACACAGAAATGGTAGATGGGCTGAGGACCACAGTTTGTCTAAATGGAAGCATTTTCTTGCAGGAGGATATGTTCGCACAAGGATGAGTGTGAGAGAAATCTGGCATCAAGAGTATTTGCAGGAAAGCCCTATAGAAATTCCTGTGAACTTTATGGTTTGTCTGTAAAACAGCAGCAGCCTCTAAGTAGATTCTTTACTAGTTGTTCAGTAACAGACTGAGATAAAGTGCTTTATGCTTTGTGCAAACATGTTGCTAAAAAGGGAAAAGGTTCACTCCAGTTAAATTTACCTTTAAGGCAGCATCTGAGAGTATAACAGTTAAAGGCAATAAAGCATTATTTACAGGACACTGTTGTCAACCCTAAGGTCAATGGGAATTCATCCCCTTGCAATTTTTTTCTTATCCTAAAATATAATTCATTTGCCACTCATGTGGAGGATAATTTGGTAAAAATAATTTAGCAAGGTAATTATACATTTTCCTGGGAAGTACTGCAATCGTTGGCACCTCCAGCAGAGGAGATGGAAAAAAAAAAAGCCAAGTATGCCAACATAAGTGAAGCAGCTTTACATTGTTGATGGAAGGATTGTGTTGTTTGAAATCCATTTCCAATTAGCTTAACCAATGAAGGAAAGGCTAGGTTGCCTTAGGAAGGGCTTTAGTTAAGCCCTGTACACATTAGCTGCAATGGTGTCAATAATTGCTGGAATCTGCACTTAGGGGCTGGTGGATGCTGTTCATGCTGTTACCACTGTGTCAGCACATCCTGCTGTTGGCAGAGCTACACAGCACAAATTTAAGCCCAGCAGTGACACATGGTGTTCACACAGGCAGCACCTTAGCCAAGCAGTAAGAATGGATTTCTAATGTTGTTAAACAAACCCACGTTACAAAAGCAGCGCAAAGCCACGTAACAGTGTGACTACACTAAGGTGTTACTGCTGAAAAAGCAGAGTCGCAATTTTATAGCGACGCAATTTAAGCACGTTAGCAACCTTGGTGTTGAATTCAGGAAGAGACCAGGATTTTTACAGATTAGGAACAGCTGCCAGGAGAAGTTATCACTTTGATATCGATAAATGAGGTCCATATTCCTTCCCTCTGCTCCTCCTTTCCCTGCATCCCCTGTGATTGATTTTGCATGACTGTATTGCAGTAAGAACAGCAGAGCTTTGTCTCCAACATGATTTTACAGGAGCATAGCTTCCTACTGATCTGGAAAAACATGCATTTCTTCTCAACAGACACAGTAAAAGCCTGTGAGTTTTACTAGCTTTGGTTAAAGCTCCATCTGCACTGTATTCACAATATCAGAGCAACTGTTAGTTCACATGTATACCCTTCACTCAGGTTAAAAACACACCTTCATACTTTAAGACAAATGCATGTCCTCCAGCTCCCTCATTGCTACAAGTACCTGAGTCAAGATGGCATTCAAAACTAAGGCCGAAGAAGGAGATCCGTAAATCGAAACAAGTGCTAATCACAATAAATTCCCCAAACAGAAAAAAAAAGGAGACAGTAGGTTTTGATGTCTTTAATTTTTAATTATTCTTATTTTACGGCAATGGAGCAAGGCAAGACCTGCTAAAAGGTAGGGTGTGTTGGCCTCACCTAGCCACCTTGTGGTAGAGAGTAGCACCTCTGTGTTATCCCTGTCAGATCGCACACAGGAAGAGCAAACCTGGGTACCTCACTTCAGCCACAGCTGTAGGAGTGACTCACACCCAGCCTGCTCCGACAGTCTGCTTTGATTTTTGTTTCAGGCAGCAAGGAATGAGATGGGTTCCATTTGTAGTTCTTCAGGTGGCTATCCCGTCTTTTCAGATGAGCTTAAAAAAATCAGTTGCTCCAACTCTGTCTTCAGAGCCCAGCACTGACTTCTCTTGTCTCTTGTGAATTTACTGAAGTATACTCCGTCACCCATTAAGTAGGTGGCTACTCAGGGACACACCATTGACTTCTACACAGCTTCATAAAAGCTACCTAACTTAACTCACTGTGACAAATTATTTAGCCCTGCGGTCCTCTAGGTATTATATTCTTTTAGTAGGAGAGGCTGGATCACAGCTTGTGTTAAAGGTACAATGTACACACAGAATGGAAATTTCTCTTGATCACTGGCCCAAAGCAGAGCCCTGATTTGAGGTAAAGGAGCTGCCCTATACCCTGACTGCAATCACTGCCAACCAGAACCAAAATCCTAAGCCAGGTTCTCTCTTCACAGAAGTACCAATGCCACATGAGCCTCCTCCGATGTACAACTTCTTGTCACACTGTAGCTGATACAGTGCAGTTCACTAAGGATTCTCTGTGGTTTTAAAAGAGATAGAAATTAACTCAGTTGCAGATACATAAAATTGAGAGGAAAACCTTTTTGAAGGTTTGTCTATCAGCCATCACCTTTTCTGTTTAAGAAAGAGGAATAATGTTAATACCAATAACACCAATAGCCAATAATATTGATACCAGTAGCATTAATGTAAAAAACTGGGGGTCAGCTCCAGCTTTGAACGCGTTTATGCTGTTCCCTAGTCTGCCTGCACATAACCTTGAAAATACTTGCAGCACTTTGAGGAAGCATCCTTTTTTAAGATTAAGTTTCAAAGAACCTGATCTTGATGTCCTTCGGCTAACAACACTTTAACCTTTGGGTCTTGCTTGCGGCTACCATACAGATTCTTGGCGTTTCAAAACGCCAACGTTTCAGCACTTTCAAAATAGTCCTCCTGGCCCCACCGAAGCCTCTCGGTACGTTTCGCACCGGTAAAGCGCAGCCTTTAAGGACAAGCCGTTCGGGGAAGCCGCGGCTGGTCGGGGGAGCTGCGCTTCCCGCATCCTCCGGGGCTGTCAGTGACCGGGACGGTGCGGACCGGCTGGACGCGTGTCCCGGCGGAGAGGACACACCGCACCGCCGGGACGTGGCGGAGGCTGGGCGGGGGGCGCTGCCCGGCATGCAACGCACGGCTCACCTGCCGTCGAGACGTGGAACAGGATGCGGGGCCGGGCGGCGCGGATGGCCGCCGACAGCCCGCGCTCGCTGCCCGGGAGGACGCCGCGGCGCTCGGGCATCAGCCGCACCCGCAGCCGCCCGTCGCCGGCGCGGAGCCACCAGGCGAAGAGCTCGGTGAGGTTGAACTCCAGGTGCGCCCCGCCGGAGCCCGGTGGCGGCGGCTCTCCGGCGCAGCCGTCCCGCACGCTGCCCTCGCCCACCTCCAGCACCAGCTGCTTGGCGCGCCGCAGCCGCCGCCCGCCCGCCGCGGAGGGCCCGCCGGGGGGCCCGGGCGGCGCGTCCCGCGGCAGCGCCCCGCGGGCGGCGCGGAGCAGGGGCGCGCAGTCCAGGCGCAGGCGGCACCGCGCCGCGCCGCGCCCCGGCGAGCCCAGCACCAGCTCCCGCACGTAGGTGCGAAACAGCGAGGGCACGACGAAGTCCACCGCCAGGCTCCTCCTCTGCAACCGCGACAGGCCGGGGCTCTCCCGCGGCCCCGCCGCCCCCGGGGCCAAGCTCAGGGCGAGGCAGGCGGCGGCCAGGAGGCGGGCGGGCAGCCTGCGCCCGGCCATGACCCGCGGAGGGTCGGCAGCGCCCCGTCCTGCGCCCGCGGAGCGCGATGCCGGTGCAGGTTCGCGGTAGAGGCCGGTCCGCCCGGGGAGCTCGGGGCTGCCGGGCAGGTCCGCTCGGGGAGCCCGGAGCCGCCGCCGCTGCGCGGGCTTTGCCGGCTCCAACTACCCGCCACAACGCAGGCATTACCCAGCGAGCGCTGACGTCACGCCCGAGCGGGCCCGGCAGCAGCCAATGGCGTGCCCGGCAGCCCTCGTTATGCAAATGTCCGGGGGCGGGGCGGGCGGAGCGTTCATTGAGAAAAAAATGGCCCGGCGGCCTCCGGGCGCCCCGGGAGCGGGCGGGGGATGCGCCGTCCCGGGGCGGGGGAACAGCGGTCCCCGGGGACGGGGACGGGGATGGGGATGGGGCAGGCACGGCCCCTGACACGGAGCTAGGAGAGCGGCCCTTTGCAGGGGCAGGCCCGGCGCTCCGGGAAAGGCAGGGCTGGAGCCGCATCTCCACATGGCCCAGAGGGGCTGGGGGCGGGCACCGGGCGCCGAGCCCCGTGTGGTAAGGGGCTCTGGGGTCCCGCGTCCCTCGCGTCTTCTCTTTGTGCAGGCAATGATGGACAGAGCTGTTCTCTTTTCTTCCTTTCCTTCCCTCTGTCTTCCCTTCCTTACCAGCCTTCCCTTTCTTCCCTTCTTTCCCTTCCTGGCTTCCTTCCTTACCTGTCTAAAGGCTGACGTCCACAAAACAACCCTGAACGTCTTTCCTCTGTAGGGGAAAAAAAAACGAAGAAAGAAAAAGGTGAGAAGTAGGGAGGGGAAGTCTAAAAATCTTAGAGCATAAGTCATTCTGAAAAACTGATCAAAATTCTTCCATTTCAGAATGAAAACAGCCTTAGAAAGGTTCATGCAACAATTTCCCCTTTTTTACCTATAATAAATACAATATAATTACTGTAATTACATTAGTGCTGTGCCTTAGGATAGCTAATCATAACTCATTCATATTTCTGGAAGTTGCCTGTATGAATTAATGACTTATTATTATCTCTTTAGTTTGATACTTAATGCATGTATATTTTTGTAATCCAGGTACTTTAACTATATAATCATTAGAGTGCAATTATTCTGTCATGCGGTTATTCTTCTGCTTATATCAAGTTAATGTTAATATACAGATATTGTGGAGCAGAACCACAGTGTAATGCCTCCATAATTGTAATGCCAGAGAGTGCAATTGCAGACATGATGCTAGAAAAGGGAACCATGATCTTTCCTGTACAGAAACACTGAGGAAGGAACTTCAGGACAATTACCGAGGGATTAGTTAAATAATAGAGTTAATAGGAAAAAAAAACCACTTGTGTGCTGTATTCTGCCTCTTACAGGTGAGCTAATTCAAAGCCCATTTTTAATACAGCGGCATTTCCCCAAATGAAGATAATGTGCTTTGGACATGCCCTTGTTTTCCCCCAGCTCTTCTTATTCCACAGTCCATTATATTCACTTCCCCAGCACATGAACCCTAATCCTTCACTTTTCAGTTTTACTGACTTTGGGTCTCAGTCTTGTCATGACACTTGCTTAGGGCTATGAGGTTCGTTTCAAATTCTCCTGAGGCTGAGCAAAGACACCAGGCCACGGGGCAGGGAACTCTTGGGCTTTACTGTGGAGTCACCGTAACTCCAGCAACTAGCCCACTAGTGAGACTCCAAAGGTGGTGGCTGACAAGACCTGAAATTTGTACAATAGACTTCCACAAGTGGTGACTGACAAGCCCTTCATTTTGTACAGGACCCCTCCATAAGCTTTCAGCTCCTCACAAGAAACATCTCCAAGGTGCCGGCTCACAAGCCACAACACACCAAGACTCAAAGGTGCTGGCTCACAAGACACCTCCTCCACTCCCACAAAAAACTGTAGTATGGAGTACAGAGTAAAATCATGCTTATGCCTGGTCCTTCACAGAGTGGATGATTTATCTCCCGAATTCCTAAAACATGCGTTGCAGCACACAAAGTAGAATATGCCATCTGTTTAACTTGACCAGGCCTAAATCTATGGAACATAAGGAGGTGCATCGCAGAGCCCTGAGGGACTTGGCTGATGGAGTTGCCAAGCCACTCTCCACGATATTTGGAAACTCATGGCAGTCAGGTGAAGTCCCTGGTGATTAGAAAAAGGGAAACCTTGCGCCCAGTTTTATGAAAGAATAGAAAGGAGGACCCTGGGAACTGCCACCTGTGAGCCTCACCTCTGTGCCTGGGAAGATCATGGAACAGATCCTGCTTGAAGCTCTACTAAGACTCCTGGAGGACAGGAAGGTGATTGGCGACCTCCAGCATGGCTGCACCAAGGGCAAGTCCTGCCTGACCAACCCAGTGGACTTCTCTGATGGAACAACTGCAGCTTAAGCTGGACATGAGTGTGTGAGTGTGCACTCGCAGCCCAGAACGCCAACCATCTCCTGGGCTGCATCCAAAGAAGTAGATTGAGGAAGGTGCTTCTGCCCCCCTGTTTTGCTCTGATGAGACCCCAGCTGGAGTTCTGCATCTGGCTCTGGAGCCCTCAGCACAAGAAAGACAGGGACCTGCTGGACTGGTACCAGAGGAAGAACAAAGAAATGATCTGAGTGCTGGAGCACCTCTCCTCTGAGGAAGGGCAGAGGGTCCCAGGCTTGTTGAGCCTGGAGAAATGAAAGCTCTGGGGAGACCTTCTTGTGGCATTTCAACACTTCAAGGGGTCTTAAAAGAAGGTTATGGACAGACATTTTAGCAGGGCCTCTTGCAATAGGACAAGGCTTAGTGTTTTTCAGCTGAAAAAAGTACAAGTTCCATACCAGATAGAAGGGAGAAATTTTGGACAATGAAGATGCTGAACCACTGGAACAGGTTGGCCAGAGAGGTGGCAGATGCCCCATCCCTGCAAAATCAGGTTGCAGTAACTTGATCTAGTTGAAGATAACCCTGCTCATTGAAGGAGGCTGGACTAGGTGGACTTTAAAGGCCCTTTCCAACCTAAACTGTTCTAGGATTCCATGCCTTTCTAGTGTACCTTTTTCTTTTTTGAGCATCATGGAATCACCTTCTGATCAACAGCCACGCTTGCTTTGCAAGGGTCTTGCTTGCAAGACTCAAGATCTAGGCGTAACCTCCTGCTACTGGTGGCAGCACAGGAATGCAGAGAATCTGCTATCTAACAAAGTAGGCTACATGCTCTCTATCAAACTAGGTGAGAGTACAACCCCATCTGATGGACACATCCCATCAGCACTCTGAAGAGCTGTGACATCCAGATGAAAAAATGGGACTGTTTGACCACCTTTTAATAGTTTGCAGGAAGAACAAGGGGAAACACTGTATCTGTAATCCCAAAAACGAGGTGGGTTTTCCCCCTGACTTTCTGACCCTTTTGGGAGAGATTCCCAGGTATCAAAGTGCATGTCCGTCCCTGCTCTGCTGTCCTCTGCGGGTCCCGTTCCTATTCAGGGATGTGGCTGAGCCACTGCTGTGCCGTGAGTGTCTCTCTGCTCTGGGCTCTGTCCCTGAGCACTGCTCCCTGAGCTGAGCAGCAGAGGCATCAGTGCTCACCTTCTGCCACTCCTCTTTTGCCCATGGGAGGACACTGAGTGCCAGGAGTCTGGAGAGGCTGGTTGAGGATCTGCCTTTCCCCCCACCTCTGGCTGTTCTGGGGTACCAGAGATGTGCAGTTAGTGGAGGGAACTTGTGCAGGAGGGAGGGTGTGTGGTGCCACTTGGCAAGAAGAGGGACTGGGGAGCCCCCAGGAATGTTGCCACGTCCTTTCTGGCAGAGGACTCCCCATCCTGGGGAATAAGGATGTGCACGGGGTAGAGAGCCAGCAGGGCAGAGGGTCCCAGCTGTGCCACGCTCAGGCTGCTGGGGCTGGGGGGCAGCTGCCGGTGGCCCTTTGTGCTGCAGGGCTGCTCTGCAGGCATGGCCTGCTTCTTGCAGGCTGATCCCAAGCAAGGGCCTGCCATGGCCCTGTCTGGCAATGGAGGAAGACCTGGTCGCTCACCAGGTGAGTTTGGGAAGGAAAGGTAACCCTGTGCTCGGGCTGAACTGTGCTCACTTGTCCCCTGAGTGTCACCATCCAGGTGTGGCACCTGGAGGGAGGACGTCACCTGGACGAGCAAGGACACCCACTGGGCAGCAGCCACTGGACACAGCTCTGCAGGGACAGAGAGCCTGTGCTGCTGCCCACAGCTTGGAGAAGGGCAGGGCAAGGTTTGGGACAGGCTGTGCTGGTGACACGCCGGCTCTCAGGAGGCTGCAAGCTGGAGCCACAGTTGCAGCTGCCGGCTCCTTGCCTGTCCTGCTGCATCCCTCAGCACGGAGCAGGGCAGGGCAGGCTGTGGGAGCGCTGGCCTGGGGTCTCCACTGATGGGCTTTTGCTCTCTTTTCCTTTGCAGCAGGGGGGACCAGCAAAAGCAGCAGCAGCAGGAGGAGGAGATGGCTGCCCTGGTGCCTTGCTCTGCAGAGGAACCCTTCTGCTGCTGCCCAGGCACCAGGGCAGGTGGGCTCTGGCTGCAGCAGGACACTCTTTGGGCAGCCCCTGGCATCCAGGTAAGGCAGCCTGGACAGGGGTCCCCATCCTTCCCTCCCTCCCTCCAGCTGCTCAAGAGCCAGTATCCCCAGGCACTCTGGGCATGGGAGATTGTACTCTTCCTCCATGGCTCAGGCATCTAGGCCCAGACACTTGGCGGGAGAAGGGAACCAGTGTGGGGCAGAGCTCTGGCCCCAGCCACTGCTGTTGGGAGGCAGCTCCTTAAACAAGTCCATGCCCTCCTCCCTCTCCTGCAGGAGCTGCTGATGGCCCTGCACCAGCAAGGACCAACCACAGAGAGTATATTCAGGAGATGTTCCAGGGTGAGAGCCTTTCAGGAGCTGCAGGAGGCCCTGGAACACGGCGCAGAGGTCACCATTGGGAATCCAGCCTGCACTGCTGCTGGCCATCCTCCTGAAGGTGAGCGCTTCTGACCTGCAGCTGCAAGAGCTCCTGGCTAGGCTGGAATCTTCAAAGGCTCACCGGGAGCCCTTGGCATTGAAGGACTTCCTCCAAAGCATCCCCTCCAAGCTCCTCATCATGGAGATCTATGAAGACTGGATGGCAGCGATGCAGATGGCCAGCAGGGAGGAAAAGATCTGCCAGCTGAAAGGATAAGCATGGGCAGCAGCCTGCCTTCTGAGCAGGGACTGGGAAAAGGCTGGGACTTGCCTGAAAGGTGACAGTCTCCTTAAAACACAGTTTTTTCTGGCAACTTGCTGTTGCTGGGTTGGAGTCAGGTTGCGGGAGAATGGACAGAGAGCCTTCCCTGGCATGGCCTTGGGTGAAATCACAAGCTGGGAAGCAAACATGTGCTTCCCTCCTCAAGTGCAGAGCCTTGAGCGCTGGCTGAGACCACCTGCAAAGCTGCACAACAGAGCTACTGGCTGCCCCTGCCCCGTGCCAGCTTTGGGTGGCTCTGGGCAGCATGTGCTTGAGGAGCCTCAGGGTGGCCAAGAAGTTGCCGGCAGCAAATGTCCTCCTGCTCAAGCAGCCGCTGTCCCTGCTCCAGCATATCGGGCAGCACATCTCCACCAGCAGAATGACCTCCAGCAGCCTGGCCGTCTGCCTGGGACCAAACTTGCTGTGCCCACCCCAGGAGGAGCTGCTCCTGCCAGCGGCTGCACTGGCTCTGAGCACACCAGTTGTCTGGAGTGGCCGCTGCAGCTCCCCAGCCCGTGCCAGCTGGGCTGCCCAGAGGGCCCTGGCAGCCCCCTGTCTCCAACAAATGCTGGTGGGGCAGATGCCTGGAATAGCTGCCCCACAGCCACTGCCTTCAGTGCAGGGGCTCAGGAGGGATGGGAAAGGCTGCTTGATGCACGTTCAGGCCCCTGGGCTGAGAGCACGGCTGGGATGTGTGCAGGTGAAGGTGCTGGTGGAGTTCATGATGGACAACTTTGATGCCACCTTTGGGGAGGAGATGGCTGGCCTGGGGGAGTCACCAGCACCCACCGACAGATGCACAGGTATGAGCAGGAACCTCTGGGAGGTTGTCACAGCCTGGCACTTGGGATCCCAGAAATCTCACCATCAAGAGGACAACTGGTGTAGGGCTTGGCTGGATTCTCCTTTACGTCTTTCGCTTTCCAGATGTGTGTTTGGAGGAGCAAAGTGGCCCCACAGGTGGAGCAGACGAGGATCATCAGGCAAAGACCTTCCTGGATGCCTCCTGCACCCTGCCAGACATGTCCACAGAAGATGGGGCAGACCCAGTGGTGGAGGCTGAGGGGGCAGAGGTAGGTCAGCTGCACAAACACTGGGACATCGTGTCCCAGAGAGGCAGAAAGTTTCTGATAAGGCCCAGTAGCTTCTGTGCCTCCTCCTCACGGCCCATCCCTTGAGCCCTTGGGCTTCCTTCTTCCTCCCACAATGACATCTCCAAATGAAAAGTGGACAGGTGGTTTCTCCAACACCTTAGGTACGTGCTTCATCAAAATATAAAAGACCTACAAATTCAAGCTAGAGGGGAGCAGCTGCCAACTTGAGAGGGCTTTTGCTCACATCCTACTTCATTCCAGCTTCCTCCAGTCTATTTTAGGGCAGGTGTACTGTGTGAGATGGGGATGATGCAAAACAGCATCTTCTCTGGGGAGCTCAGGTGGCCGTTTGGCAATCAGTCACTTCCTACTCCAGGCTGTCTCTTGCCACCTCTTATCTCCCAGATTTCTGGTTTAGGCACCTCCAGCTTTGCCTCCAAACATCCCCCAGAGTGCAACAGAATCCCTGGTACCCACAGAAACACTGACGAGCCTTTCAGCATCCAGAAGGTAAAGTGAGCTGGCATTGGCTCAAACAACAACTGACTCCTGGAGATTGTGGCTTTGCCTATCTAATTTAATTTTCAGGGTAAAGGTTTGCAGGCTGCTCCTAGGAAAAGGAAAATAGATGGAAAAGACGAAGAGAGGAGGCCTGGCCAGAGAGATGGAAGGCCAAGAGGAAAGGAAGAAGGGGAAGACAGGAAGAAGGCAACAAGAGAAGCGTAAGAAGGTCCAGCAGCTCAAGAAGCCCAAGTGTGTCCCAGGCTCTGCTGTCCATCTTTCCCAGTTCTCAACACTGCCCTAAGTCAGCCCAACTTCCTGGCAAGGGCTGGCAAGGGCTGGTGCTGAGCAGGGCTTGGCAAGAGCTCCATGGCAGCTCCCCAGGGGCTCTCCATCCAGCCCTACTGTGTGCCACAGGGGCACTGGGCACTTCTGCACGCACCCAGGGCTCTAAGGGCATCCATCCCCCGTGGGGTAAAGGCCCCAGAACCAGCCCATCACCATTGCCAGCAAGAGCTCTCTCTACTGGGCCACAAACAGCTCCTTGTCAGCTGCATTCCCCAAAGACAGGGGAACTAAGCCACGCCAATTCCTGCCTTTGTGGGTTCATTTTCTCACCCTCTGACTCTGCCATTGCAGATGCCACTTTCTTCTTGCCAGCTGAAGCCCTGGGACTCGTGGGCCTGACTCCCCTCCTACCCCTGAAGTTGTGCTTGTAGTACAGTTAGCTTTTGTTTGTTCTCACTATGTCTGACATATGATGTTATGGACTGGAGAGATATTGTTTGGGGATGAATCCTATGGGGAGGTGCTCTTCTCACACTGCCTTTCTTGAGCAGGCTCGTCTAGAACAAGTTGCCAAGGACAGTTCATGCTCTGGTAGCTCTGGGAGTCCAAAAAGAGATTTCTTTCCAAATAGGACCTTTCTTTTCCTCCATCCTTCCTCTTTAGGAGAGATCTGAATTTGGGTGGTTTCTTTAGTGCCACATCACTGTAGTAAGAGGCATGAGAGAGACACTAGAGACCACAGGACAAGTAGAATTTGGTGGTGGAGATCATAAGGCTGGAGAAGCCCAAGGAAGAAGCAGGGCCTTTGATTGAAGTTTAGCCCTGGACAGCTGGAAAGAAACATGCCCTGCAAGCACACACTGAGGCACGAGACCTTGCCTGGGCCAGAGAGCTGTGTCATGGGACTGACAGGAGACCCCCAGCCCCTGGAGTGGCAGCTGCAGGATGGGCAGGTGAAAGGAGCCTGGTAGGATCCCTGCGGGGCCTTATCCATCAGACCAACGGGCACCTTCCCTTGTCTTAGGGCTGGGAAAGATGCTGTGGAGAGCCCCTGGTCCATGGCTGGAGAAGAGCTTCTCCCCTCTTCTCTGCCAGGACCTTGCTCAGCTCCGGAGCCCTTGCCAAGGACAGCCCCAGCAGGTGGGTGCTGTCGGCACAGCAGGACACTCCAGGCCACAGCCACAACAGTTGGCACTGGAGGAAAGCTGAAACCCCAGAGGGCCTCCCACACTCTCTAATCCCAGTCTGGCCCAGGGGGTGAGACAGTGCCCAAGATGGGCTTCACAGCCCTTTTCCCAAGGCACTGAATTTCCTTGAGAGCATCAGCAACAAGACCCACCCTCTTTCTTGCTGGAGTGTAAAAGAGCCAAAGGAGACTTTTGTGGAGGTCTCTGGTTTCCTGCCTTTTTCCTAAAATGGGCAGATTTTGAACTCTTTACCACTTCTCCTTTAGTCACAGCGTTGCTCAGGATCAGCAATTAAAGCAGACACACAACATCAAAAGCTCTTTGTCCTCTAGGACTTGCCTTAATTCCAGCACCTTGGGGATTGAAAGCTGGCACAGCCGGCAAGCCAGAGATACTCCCACAGCTTGGCTGGTGTGCACCAAGAGGACTCTGTCTGCAGTCCCCATGATCACATCCAGGGCAAACAGCTTGTGATCCTTGAGCAGACCCCTAAAGGGAGAAGAGAAGGGCAGGGATGCAGGCACAGCCTTTGTCCCCAGCCCAGGGGAGCAGCTGCTCAAACACAGCCCAGCGGGACTGTCTGTGTTGCTGGGCCTGTGGGGGGGAGTTGGGGCACACAGGAATCAGCCTGGATCACCTCCCAGAAATACAGCTGTCAGGAACCTCAGTGCCAGTGGGCCTAGGAGTTGGTCCTGGAAATCACCCATCCAGGACACAGAAAGCTTTGAACAGCTGTGGCTATCCTGGAATAGACTGTGCCATGTGCATTCATTTCTCTTAATAACCCTTGTCCCGGAACAGGAAGGTTTCTCCAAGGCAAGATGTTTCCTGGGGAAAAGGCACCAGGGAGTGTTTGAAAGGGAGGAAAACCTCCCATAGCACAGGGAACCAAGCTGCACAACAAATAATTTCTTGTTGAAAGGAGTGCTTTAGGAATGGTACTCCCCAATTTAGTGTTCCCACTGAAACTCCAAACCACGTGCAGCTCACTTGTTCACTCCCCCCCTTTTCCCTTGCCCCTCCCCACTGCAGCAGATCAGAGAGGAGAATTGGAGGCACAAAAGGCAAAGATCATGGGCTTAGAGAAGAACAATTACTGGAAACAGCAATGAGAGAAGAAAAGGAACAGGAACAGCAACAATACTAATGCCAGACAGTAGAAGAAAAGAAATGATCCACAGGGAAAAAGTCCTGATAATAGACAATACCAGAGCTCTCCCTCCACCACGTTTTCTTGACTGGAAGGAACCCCTTCTGCCTGCAAGAGAGCCCCTTTCCCCTGCCTCCAGTGAGGATGTGAGGTGGTAGAGAATAACCTCCATGCCCTAGTCCTCTCACAGCTCCTGCAAACAATTAATCTTGCCAAAAAAACCTGTCCTGGCCAGAACCAGGACATCTAGTTTTTCTTGATTTCCTTGGCTTAAGTAAGGAAGGAGGTGGAGGGAGGGAGGGACACGTATAACGACCCATGGGTAGGGCCTCTAATCTCAACTTTCCTGCTGCAACAGTCACGATGTTTTGCTATGCCTGGTCCTCCAGAGGTCTTCCTTCTCTTAGAAGAGGAAGACAACTGGAAACAAACTGAAATACAGAGGAGTGTTCTGTAACATAATATCTGACACAGAAAAATTTCAAATCAATCCGTTTGCTTCTATTCCTTTGAGGTCAGATTACTTACTGGAATAAGTGCTAAATGAACTGAATTAAATCCGAGGCCACCAGTCTTTTCATTCAGCTTCTTCTTTTACTCCAGTGGATAGTCATGTAAACCTGTGGAACTCTGCCTCAGTGTCACGTGCTAGTGAGAATGACTAATTTTGCAGAATATGGTATGCTGAGCACATGAAATGTTCTAAAAATCTCTACAAACAGTTTATTAAGGGTGTTTTTCCTCCTTCCACAGATCAATCAGATTTCCATCAAATGACGTCGCTGCTGGGGGACTTTTACAGTTTTCAGTTCTCAGTATTTTCCTCTGGGATTCAATCAATTTAAGCCTAATGCTGGGCTCATTTTGGTGATTAGTAAGTCTCCTATTGACTGTAACTGGGTAGACCCAGGGCACACTTCAGATTTTCAAGTCATGTACAGAATAATTTGCTACAGATAATGTTACAGAACCATTTAATTGATTCCTTTATGCTCAACATCTTGCTAAGATAGACCATGTCTTCTCAAATACACTCTTTGTCTTGGAAATTATAGGGGCACCTCACTGACCTCTCTCTTAACTGGGAAGTTAAAGTTGGCCCCAATGATAAGTAAGGCTGGCATGACTAGAGAATTTACTCTCTGATCTCTCCTCAGGATGAGATAAAAAATTGGTGGTGGCACACTGCAGCCTTCCTCCACACTCCCCTTTCATATTTGTGGGTGCTGTTACCTAGAGTGGAATCAGGTACTCATCTTTTTAGCCTCTGCCTTCTCTACTACATTTTGAAAAAAAAAATTTAAAAAACTGTTGATCATGAAAAGGGTTTAGGTTGTGCCTCACCTGGGTGTATGGGAATTTGTTTCTGGTCAGTGTCACCAGTGCAGGTGACATACAGAGACCCAAGTGGCCTTGGGGACAATATGGAAAAAGCCCTGAGATGCCTAGGGACAAGACAAAAAGAGGGTGATCTTTGACTGCATTTGTGTGGTGATGCAGCCTTGCATTCCTAAAGCACACATTGCATTCAATGGAACAGTCTGTATATGCTTGAGGAAAAAAGCCAAAATGTAGGGTTCTGAGACTAGTTGCAGCTAACAGGCTGTTATTTAACAGTCCCAAGGAAATTAGGTAGTGCATCAAAGCAGGTAGATGTGTACTTTTCCCACCGTATTACCTGGTTTCATTCCCACAAAACACAAAAAGGTTAGAGCTGAAAACTGAAATGAAGAGGTGTCTTTATTAATAGGCTTTAAATGAAACAGGAACAGCTGTTAATACATCGGAAGAGAAAAAGTGAAAATGGACCCATTAATGCCTGAAGAGAGGCAAAGAAATCAATGAGGGATCTCCAGTGGTTGAGTTGCTGGTCTGCTATTTTATCTCCTTTTTTTAATCGGTCTTTGACAGGGAGAGTGGTATGGACAATTGGGAAGGAATAGAAGCCTGGCCAATACAGCTGCTAATGAAGGCCAGGTAAGGAAAAACTTTGTTCACCTGAGTGATAGGTTGGGATCAGCAGATCTGGACAATATGCTTCCCAGGTTTTTAATTTAGCTAATGAATTGATTCTGTCGCTGGCAATTAATTTTGAAAAGCGGAGGAAAACCAAGGGAGTCTCAAAGGCAGAGGTTGGGGGGATTAAATACAGTACTAACCTTTACTGTGAAGGAAAAAAGTCGCATTGGCAGGTCAACATTTCTGCATCAGCAAAAAAGTGAAAGAGAACAAGCCAGACAGGGGACTTCAGTGGAAGGTGCGAGAGCTGAGTGTGTGACACCCATGGAAGACAAATTCTACTGACAAAAGACTCACAGTCCTCAAACATTAAAATATTTGTGCCAGGAAAAGTGTTTCACCTGTTGGGGCTCTAAGTGCAACAGTGTAGAGGTTGGAAAAGACACTGTAAGTTTCACACATCCGCATTCTAGCAAACCTTTGCCAGAACGTCCTGGGAAATATTACTGGGGTAATAGAGCTGAGCAATATCACGCGGCCTCAAAATCAATCAGAAGAGTGTTGGAAATGGGGTACTGTGTGAGGAGGATGGGTTTATAATATATTGAGCAAGCGAAATTGCTTTGCTTTAACACTTCTGCTTGTAGTTAACTGAGAAGGTAAACAGAGTCAGCTCCTTAGGCAACACTGCTTTGGGAAGGCTTCACCACAGTCAAATGTGGAGATCCTAATTTGGTCAAGTGTGTAAGAATGTCAACAAAGCAAAAGTAGAAAAATATTGTTGAGGAACAAAGCCAAGCTATATGCAAGGAGATCATGTTTAAGAACAGTGTTTTTCTGCTAGACTTTGGGAAGAAATAGTGACTACTGAGTATCAGCACTCCTAGTGGTTTACAGGGAGAGATGCCATTTATGTTTTCCCCCTCCCACTGAGTTCCCAATACAAATCATCTGTTATCTGCACTCTAGGAGTGGCAAGGCCTCAAGGCAAAGTGTCTGTACACAACAATATAAAAGAGAGAGCTGAGGATGGGGACCATTCCTAGATAAAATTTTGTGTCTCTAGTCATACCAACTTGGAAGGAAGAATACTGAAGGAACAGGCAATGGGATTGGAAATGCACACATTGTTTGGGACTGTGTAGAAAGAGAGCAGACTTCATGGAGAAGCAGCCACAGTCCCTCCGTGCAGTGTGATCTTGCTCCCTAAGCCTGCTGAGCTAAAGTGCCTGATAGGCATGTTAGACCAACGGGATCCAGTTGACGGCCCAACCTTTCCTTTGGTAGATGTTCCCTCACAAGGGTTAGGCTGAACAATTGCTGATCAATTAGCACCTGATTTATGAAAAGCGTGGCTGATTTCCTTACTCACTGCCTTGCTGCTCAGAGTCCCAGAAAGTGCAAGACTTTGATCCAGAGCTTGTAATTGAGGGGCCAGATCTGAAAGCCTGTAAATCTCCACTGTACTGACTTCAATGTAGCTACTTTGAATTTACACTAATGAGGCAGAGAGTAGATTCTGGCTCTTGCTCATCACTTTGTAATCACTCTGACTCCCTGAGACAAAGGCAGTGAATCAACAATACTCATTATTTCATTTACTGCTTTGCTTAAGCTACCTGCCCTTTCTTTAGCTATTGAGTGTTTCTGAAGTAGCCTTCCATTTGCCAAGATAAAGCATAATAGCCTCTTTTATTACCTTCGTTTTTTTCCTCTTCCTCATCATGTCAATTAGCGTGTTTGCATTTTAACAGAGATCCTGCCTGAAAGCATTCTATCCTCTAATGTCACAATTAGTGTTTCTTTCTGTTGGACCAATTATAGGTGATAATGTTACTATTTGACAGTGTTTGTGTTCTAATTAAGAGCCTGATTGCAAATTTGGTGCTTCATTCCAGCCAAGCTGCTTCTCTTTCATAGGGTATCCCCTAGCCACAGCTATCTAAGGATCCCTGGAATTATATATGGAAAATAAAAATAGATGAGTCACCACCTGTATGAAATATTTTCTCACTTTCATCCAGATTCATCTCTCCTCTCTTGTTATTGAATACTCTAGGCATTTTTTTTTTATTTGGTGAGAATCTTTATCAAGGACAGAGCATGCCACAGATAAAAGCAGAATGGAGCTTTTCAATGACAAGCTTAATCCATCACTTAAAGCTCGCACTTTCAAGTGTCAGCCGTGAACCACTGATTGTTAATATCACGCAGCACCAGGGTGCATCAGTACAACTGTTTTGCCCATTAAGAAAAACAAACAAATCAATGCTGAGTGTCAGGCTATAAAATGGGGAAAACCATCCTATAAAACAAATCTGGGGACAAAAATGGAGTAAGATGAATTACTGTGTTTATAATAGGGGGAAAATGCCACTGCCATTAAAAAAAAAGATATATCTGATCTCACTTTTAGCACTATGTGAAGCAGCATTACCTTTCCTGTAATTCTGCTTGCCTCACCTTGCATGAATGCAAGGGTCTGCTTCTAAATCTGCACCAGAGGTTATGTCCCTTTGGATGCTGGTATGCACAAGAGAGGTTATAAAGCATGTGTGTAAGAATAGAGCAGGGTGGAAGCTGGTAAGTGGCATGTTTGTGCACTGTGTGTTGTGATTTTCATACCATATAGGATCAAACACATCACCAAAGGAGTGTGATTTTTTTTCCCCGATCACCTGAATGAGCAATATACAGGAATAAATATGATCTCATCTTGTTTCAGTGCCCTCAAGTGAATTGTGCTCACAAGAGGGAAAAGGCCAATTTTATGGCATTCAAAGTGATGGTTGAAATTTCAAAAAGCAGTCAAGCTAGTTACAACATTCCTGTTTCACAGATGCCAAAGGACCCTGTAGAGGAACTCTGTAAATGGGAAGCAGTTTCTGCAAGAGGACTCAGCTGATCACATTAATTCAGAAGAGCTATATTGTGAAATCAAAAGCGTTTCAGCATCATGTAATGTCCCAGTGTGAAGCCTGGTCCTGCACTGACACGAACCACAGTTCGCAGAAACAAGGCCTCACTGAAAAGCTGTTGGTGTGATTTGCTTTCCCACTGGCAAGAGCTCTTGCTGCCCAGGAAGTCATTAGGCAGCTCCCATTTGGGACTTGCCTTCTTCCAAAGAGGTTTATCTGAATAGACTGCAGAACCACTGAAGTTTTGGACATAGGTTCCCTGTCTCTGGACCTTGCAGAAGAAGAGCAACCTGTAGCTCAGCTTCTCTGAGTTTCCAGATCTAGTATTAATCGCTTTAGAGCTTAAAGGATTTTCCCTGTAGGTGCTCTGGATTTATAATTCACTTCTTCAGGGTTTCAGTTGAACACATGGCTAAAACATACAGACATGCTTATGAAAAGATTTAGAAGTACTATCTCTTTTTACTTGCAGTGCAAGGAAATCCTAAAATACTGTGGACATTTCTCTGTCTTCCCTTACTGCTCTCTTAGGTTCTTAGGTGTTTAATGTGCTCAGGAGTCCTCTTGAAGTCATGGCTTTTCTGCTGAAACACAGAACCTTCCTCCCGTGTAGCTATATCCCTTTTCCCTTAGCTAGTCCCCCTCTTCAGGGAGGCATACTGCCTTCCTCTTTCCTGTCCAGAGTTCATATGCCTGAAATCCTTCTGAATTTTTATCCAAGTCATTGTGCTTTGTGGCCTTCAAGGCTCCTACTGACAAAAGCTGGTCGTTTTGAATGACCTGTCTGGGACTTTGAACCTCTGACTCTGTAGCCATGCTACACTGGAATGCATTGCACATAAACCTCAGGCATTTGTGGTTGCGCTGTTTCAGAGCATCAGCCAGATTACCTTCTTAGTACGCAGACATGCTCCCCTCAAAATTGCTGTGAATACAGTATTTCAGGTCTGCTTTCCAGGCTCGTGGCTTGGCACATCAGTGGGGTTTGAAGCAGTTTCTGAATTCCTTATAGGCAACAACACTTTTGTATCGCATTCTCTGAAAACGGAACAAGTTCGCTGAGGATCACAGGTCATATCTTACCTGATTGTAAATGGAGTAAAAATTGCCTTTTCTGGCAGGTGCACTGTGACCTTAAATTCAGCAAGTTTACAGGACTGATCATGTTCTTTAATGTTTGTTGTGTTATCACAGAAGTATAATTTTTTCCATTCCAATGCAAAAAAAAAAAAAATAGTCCCAGCTATTTACCTTCTGTCTGTGATGTTAATTTAATGCTGAGTTGAGCATTGCAAGAGAAATAATGAACAGTAAAAGCATGTGCAAGAAACTTTAGGGAGTGGACTTCTCAGTCCATTGAGAAGCTGGTATTTAGTGCTGACAGCAGAATTAGCTTAGTGCTTAAAAAACTAAGATGAACCCACTGCACTTTAGGGGTTGCTTTTTCTCATTAATTTTCAAACTTAATACTTCCCCAAAAGTCAATAACTGCCCAAGAGTGGGTGGCTGTAAGGTCTCCCTCAGCTGTTGGCAGGGAGCAGGGAGTGGTAGTGTTAAGAATTCTTGAAGAGATTTGTAGGGATTTTGCCTTTCTGTGTGACAA
Organism: Chiroxiphia lanceolata; assembly: GCF_009829145.1. Classification (NCBI taxonomy): domain Eukaryota; kingdom Metazoa; phylum Chordata; class Aves; order Passeriformes; family Pipridae; genus Chiroxiphia; species Chiroxiphia lanceolata. The sequence continues at coordinate 16,022,190 of NC_045639.1, forward strand.
ATCTATTTGCCTTTGCTCTAAACTTTTCAGTTCGGATAAAAAGGACAATAATACTTTACTGCAGAAGATTTTCTTTCATTTCTGAAAAATGTAATGCTGTTGCAGGCACATTTGGAATATGTTTGTGGTACTCAGCAGCGACTGCAGTGCCCAACTTTAAATGGGAAAATGTTGGCTGAGGGCCTAATTTTTGTATGCAAGGAACAAATGTCTTTCCCCTTAGCTTCAGTGAGATTGTTGCTCAGCATCTGTGAGGTGTTATTCTGTGCTCCCAGATGTTGCTGATGTCAGCTTTAGACATGTTGCCAAACACAGGAGGGGTTTTTAAATAAAAAAAAAAATTATGAATGACCTCATAATAAATATAATATTTCATTTCATTGTAAATTCAGAAAAAACCTGAAGTTCTGTATATTGCAGAGTGTAATGAAAACTGTCCTCGGGAGTCCTCTTCACAAGCCTGCCAATTTTAATGAAGCAGTTGGTTTCAGATAATACCCAGTATAGATAGTAGGTTGAAGAAACCAGAGAACTGTTTCACTGTTTCTCTCGGTGCAGCATGGCTATGAACCCCCACCATCCTAATTTGGTATTGTTTCACAGGTGCTTTGGGATATATAAGAGCGGAGCTGTGCTTTCAGGGTCACAGATCTCCAAGACAAAGCTCAGGAAGCTCAGCAGTTCTTGTCCTTGAAGCACTGGTGATGCTGAGCACTGAAGGAAGACCATGTGGTTCTGGAATAATATATGATAAAGGAACCCTGCCCTTCTTGTTAGATTACCAGTCCTCTCTTCTTGGCAAGTTTCTTCTGCTTGGATATCTACAAAAATGAAACTCACTGCCTGCGTACCATGTGTACCAAGGTTTACTGAAATTTGAGAGGTCCTGAGATACATCTGCAAGCATTATTATTGGCCTAAAGCAGCTTTTTGTTAATATCTTGAAGGCCTTGGCTTACAAAAGCCTCTCAAATCATTCACGGAGATATGCAGACATATTTGTAATTGCTTTTGGTTTTCAAATAGACACAGATGCTAGAAGTTTATAAATTGTGTGCATACTTCCCCTGCAGTAACTCACAGGAATTCAGTGATGCCCCCTGGTCCTCTGTTCCTACAGCAAACAAAATGATAGGGCATAAAAGAAAGGCTAAATTTATAGATCTTTCAGGTAATGGAGAAAAAAACATTTAATAGAGAACCAAGTCTTTTCAAGGAAGTACTGCAGCTTTGTATGGTGATACTCTTAGTGATTAAAGAGGGTGTTTTATAACAGCTGCATAATCAGGCTAGTATTCTGTCCAAAATGACCCTTTTAGTCATCTTTCTATTCCATGTAAAGCTTTAATACTAACAAGCATAAGCAAGCTAGGGTAAACCTTGAATTTACTGTTATTAATAGGTTTCAATCTGCTGCAATATCATCTCATGTCTCTCCAGGCAATTAGAGTTGTTTCTTGCTTTTAAAGAAGCTTTAATGGGTGCAGCCAATGGACCATCTATTATCATGAATGAACTCAATTACTATCTTAGTCACGATCAATATTTGCTTACACCAAGTTAGGAAAAACACTGAAAGCTCATAGAGTGGTAAATGGTTGCTGATGTTAAGACAGCAGGAAAGCCTGAGAGCACTGAGAAATGTAGCCTTAAATAAGTGCAGTTTGTCTTGATATTTCTGAAGTCATCCAGGAAATAAGTGCTGATGATCATCTTTTCTGACACTGGTACTGTGAATTTGCATCAAGGAGATAAAGACTTGCTAAATCTCTCAGTGGGGCAAGGTTAAAAATTAACTCGTTGTTTCCCCAATATGGTGAAGAATGTGTTCTAAGAAGCAAAGTCACTACGAAATGCTCTGCAAATAATCCAAGCAGAAATAAATTCATGTTCATACATATGACTGGTCTAGGTGGGAAAGCCAGTACTAGACAGTATCTTTGGAATATTGCCAACCAGCTCTGTATGGACTCAGCAGAGGAATATTGTGCCCCGACTGGGTGGCTTTGCTTCCCCTGCAAGACACAATCAACAGATTGTGGCCAGAAGAATCGATAGTCTCATAACAGGCTAAAGAGCTTCATCAGAACCACATCAATAGCCTCCCAGTGGAGTTGGCTGCATCATCCCACATGATGACTTTATCATTCCAGAGGGGGGTGATTTGGTGATTCAAATGCTGGGAGTGTAGAGTTTCTGAACTCTATGTTACTTTTTCTCTGATTGAGTCACTTAACATTTCTGCTTTAGTTTACAGTTTTAAAAACTGGCTGCATACCCTCGGAATTGAAAGGCAGATAGGAACAAATAGATTGAGAGTAGAAAAGAGGTCCCAGGCTTTAGGACACTTGTTTTCCATTCCTTGCTCTACTTTTTTTTTTTTTTTAGGTTAAAGCTGCCTCCAGGGCAGTCAGAATTATTTTGCCCTGGAAGATCCTCGATGGGAGAGCCTGAAAATCTCCACGTTTTCCAGATTTTACTGGCTGTCTTAGATGATTAAGGTTGTCTTTTCTTTAGCAAACCCATGAAACGCTGACCTATATTTCAAAACACGTTAGGACACAATTAATTTCTTTGGCCCTTCTTGGAAGATGTCCCAGAGTACCCATAGAGCCTGCCAAGCAAGCCATCAGGAGAAGATTACAGGTTTCTGATGAAGAGATTTGTTTATGGTCTATTCCCTACATTGTGATAGAAACATTCTGGCCAGGTGAAAGGAAGACAAGAGCTTCCAATTAATCATTTACACTTCACAAATTTGTTAAGTAAGAATAGGTCAGTCATCTAATCTTACTGAATGTTAATTATCTGTCTTGAAAATGAACTGGGATCACTCTTGTATACATGGTATATAGCTGAGAGACTATTGCAAGTAATAATTTATATCATACTTTGCAGAGATGTGAGAGGTCATGTGAGGCTGACATTGGGAGGGACACTGGGCTTGGTTCTCAGCGACACGGAGTCCACTGAGGCAACATGCGAGGGTGGAGCTTTGGGTTCGCCTTCACGAATTTGTGGCTTTTTGAATGCAGGTAGCAATTGATCCAGAGTGTTTTCTGTACACCAAAAGGCTTAACTGGATTCAAAGGGCGATGAAACTAACGTCAGAAAAAAGCATCGAGGTCTATTAAAAAGAAAATTGTGGCTTCTCTAAAAAAACCTTAAATATCAGCTTTTGGGACAACTAACAGTCTGTTTTGCAAGTCCTCTGAGACTGACTGGCAGCTCTGAGGATGAAGGGCATGAGCCAACCCAAAACATCCAAAAGTGGTTTGATTTATTCAGACCTGAAACAAACAGGCAAACAAAGGAGAATAGTTTTCCAGTATGAAATACTCCCTTATTCCCCTCCTCCATTTCCCCCCATCAATCACTTTCAACCAAATAAAATGTCAGGTTGTTTTTAGGTTGGTTTTGTTTGTCCTTCTATTTCAAAACTTAAGGGTAAATGTTTTAGTGAAATATCCTCCTTTGGGAAACAGCAAACAAATAATTTTAGCCTTTGGTCAGAAATGTCTGTTGCTAACAAATTACATATCAAAGTCAGTTCATAATCAGATTTTGACTGACCTAAATCTGCATTTTTCAACAAGTGCAATATTCAAACAGAAAAGCATCCAACCCTGAACTGGCAGCACCTGTGTACAACCTCATGAAGAACGAGATCTCTTCTCTCTTTTCCAAACATTTAGCATAAAAGAGGGGAGAAATTCTATGTCATTGTTACGTGCATCAAACTTGAGTACAACCAGTGTGAAGCAGTTTATTTTCCCAAGTCAGTGCAGACTTTGGCTATGCACAATGCTCACATAGTTTATTAGAAGTGTTGGGAGTTTCTTGAACATTTCTTAACCACCTTCAGTATTTGGTTTAACTCTACTAAACGCTTGGATAGACATCCAAGCAAGAAAACAAGAAAATCCAAATGAAACAAGAAATAACTCTATTTTAATTAGATGTTGAATTTCACCATTTCAGTGCATCCTTTCCTTATTGCTTTATAATATTAACAAAAAAACCCACCCAAGCCAAAACAAAAACAAACCCAAAAACGCCCAAACAACAACAGCAACAACAACAACAAAAAAAAAAAAAAAAACCAGAAGGAAACCTGCTCCCCAACATAGTTATTTATCTTACTATCCCCAATAAATGATCACACACTTCTGTTACATATTTGCTTGTTTAAAAGTAATTTAAGCTTCTGTTGCATTTTACACTTGCTTTCCTCAGACCCTAATCCAGTGAGGTGCAGAGCAAGCTCAGTCCCCTCCTGAAGTCGAGACAAGGCCCTTGGAGATAAGGACTTCTGAGACTGCTTTATTTCCATTGACTTCAGACTTGCAAGTCTTTGTTTTTCATCTTTCTCTAAAGTTATTTTAATTAAAACAAAACAAGTCAGAAAATCCCATATTTCAGCAAAGCAAGGTCCAAAATAGCTTTGTCTCTTTGTGTTTATTTACTAGGTCCTCTTAGGAGTTAGGCCTCCAATTTAAAAGCATGTTGTATTCATCTGAAGGGAGAATGGAAATTTCCACCTGAGAATTTTCCTTAGAATGTTTCTGTTGGGAACTGTTCTGCTTAAAATAACAAATTTGCCATAGAAGAAACTGTAACTTCCATCTTCCTTATACACATATCCTTTGGCATCCAAGCAAATCACACAGAAATAACGTGCTGCCCCTGTGGAAAAGCTGTGTTTGTATCCCAGTGCCAGATGACTGAGAGCTGTCAGTGAGACACAGTGATGAAAAGCCAGTCTGATTCTAGGCCACCTCTGTTCAAAACAGAGAAACAGAAATTAGAGGGGGTGAAGAGAAGGGTTTCTAAGATGAGTTCAGGAACAGAAATTCTACCTCACAAAAAAAAAAGAAAAAAAGAACTTGTTTTGTTTGGCCTAGTGAAACAAGACTGGAGATGGGAGAAAATTACTCTTTATAGATATATCGAAGAGTAAATATTGGGGAGGGAGGAGAATTATATAACCTAAAGGATAACGCTGGAACAAGATCAAATGGATGTAAATTGGTCATGAATAAATTTAAACTGGAAATTGGGGAAGGTTTCCAACCATCAGAAGAATGATATTCTGAAGTAGCCTTTCAAATAGAGTAGTGACGGGCAAAGAACTTCAATTTAAATTTGTGATATGAGTCCTTGGGTTTGTAATAAAGTGTGTTGCTACAATATATGTTTACATAAAATTTATTCCATGCTCTGGAGCTTCTACTGATTACCTGCCCGGGACAGAAAGAATTTTTTACACTTCATACACGATTTTGCTTCCCTGCCCTGAAGTATCAGGAGGAAGCAGAGATAGATGCACAGGCATTCCTCAACATATTAAAAGCTTCCAGGTGGCTTTGATGATGTTATTGTCCATATATCTGGGTTTCTACTGATTGCCAGATCTGATGTGAGTAGGTAATTTACTCCTAGTTTGGCTTTTTACTGAAGGGCATAGGCTTGTGCACCAACTAAGACCACCTGAAAATTTAATCTAACATATCCTAAATATTATTATATCCAAAATCTTATTGACAAAGTCAATTTCTTGCTTCCTTTCTGTCCTAGATGATGGCTGCAGCTGAAAAGCTTTGATGACAGTCTGAAACTCCTGATAGGGTACGAAAAGTGTTCTTTGTTGGGCAAAAGCTGGTGGAGTAAGACCAAGCAGCTATTCCACAGTGCACAGTACACAAGGTGACATGTCACCTCCAAGCTGGGTCTTGACACTTTGAAACACAAAGGACGATAAAGTGATTTTGCTGTTGCTATAAGAGTGCCTCTTGCCCAGCATTCATCCTCTTTGTCTTATGGCTAAAGAGCAACATGTGTGGTGCTGTTTCCTGTCCCTTGCATCCAAAACTGAATCAAAATCCTGAAGATTTTCAGTATGGTGAGACATGGAAAGATATTTTGTCAAGGCAGTAATCATTCTACATCATCACTAGTCATTTCCTCTCCATGATCAGCTCTCCAAGCTGTTATGTATGAAGTGCAAAGGAAGCCCACATCCTTAGGGTCAGTTTTCCATGGCATTTTATTTTCCTTACTTGCCAGCATTTTTATAAGGCTGTCAGCCTCATTTTCCAACCTAGTACCATCAGGCTGAAGCTTCTTACAAGGCAGAGTTTTAAAATAAGCTTAGGCAGAACTCAGTCCTGCCTTTCCCTCTGAAAAAAAATCCTAGCCCTTCTGCCCATTCTGGATACTATTGCCAGCCTCTCCTTCCCTCTAACCTGACCTGCACCATAATCTGACATGAAAGACCATTTCCATCCTACAACCTGTCTGTGGCTTCCCACAGATCACTCATTGGTCATTTATCTTCTTGATCTGCTAATTATAGAGGGCCAGCTGGCTCCCAGGTCTCTGGTCCATGCTGAGGCAGCATACTCTATTACAGCATCCCTGTAGCCCATGAAGCCCATGAGAGCTGATGTAGCGTTTGCAATTAGAAATTGTCTAAATAAATTTTTTACACTTTCCTTTATGTATCCAAGAAGAAAGTCCACTTGGTCTGCAGATATACATGATCCTGAAGCAGCCCATTTTCTCCAGTACAGACACATATCTTAGTAAGTAAAGGTTAAAGGACTGTCTTTGAATTCTGTCTGTCATGCAAACTCCATCTCTCAGATGCTTTACAGAAACCAGTAATATAGCTTCAGAGATAAATAAAAGCAAGAAGACAGAAGTAAGGGGAAGGGAAGAGTTTTCAGCTGAGATTTGAAATGAGATGGAAAGCCACTGGAGCAGAGAAATACAGACAAGCCTGTTCTAGATGGCAGGAGGCATAGAGGAGAAGTTGCTCTTCCCAGAGAAGTTGCTCTTCCCACTTCTGGTCTGATTGCATGGAAGGACAGCGAATAAGCAAAACTCAATGAAATTAAATGGCATTATATGTAGTGACAAAAAAAAAAAAAGGCTTCTCTGCACAGGATAAAATGAATATGCTACAGAGAAAGCCATAGAGTTAAATACTAAGGCTGGATTTTTATAAGAGTGTGATCATTGTGTGATTAATAGTAACACGTAGAGCAGTGCCAGGTAACTGAAAGGTAATCAAATTTCAAAGCTTCCTGGGATAAGCCACCCCCTGCCAGGGTCAGCAAGACATGTTAATCTTGGCATGTAAATGCTCAAACAAAATCCCACCACTAACTGGGAGCATTATAGGGTCTGCAAGAAACCAATACTGATCCCTCCTGGAGAACAGACACTTGCCACACTGTCCACTGCTTATGTTGTTTCCCTGTGACCTTGGTGCTATTTGTGTTTATCAACTATGCTGCTCCTGTTCACCTGGGTATTCAAATCTGAGTATTCCTTTGTAAAGTCAGGGAAAAAGTGAAGTGTTGTGCATCCCTATCCGCACTCCTGGAGGATTACTGAAGGTCAAAGCTGGGATAACCAGCACTTACTTCATGCAGAGTTTGCTGTTATCTGAGCAGTTCAATTAAGATGAGGCTGAAAGGAAAGCAGCTGGGGCTTTAGAAGCTCTCATCTCTCAACAAGCCCATCTTCGCGCCCAATATGTTTTATCTGTTTGCCTCCTGTTCTCAGAGAGCCCTGGGATTCCCCAAAATGTATTCAATATATTGGGACCTTCAGTTAGTGCACAGACACACACACATACACACACACAACAGGCTTTCTTCACAGGGATCTTAGGGAAGTTTCAGGAATTTAGGAGCTTGGAATAAACAGGAACAACAAAAATTCTGTTAATTTCATTTGTAAATAAGCACAATTTTTAGGAGAAGATAGGGAAATTGCTTCTCTCCCTTTTTAACCTGTTATATCCAAGCCATTCTATGATGTGATGTGATATGACTCATTAATTACAAGAACATTCTCTGCTCACACCTTTGCATCTGTGTTTGACAACCCACAAGACCTGATGCCTCGTTTCTGCAGGACTCCTGGTTGAACGCTCCTGACATGCACAGGCAGAGCTGGACTCAGCAGGAATGGCAGTGTAACAGCCACATGCCAGCTGGTGAGGGCATTACAGCACTGGTGACCAGCTCTGAATAAAAGCACAGTACTTACAGCATTTATTCAGGGAGCGAGGGATGAGGATTCATTAGGAACGTGACTAGAAAGAAACTTGAGTTTGGGTAGCGGGCACACATAAAGCACTCCTGCCTCTGCTGAAGCCATCTCTGGTGCCACAAAAAATGCAAAATTCACCTGCCATAAAAACAGAGAGAAACACCAGGAGAATGAGTGGAAGAGTGGTGAGTGAGTTAGAGGTTGATGGAGCAGGGAAGCAGGAGCATAAGCTGCTGGTGTGGAGTGGGTGCGAGGGCTGAGGGACACAGATATTCTGCATGCATCCTCCATTACAGCTGGGAGAACAGCTGAGAAACACAACAGGTTTCCTATTATGTGCTTATTTCAATTCCTACCTCTTTGCTTCCAGGACTGGCAGGGCTAAAGGCTGCAAATCACATTCCAGCTTCCTCTAACTGGCCAGACTCTAAGAAGCCTAACTCTTCACTTAAAAAGACAAAAACAATTACCAACAACCTACTTCTGAGGACAAAAAGACCAACTTGCTAGTGAGGGACTAAGACATGGCCACTTCATCCTAAAAAACAATTTCCCACCATCCTCCTCTTCATTTAAATGTCTCTTTTATTAGCCATCTTTTTGTCTATTAAGAATCAGAATACAATATCTATTCCTATTGTCCAAAGTGTGGCCCCAAGGATTTTAATGGTTACACTGATTTTATTTCATGTAATGGAAATGGAGATGCCCTCTAGATGGGATATGAGGAATTATACAGTCTGGATCATATGCTCTACTATGGTCTTCCCATTTGATGTGGGAGCCAATACAGAACAAAGTCTAGAACTCAGATTTTGGAAGGGAGCGAGGGTTTTACATATTTGCCACTCTAGTTAGGTTCCCTTTACTGATTTGGCTTCCTTGCCCAGAAACAGGACCAAAAATCATCCATGGGAGAAAATTCTTCAATGCAAACTAACAAAACAATCATAAAAAGAGGTCTTGTTTTATGACATGCTCCATTGGTATTGCAGCATTCTGCCTATGTGGGCATATTTTCTAACACATTATGCAGAAACAAGTCAGGGAAGATGCTGAGGATTGTAATTTTCTAATTTAATTCTGCCATTTCCAGTAATGGAAAGCCATACTATGGCTATTTATCTTCATAAGTGACAGATGCATTTCATTAAAACTTCCTTAAATAATTTCTCATGGCACTTGAAGGAGGAAAATAAGGAGTGAGAAGATATCTATTTTGTAAGCACACATGCATCGAGGTTTTGAGAGCTGTTAAACACGCAAATGATCTATGACATTGCATTAAAGAGGTCGAGTAAAAAGACATTTGTCTGGTGCTTTTTGAAACATTGATGCCTGTTGAACACATCGTGAAGCAATCTGACATTGACTGTTGCTGGATGAAAATACGCTAATAATATCACTGTACACTGATATAATGAGTGCCACTTGGGAGAGTCCCAAAGCTTGGTGTAATGCTAGGACAGGCAGATGCTTCCCTTCCAAATACTGCTGAAATGCTGCCAGGTAGGAGCAGGAGGATGCAGCAGCTGCAAAGCAAGTGACTCTGCAGAATAATTTGGCCAAGAAGTGAAGAACTTTGTATTCAGTTGAAACTGCATTTAAATAAGCAATGTTCCAGGGCAGGTGAATATTCACCTAATTTTCTCTCTGTGCCAGACAACAAAATCTCTTTTGAAGAAATCTGCATCATGTGCCGATGCATTTCTAAAGGGTGGATGTTCTAGCCCAGGTCTTGGCACATAGGAGTTCCATGGAAGTAATGAAAGCGTCAGAGGGGGAAAGCTGTGGGTGAGATCATGTACCATTTTTCTGTTGCCCTTGTATTCCATACAGCTGAAGGCTTGTGACAGTTCCCAGAGGGTCATTAGGTCAAGGAAAATTGCCAGTGTATTTAAAAAATTTTCTTCACCCATTAGAATCATAGAATCATGGAATCAGCTGGGTTGGAAAAGACTTCTGAGATCATCAAGTCCAACCCTTGATCCAACACCACTGTGGTTACTAGACCATGGCGCTAAGTGCCACATCCAGTCTCATCTTAAAAACCTCCAGGGACGGAGAATCCACCACCTCCCTGGGCAGCCCATTCCAATGCCTGATTACCCTTTCTGTGAAGAATTTCTTCCTAATATCTAACCTAAACATCCCCTGGCAGAGCTTAAGACCATGCCCTCTTGTCTTACCGATAGCTGCCTGGGAGAAGAGACCAACCCCCACCTGGCTACAACCTCCTTTCAGGGAATTGTAGAGAGTGATGAGGTCTCCCCTGAGCCTCTTCTTTTCCAGGCTAAACAACCCCAGATCCCTCAGCCTCTCCTCATAGGATTTGTGTTTAAGTTCCTTCACCAGCCTTGTTGCTCTCAAGTAAGCCCTTACAGAGGAAAATGAGGTGGAGAGGTTTAGAGTTAGCACTGTCTTTGTGTGCTCCTCAGTTTCCCATTTAGAGAAACTTTTTAACTTAGGGGGTTGGCAAAAGGGGACAGAGTGGAAAAGAGAGCCTTGCCCAAACTCCTGTCATCCAGTCTAGCAATTGCTGCCCAAGAGTGCCAGCAGAAAGGTCAGTGGCTAGGTGAGCTGTTGAGGTACTCTTTCGTATGCTGGTACAAGGAGGTACTCTTCCATATGCTGGTGGTATGGATGAAGTTTTCATGGTCTGTGACAATGGTATTTTCACTCCAGGATCCCCTTGTTAAAGCCCCAGATCTGTCAAGCAAGCTGGAAGAGTGCCAGCAGCCCCTGTTGCCAGCCCCCTGGCACTCAATAGACCCCTGTCTATTTGGCCTCGTCACCTTTCCCTCACTTCACATTTGCTCTCAGCTCACTGAGCAAATAAACCCAAGTGAATAAGCTATTCAAGAAATACTGCCCTCTTTTTGGTTTGTGAATCTTACGGTCTCTTCTCACTGTTATTCCCAACTACTGACTGAACACACTCCATTTGTTATCCTTTCCCAGTGGAGTTTGATGACAAAGATGTCATGTTGAGAGCAGTGTAAATCAGCACAGACTAGAGAGGTCTTCTTCCTACACTGTCTGAAGAAATGCTAACTCTCTGATGAAAAAAAGTCACCTTCTTAATGGAAACATTAGCAGATGAGCCAAAGCTTGCTTCCTCCGGTGTGCTTAGAAGATGTGGTTTCCACAAGTAGGCTGCTCTTAGTGCTTTTCAGAATGGCAGATTCACCTTGTTCAGGTGAATTTTGAGCAGCAAAAAAAAAGCCTACTTTGGGATCAGTGTCTGTCTCCTCCCTCCAGCCAACCTGCAACCTGCTCTGAATGTCAGGGCAGCCACTGCTCAATAAGCTCTGTACTTCATCAGGAATCTACCTCCTTTGAAAACTCCATCTCTGAAGGTATTTTATATCATGGTCATTCACAAGTTACCTGAACCTATTTGCCAGTCAGCACTGGGCCTCTCAAATATAGGCCCTCAATCAGCAGTAGGAGTTCAGCATGAAAACTGGGTCCTCTTCCCCCGCTGCTCATGAAGTAATTTATTCATATATTCTGGCAATGCTGCATAAGAAGGTGAGGCAGAACTGCAGGCTTCTTTCCTTGCTCTGTTGAGTCATGATGGCTCCTGTTGGCCCTGGCTGTAGGTGGATGAGACTACCTCTTTGGGCAGAGAGGACTAGTGCAGAGGAAGTCGTGCAGAGAGCGACTCAGGGGAGTTCGGCTGGCAACAAGAGCTGATGTCAGCTCCTCAGTAAAACCAAGCTTTGGAGGAGGCTGAGCTTTCTTACTCATGCTCTGGTGTTCACAGCATGACTCAACTTGTTCACAATGCACAGCACTTGGAGACCACACGGAAAGTCTTTCATCCATATCATTTTGGCCGAGCTGTTCCTGCCACCACCTCTTCCATTCCACTTGTCTTTCCATGCAGGTGATTAGTTAGGACTGACATTCAATGCTGCTGTGGAATGGCTGAACGTTTACCAAAAAAGCAGAAGTTCAAGGGGGGAAGTAAAAATTTCCCTTGCAGTTAATCACTGGCCCCGCTGTGGAACTCATCAAACTTTGAGGAAGTAATTGAAGCTATTTGCACTTGTGGAAAATGGGAAAGACAAAAGTACAGGAAATTGCTTGTTGTTTTGCTCTCAGTGCCACAGCTATGATTACTCTTTTGTTGGATGAGATTCCCTTAGAAAAAATGGTTTCCAGATAAAGAGACCAGTCAGATTTTGTTTAGTTTGTTTGTTTTGAAAAATCCTTTTCATGCTTCCTCTGATCCATACAGACAATCTTGATCCATGAGGCCTCCCTGGAGACTGTTCTTCTCCGGGGTGAACAACCCCAGCTCTCTCAGCCTGTCTTCATAAGAGAGGTGCTCCAGCCCTCTGATCATCTTCCTGGCCCTCCTCTGGACCCAATCCAGCAGGTTCACATCTGTTGTGTGCGCGGCGCTCCAGGCTGGGTGTCTCATGAGCAGAATAGAAAGGTAGAATCACCTCCCTTAACCTGTCAGCTGTCCTTTTGATGCAACCCAGGATGTGTTAGTTTTTTTGGTTGTGAGCACACACTGCTGGCTGATGTCCAGCTTTCAATCTACAAGAACCCCCAAGTCCTTCTCTGCAGGTCTGTTCTCGAGTTCTTCTCCCAGTCTGTACTCATGCCTTGGATTGCTCTGACCCAGGTGCAGCACCTTGCACTTGAACCTGCTGAATCTCATTAGGTTCTCATGGGTCCACACAATTAGCCTGATTAATTTTTTTTTTTAAGTATGATATTATTTTAAATTTATGTGGGAAATAAATAAATCCCTGTAACAATGCTGCACTGAATTCTGGCATTTTCTTATTGTCAGTAGAATTTAGAGTCACATGGATTCGCCTGATGGCACATGAGAAAATGCAAAGCATGGTGGCAAACAGGACATGAAGGTAGGAGCTAAGTCCTGCTTTCATTTGTGCCACGCAGACTCTCAGTAGAAACCACTCTTGGACGTTCACTAGGGTATATGACTTGCCTTTTAAGGAATGCCATTGCCTGTGATGTTGTGAGGGCATCCATGGGGATTTACACATAATGTATATGACGATACGTGGAAACGGTGCCTGTGAAATCTGCACGCACATCACTTAAATAGTCAGCTCTGATTCTGGGTTTTGTCCCTGTCTTCCTTTATCTATGATCTTTCCTTTCAAGACATCCATTGGATATAATTGATGGAGTTAATGCTTTTGTTTTCCCCTCTGCAGGGCCCATTTTTAGAAGTCATCTTGTCACTCTCTCATTCACTGCCCTTGCCCTCCCTCTTCCTTTTTACACTGTTAAATCAGACTCCATTTTTCCTCCAATAGCTCTGCACAACCTTGCATTCCGCACATTGACCTTTCATATGCTGCCGTTTGGATCACCAGCTCTAGCCATTACATTAGCAACACACAATTACACCCTCAAGGTAGACTCAAGTGCAGATCCTACTTCTACATAAATACCTTAATGAATGGGAAGGTGCTGATGTATGTTGGAGTATGTTTGCAGCTCACGTACTAGAGACAAAGGATTCTGCAGAGACACGAAACCATGGGTAGTGATGGGAGCATTTCCCAAATGTTTCTGTTCCACCAGAGTGCCCTCTGTATGGTGCTGTTCTCTGAGGTGCCCATGCATTATAATTTTTTCTAGAGGTTATTGCCAAAGCCGTACCCAAATGTCACAGAGGGACTGTCACATGCAGTGAGCTCAGATGGGCAGCTCTCGATTGGTGGGACGACATGGCCCTTTCAAAACAAGTGTTCTTGGTCTTAATTGGTCAATTTTCCTTCTGATAAGAAGCCCAGTCCTAATATGCTGTAGTTTGGTGATATTTGTTGCTGTTCTGGGAGTGTGATGGGGCCATTAAAGTACGCAGGCTTTTTTTCTTTTCTTTTTTTTTTCCTTTTTTCTTTCAGAATTCAACATACATTTTTTCAGCAGGCACACAACACCAGAACTGAAGCAACTCTGGCCTCCCTCGCAAAAAAAGCCCAGTCTGACAATGAAAGGTGTCAAATCTGACATATGAAAGAATTTGCCCCATAGCTATGTGGGTAATGAACACAGAGCTACGTGGGTCATGATCTAATGTTTTTGTTATAGTCTTGCAGTTGTGATAAATTGAGCAATATGTGAAATGGTGGTTTTCAACCTGTTCGAGGTATAGTTTGTCCAGATTATCACAAATAAAATTTGCTCACAATCCCCAGATCACTGAGAATGAACTATCTTTCTCCCTTCTAGGAGGAATTTTGCTATGAGAGGTAGTATGAGGCTATCTCATACCATCTCTGTGGAGAAAGAGTTATCAGTCTCCACAGAGTCTCTCAAGGGCCCTGCTGGGCATGTGATACTAACTGTGACATCTGGCCTAGAGCAGAGTTTCACCACAGGCTCCAGTATCGATTCATGTCTCCATAATTCACCAAAATAATCATCAGATATTATTTTACATAAAGATATTGCTCTTCCTGTATTCTTTACAACATTGATTTTGCAAATGGGACCTCCTCCAATTTACAAAAATCTTGCTTTAGCTTTGTTTACAAACAAATTCCTTCTAAAATCAGTAAGTGTAATAAAAATCTGTGGCACGAGTGGTCAGTCCAGTATGTCTGTTTCATCAATCAGTTCAAAAGAAGTGAGGAAAAGAGACCACCTCTGAAAGATTCCAGATGGAAATCAACCTATTACCAGTGGAGCTGCTTCCCTCCATCATATTCTGGGTTGTGCCAGTGTTTGATAGGATAACTTCAGTAAAATGCAAAGTGAAGAGATGTAATAAGTACGTGTGTGGTGAAAAGAATTTGGCCTCCTCTTGCACTCATTATAGCAAGGCTTATTCAAACCTTGTCCCTCACAGGCAAGGTTCTTCACTGAGATCTTCCTGAGGAGGGGAGATGCTGGATAAATCGATGACTGCCTCGGTGGATCTTCGATCGGCCTATGGCCCTGCTGGCAAACACATGCAGCCTCCCAGCTGAGGCAGCTCTCAAGAGAGATGGAACTTTAAATATGCAATGCCTTTTTGCTGGGCTTGAAAGAATTAAGGACAGCAAAAACCTAGGCATGCTAAGAACATGGGCTCTGTCAGGATAAACACAACTGAAATTCTGCAAGGCGTTTCAAAGTGGGAGAATACAGCATTTCTTTGCATGTCATGTGCAGAAAGGAGAGATGTTGCACAGACATTTGGAAGCTCAGGTCGATTTTTATCATCTGAGGACTGAAAACAAACTAATTCACCCTTTTTCCCCTAATTAATTAGACAAATCTGCTTGTGTTAAAAAAAGCTGGACAACAAGGCAACCTGTAGCTGAGGGTTTCTAAGCAGTTTTATCCCACTGCTACCAGGGCTTGCCTTTTTTCTCCTTTGCCTGCAGGGTCATAGTGCCACATAGGAAGGGACACTGCTGCTGGTACAGGATCTCCACAGCTCCCCTCCTTCCAGTCAGTGGTGTACTGTTCTAGTACCATGATCAATAGCCAAGCCACAAACCTGGGATGAAGAGCTGATCTGCGGAAGAACGCAATGCCGTGACATAACCTAGGCCATCAGTGAAATCTGAATGCATTTGGGACAGTAATTTACCCCTGGCAAAAAGGAAAAAAGAAAAAAGTGAGGGGCAAATTGCTACCTTTTATTTCGACATTTTCTAATATAAACACTTTTACTTTTCACCCCAATGGGATCTTTCAAGGCCAAATTGAGTCACACTTACTTTTCAAAAGTTAAAACAAATGAGTCTCCCTGCAGCACACAACTGAAGCTCAAAGCTAAAGCTTCTTGGTCAGTTTTCCCTCTGGGTCAACTGAGTCAGATACAAATTTTCCTGCTTTACCCATGCTGCTGCTGCACTACAGAGAATAAACTGTCTGCACAGCTCAGCTATTAGCCATTAAAATATGTTTCCACATTTAGCCTCCTCAAAAAGCAGGTGCTGGCAGAAAGTACGGTGTTCATGACCAGCACACGTTCCCACTGACACACTTTTAATGCAGAACATAGAAATACACAACAAAAATATTTATTCGAGAGTTGAAGACTGAGCTGTGAGCTCCCAGCATATAATTCTATTTTCAGGGGGATAAGCAATTTTTCATATGCTTTAGCAAATTTTGGCCTAATTAAAAGAACAAGTAGGTAACTACTGATAGTATACTTGGAGAAATTAGAGCAATAATCTAGTCATCTGTTTCAAACCTATCCAGAAATTTATGAGGACTTTGATGAGGTGCAGACGTGCCCCTTATAACACAGAACATAATGAATCCGGAGGACTCAGGGTTCGGATTTTACACATCCTATGAAAATTTGTAACTCAGGGCCAGTGTTGTTCAACTGCAGCAACAGGCATGCAGAGTGGTAGAGGAGACCATCACCACATGCCTGGTAGTCGCTGTTACATACTGAATGACTTGCCTAACCCACTGTGCTCTGCTGTCACATTTTTTTCCTTCACCTCCTGAAAATTGAGCCCTCTTTGTCTGGCTCCACTTGTCATACTTCAATACTTCAGTCACAACAACCTCGTGCAGTGCTACAGTCTGGGGGAAGAGTGGCTGGAATGTGGCCCAGCAGGAAAGGACCTGGGGATGCTGGTTCACAGCTTCTGAACATGAGCCAACAGTGTGCCCAGGTGGCCAAGAAGGTCAGTGGTATCCTGGCTCATATCAGCAACAGTGTGGCCAGCAGGACTGGGGTTGTGATTGTCCCCCTGTTCTTGGCACTGGTGAGGCCACACCTCGAGTGCTGCATCCAGTTCTGGGCATAGAAAGACATTGAGGTGCTGGAGTGAGTTCAGAGAAGGGTAACGGAGCTGGTGAAGGGTCTGGAAAGTAAGTTATATGAGGAGTGGCTGAGGGAGCTGGGGGTGTTTATCCTGGAGAAAAGAAGGCTCAGGGGTGACCTTACTGCTCTCTAAAACTACCTGAAAGGAGGTTGTAGCCAGGTGGGGGTTGGCCTCTTCTACCAGGCAACCAGCAACAGGACAAGAGGAAATGACCTCAAGCTGCACCAGGGGAGGTTCAGGCTGGACATCAGGAAGAACTTTTTCACTGAAAGGGTGATAAGCACAATAGTGTGCCCAGGAAGGTGGTGGAGTCACCATCCCTGTGATCGGTCCAAGGTTGGACTCAATGATCTTGGAGGTCCTTTTCAACTTTAATGATTCTATGAATATCATCTCCAGAAATGGGTCTGGGAATGTCAGCAGAATTATCTTAATGTTAAGATTCCCCTTAATATCAGTTAAGCATGTTATCGTGTGAAAACCTGCTTACTTCACTTCCACAGGTGTCCACTTTCTGTCATCCTTGATGCATAAAGTCTGGATGTTTCCCTGTGATTACATAAAACAGGACACAGGGCTGTTAAACAAAGCAACAAGATAAACTGAAAGGCCTATTCTCGTCTAACTACAGTTTTGTACCTTTCTGATTCACATTCTGGCTTCCTCCCCTTGCCCTCCCCTTAAGAGGAAAAATCCAGATTGGATCACAAAAGCTGAGCACTGTCTGACATCTTCACATTAAGAAACTCTGGCAGTGGCTGCTCCTGCTCCCTGGTGTTTGATCCCAAGCCTCCCACACACATCAAGATACAGGAGGCTCAGTACTCAGAGGCCAGAGTGGTAAGAAACACAGATCCCTGATGAGAATGCAGGAAACGTGAGTCAGCATGAGCAAGACCCAGATTACTGTGAACAACACACCATCTGAGCAACATCCACTTAATCATGGTCAGAGAGTCAGTACTGTGCTCATACTAAACAACTAACAACTCCATTTTCCAGGATCCATTGTAATACTGTGCCATTCAATAATTTGCATTCCAGCCCGCAAAAATGACCATTCTTTTTTCTGTCTATAGCTTTAAAAAATGGCATACTTTCTCAAAAGAAAAAGATAATCTTTTAACTTCTGATTTTAATCAGTATAACAATCCTATCTCCTGTTTAACATGTAATTTTTCACTTTTGACATCTCTTAGTTATCCTCAAAGATAGGCTGTATCTTGATGAATGTATAGGGGAATGAGGCAGCACCTGTGCTTTTCATACTCTGAACATTTGATCAAGACAGAATCAGGAAGAAATCCACACACAACCTCTGCTTCAACCACTGCTTGCTTGTGTGTGCACATTAGAGATGCAAAGGTCTTTACACAGATCGAATTTAGATGTTTAGAACAACTGTTCACTTCTCTAGCGACAATCGTAGGTAGCTTTACATGTGGCAGGAAGATGCACAGAGTTCCTTGTTTGTAGTAAAAAGAGCTGCCTTTGCTCTTCCTGTAATGTCATTTGGGATCTTATTAGACTTCATCTTATGTCAAAAAGAAACTCTGAAATGAAATGAAATCACCACAGAACCATATGCCATGCTCTGCCTAGGCACAGTAAGAGTAAGTTAAATTCACTATTGTAGCTGTCAGAGTGAATTTGTCTGGTTTTATTGGTATATGACTCAGCTTAAATATTTTTCTAAGACAGTTCTTGATAATCCATTGGACAAATAAGTAACGTTAATAACACAGAAGAGTTGGTCAGTTCTTGCCAACCAGCCTAGTATAGGTTATTCTGAAGTAGGTTATTCTGGGTATAAAGGGAGGCAAAACAAGAATCAGAGCATCCAGATTGTCTTGTTTGGAATGCAATATTCCTAACCTTTTTGCCTTGGACAGACTTTCTCATTAGTGAGAGGGAGTATTATTCAGGGAGTAGAGTACAAAAGAATAAAGTACCAAGTTCCTATTCTAGGTTGGAATATTGCCTGTGGTGATCTTCCCCGGCTCCACCCACAGCCTCAATCTGCTGGACCACGAAATACAAATAACCATTTACCTACAGCACACACACAGTCGAGCCTTATCAAACTTTCAGTGAAGTACTTGGTGATTCTGGGATGAAAATATAAATGCGGAATTAGATGTTGCTAATTTATAGATGTTCCCACTAATCAGATGTGGAATTGCCCCCACTCCCAAAATCATTAGTTTTGCACCAGAGGGAGAAGTCTCCTGAAGCTTTTGGCATGAAAGGGGAAAGAGAAAAAAAAAAGGAGAAGAAAGGATTGATCTGCCCTTAGATATCAGTTGCACAGATGACCATAATTCTCACATCTCCTAACCTCACATTTATGTGATGTTGCACATCAGCAATATGAGTGTCTTCTTGTGAACAGCAGCTTTATTTATTGCTGCTGAATTCATTTTCCTTTAAGAAATAAAGTTTTGTTACTGCTGGTATTATTGGTCTTCTCTCTCCATTTTCTTACAGCTTTAAACTAAATCTCATCAGCACTTCTTTCTCCTGAAGTGATACAGAGCACTGTGCTTTGGATCACAGGGCTGCGAAGTGTCAATCGGTCTTTTTAAACTGTAACTATACACAACAAATGTATCTAGTTTTGCCATGACTACTGGATTTCGTAGATGACTGAAAACAAGCTATAAGTGAAATATCTGTGGCATTATGCATTTGTGATACCATTTCAAACAACGAGCATTTCCATTTCTGTAGGCCAACCCCTATTCCCTCCTCCCACAGTTTCACACCAGTTCCTCAAGCTATCACTCCCATCCTGAGGAGCTGTGTGCAAGCCGGGTATGTTTATTAGGCAGAGTTAATTCCTTTCAGGCTCCTTCTGTGCATGGCTGTGACTGACAGAGACGGGTGCTGTTTGCAAGTGTCAGTGGAGCACGACCTCGAGTTAATACATTGAATGATGAAAGAAAAAAAGATTCATTCAGCATGTGAACTCTGTGCTGAGATTAGCCAGAAGTACCGAGCACATACAAATCGCTGTTTTGTCAGCACAGCACTTGGCGGAGTTTTTAAATATTCCAGCTATTCTAAGCCATCATCCTCAAGGCTGGGGCAACTAAAAAAAGAGGGGGATCAAAATAGCATTTCCAATCCAAACACCATTGTTTTAGATGAGAGATTTGGACCTGGATGCTTAGAGCAATGCACCACCTGCTAGCAGCCGCAGCCCTCAGTTTGATGTGAAAGGACTTGCAGTAACATGCACAGAACTGTTTACAAAACCCAGAGAAGGAATCACAAGATACACAGGCTTTCAGTAGTAGGTGCCTGTTTAACTCCAGCCTGGCCAGGAGCAATTGGAAGTTACAAGGATCTCCACAGTCCGTCTGGCTCTTTGTGCTAATTGCTCTCATTTCAATTGCCTGTGGCCATAAGTTGATGTTCCAGATGCCATCTCTACATCTGGTGTTAGCAGAGCAGTCAGAGCCCACACAGGCCACAGTAGGTGACCTTTTCTCTCACCCAAGCAGTTCTGACCTGAATCTGTCTGTCTGGGGCACACTGTCTGCATTAGTGTTCAGGGTGTAGATCTTATCTGTAGTTGGCTAAAACGTTATGAGGTTGCAGAAAAACCCTGGAGAATAGCAGTGTTTCAGGTTTTCTTGTGATTTCTCCCCAGCCATATAGTTGGTCCTTTCTTAAAATTTAAAAAACAACAGAGCTGTTAGGAGAAGGATTGGAAGAAATACAATTTCCATGCCTCAGAGGAAGGAGTTCTAACACTATCACCAGAGGCAGGATGGCAGAGAAGGTATCAAATCTCTTTCTATCTCTGCTTCCTATTGTTGACTCTGACAACTACATCCATTTTGGGTCAGATTCTACCGTACACTGCTGCTCTGAAGCCAGCAGACAATAAATGCAGAATTTGGAATATAATAACTTCAGTACTTTCTGTGCAAGGAATCCTCTGCTTCACCTCTCCTCACTGCCTGTCTACTTCGTGCATGCTTCTCTTGACTTTGTATCTGACCCTGTGCTCAAAAACCTCTGCATCATCTTTTTTTCTTGCAGTCTTAACTAAAGGAGCTTCTTCTTTCTATTTCCATTGTCATCTATCAGGTTTTTGAGCCCTTTAAAATGGCAAGGTCCAAAGTGGTCCTGTCTTTTCTTAAAGGTGATCAAACCTTAAGACAATGCTTACTACCTTCTCCTCTTGGCCTTCTTTACCTCCCCTTTTACAGCTGCCCCAGGGAAAAAGACATACAAAAAACCTGTATGAGAGGCAGAAGACAGTAAATGTCTTGTTTTGTGAAGGCAGTAATATCTACCCTGGGGTTGCTGCAGCCCACTAAACACACATAGATTTTGGAGTTTCTTTCTGTTAATAAACATTGGGGGTTTTATTACTAACCAGCAGCAGTAGCTCTTGATAAATAGATTTTACTGAAGCCTATTGCTTATTTAATTATTTCACAAGCAGATACAGTTTAGATTACCAAATTATTGGCAACACTTCTGTGCAACATCTGGTTTTTTACCCCAGCAACCACCATCATGTGCTGACCCAATCCAGAGCTGTTTAGTTTAAAAGATATAGGCTGCAGCTAAAGTTGATACAAAAAGTACCCCAGCTAATATTGGCCAGTTTGTCATTCACTATTTGCTTTTTCTCTCTATTTGTTCATCTGTTCTGCCCTCTCACATGGTTTCTCTCTGCCTTCCACTTGGGTCACTTACCATGCTAAGGAGTAAACAAGAAGAGAAAGGAGAGGGCACCTGTATTAACAGTTATGCAGAATGCATAATTATGTATAATTATGTATTAACTGTATTAACAGTTATGCAGAATTATATATATTGATACATTACTACTTGTGAAGCACTTGCTGGAACAACGTGCTTTTGTTCACTTGCTGTTGTGGACAGAAGCCAGTGTCATTTGCTTGCAAGGACATGCATATAAGGAAGACTCATTCTTGCTGCTGAAAGGATGTGTTGGTCAAACTGCCAGAGAAAAAGCAGAGTTGAGTCAGCAGTACAAAATTATAATTAAAATAAAGAAAAAAAAAAAAAAGAAAAAATACCAGCCATCATTTCCTAGAGAGCTCTGCAAGCTTGCTGGAACCCTCTTAATAGCCTTGCAAAATGTCAGTGGTGTGCAGGGAGTTGCCACTAAACGGTGCAAATGGGAAAACTGCAGGAACTCACCATCTTTGCACAGCATCAAGACTGGAAAATACCCAGAGCCTGTGATTCAAACGTGGTAAACTAGACTTGCTCTGCCACCTCCTGGCTGTACCAGACACCGAGCAGAATACTAAACAGCCTACTTCATATCTTACTCTCTTTCGGGTCAGGGGCCTGATGTAAGGTTCACTGAGGTGACCAAGCTTCAGCCTGGGCCTGGAAAGTATATGCAGAATGAATGGAGACATAGATAATGCCTTTGGGACCATAAATATGAAAGAAGAGCTTTGCTGTGACCTTACAATGTGCTCCACACATACATTTGAAAATACAATGAAAACATTAGAATTCTTTCTATGCCTGCTTCCCATACAAGTGTGTTTTATTAGAGTTTCTCACCTTAAAGGCGAGGGAGATCACTGCCTCTCATGGTATCTCTCATGTCGTAATTGTCACGTTTCATCCTCCCAAACATTCGGGAATCTCTGCCTCTTTATTGCTCTGTGGGGACAAAGTTCTGTAAGTATACAAAAAAGGACTACATACTGGTTTGTTTTGTAATATGGGACTATAATATGGAAAAAACCCTCTAGTTAATATTCTTCTTCTTTCCTTCCTAGCTTGCAATGTCTAGCTATATTTCTTACTAATGTTGGTGTAGGGATGGAGATAGATATTGACTTCCATCTCTGTACAGAATTCTAGCTTTACTGCTCCATAAACTGCTCCAAGAGAATAATAATAATATGATGTCATGATTTATAAGCACAATATAGTTTTTTACATTTTTATACAGTTTCAAATAGTATTTGCTTTCAGTTTCCTTTTATATGTACTTCTATTCAATAGAAAGTCATAGAAAATCTCAAGGAGATTGTCAGCCTGAGGACATATAACCTTTGGCAATATGAGTCCACTGGTAAAGAGGGCATGTGAGTTTTGAGCTCTTGTTGTTCCAAGTCTGCCTTTTAGACACCAGTTAGGAGCCCTTTAGTCATCAATTTGCAGCCCCCTGTTATTCCATATTCATTAAGGACTCTGATAGCCCCCCTCCCCACTGATATCACCCCTACAGAAAGATTTTTCAGAAAATGTAAACACAGAAGAAAGCAAGAGCGACTGAATTTTGAAACGCACATTATCTTTGCTCTACAGCTGAGCAGCATCAAATTCATCTGGTAGGAGCACACTCTTTCCTTGGTTTACATGTGTGTGAACAAGTGATGTATTTTTAATGAGATTTATTTTCATGACAGGAATCGCACTGACAATTTGCATTAAAGATAAGCTAAATGAGCTGTTCAAGATTACAACAAGCTTCCTCACATTTGTTTCCTTTAATTAATCCACATAGTATGTTAATTTTGGATTAAGTCCTTGCCTTACACCATCTATGAGATCAAAGTCATCCTTCAATAAAATCTTTGATCACCTCATTTTCTTCATGTCTGTTAACCCTTTGAGGACATAACTTTTTTTTTTCTATTTTGTCTCAAGTGAAATGGCAATTGCTAAACTTTTCAGCTGGACAGAAATTTGTATTTCCAGATGGGTTTACTTTAAGTACCTAGTCATTTACTGGAATTATCAAGTCACTTCCCATGTTAGTAAAAAATAAATTATATTATATGAAACCCTAGTGACCTCCAAAGAGAACTGAAACCTATTAGGTCCCCAGTACAGACCTTACCACATGTGCTGATAAGTAACTGGTAGCAGTAGATGCCTGTTATCACCCATAGGGATCAGTTGCACGGGGGAGAAACTCAATCAACAAATTCGAGGGATGTAGGATACATCCTTCATCACCAGATAACACAGATAATTTGCCAACAAACAAAGATGCAAGATGAGCCTTGGATTGTTTCAATGCTGGATGAGAAAGAACAGACATAAGGGGCTGTATAAATGCTGGTTCTGCCTTCTCCCTGCTTCTTTCCTTTCTCCTTTCTCTTCTCCCAGTTTCTTTCTTCCTATAATATCAAGTCCTAGTAAAGTCCCCAACTTCTGATGGTTTTATCTGCTTCACCTGCCTGCTGGCCCTGCTCCTCACTCCTACCCTGCAGTGCTCTGCTCTCCACAGGAGAATCTGCCAGCTCTGGGTTGCAGCATGAAGCTGCACACGGGCAGATGAGCTGGCAGGGAGACGCTGGAGGATTCTCACTGCAGATGTCACCAGCCAGAATTTAGCTGCCAAGCTAACAAGCTTCTGCTGAGGGTGTCCAAATTAAAATTAGTTAGAGTTTAGGATTCGGCCAATACATGTTTTCCTGGAACAGCAAAAGAGGCTTACTTGATACTGAAAATCCCTTTTCCTATAAAGCCTGGAAAAAGTAAGAGTTCTAAGTCAAAGTGTTGTAAGATTTTTAACTAACATATTTGCCATACTCTCATTTTTATTTTTATTGACTGAACAATTTTAGATAAAATTTTCAAAGTCTTGCTGACATGAGCTGCAGGAAAAGAGAAAGATAGTGTTATAAAACATTTTAGATACCTCTGCAATGTCAGCCTTCTATCACAGTACCATAAAGCCTAATCACATCTCATTGCAGTAATGGAAACACTCCCATCACCCTCATTCCCAGAGCAGGAAGCACGGGAGAGGCATCTTGAACCTCTCTCTTGACTGCAACAGTCAACACCAGACAAAAAATAAGGAACAAAGCCCAGTGTACACCTTACCCAAAGGACACAAAATCTGGGGTTGGACACAGGTGTGGAACAGGGAGTCTCTATGCTGTGAAACTGCTAGCACAGCCCTGGCACAGGTCTGGTCAGGGACAGGTAATGCCCCTTGGGATAATGCCTGTGCATGGTTTAGGGGTTGACAAAAGCTACAGATTGTTCCCAATAGGCAGTTTGGATGCAGACACCTTGTTTTGGAGCCTGCGTGAGTTTAGCTGTGTCTTGACAGGAGTTTACTAGTTTGTTTACTAACTTGTTTACTAGTAGTTTGTTTGCTACCTTGCCAGTTTGTTTACTCATAGAGAGAGATTCAAACAGGCTTGTAACTCCAAAGAAGGACTGTGATCACCCAGGGAGATGGTGCACCTGTAGCTTACTCCACACTTACTTCCCCTTCCATTTATCATCAAAGAAATAGGCCACTGATGCTCAGCTTGTTAAATTTGCCAAGTAAGGCAGTGAAACTCCCTGTTTGGAACAAGAGTGTTTAAAATTACATCAAAAGAATAAGGAGGAAGGTAATTTTTATACCTGTAACAGGAGACCAAAAAGACAGCCTATCAAGCACATTTTGTCAGGAGACAAAGCCAAGGATCATTACTTGGAGGATTCAATAAATGTCATTAGAAACAGCACTTTTTCCCACTTTGTTCTTATCATGACACCTTGGCAAAGTGCTAAGAACTATTTCTAAGGAGAAGGTTACAGATGCTGGCAGATAGGAGCAGATAGGATCACAAGAGCTTGCACTTGGGGAATATTATCTGCCAGATTTAAAAAAAAAAAAAGAACTTTTGGAGCTAGTGATGACAGATCAAAAAAACCTAGCATGGCAAAGTAAGAACTGCAAAGGTAAAAATGACAGAAGATGTTTTTAAATTGAGAGTCAGTATCATAAGGGGAGCAAGAAGTTTGAAACAGGAGAATTCTATAATGATCCAAAGCAAAGGGAAAGTGTAGGTAGAACATAACAGGAACCTTGGCAAATAGATAGAGAATCATTTATCTGGGGAGAAGAGTAAAGAAAACAGTTAAATCAGTGCCATCTAGAAATGAATTAAAATCAGTGAGTTCCAGTCCAGAAGGAAACTTTAAAGCTAGATTTTGGAAAGCAAAAGTCTGTCATGCTTTCCCTTTGAATGCAACTACATAGGTGCTTCTGAAAGGAGGAAGATAAATAAACCTATCACTGATGACAATTTTAACAATTTAACAATTTAAAGCATATTATTACAGAGGACTATTACAGAAAAAGAGAACTACCTCCCTGGTGCCATCAGTCACAAATCAGCCAAGTCTAACTAAAGGCTGCAAAATTTGGGCAATCCAACAAGCTTAGAAAAATACACCAAAAGATTCTTCTGACAGATACTGCAGCCCCCTCAGTAAGGAGAGTTTTAAGGCCTATTGCAGAAACAATCAAATAAGAAAAAATAAAAAAAAAAAAAAAGGTTGGGAAAGAACGATGATGTTCTGAGAATAGAAGCAAAAGCATATTCCTGTGTTTAGATCATTCAATTAAGAGCTGTGTGGATTAACCTTGCAGGGAGGTGCCATGAGCCTGCAGCCAGCTCCAAGAGCTAATAATTGTGTTCAAAATGTTGAAATGCAAATCTTGAGGAGCAATTACACAAAAATTCTTACCAGGCAAGTTTTTTGGGGAAACCTTAAAAATAAATTGTAAAGAACAGCATGAGGCAGCACTGTGTAGAATAGTAATTGCTATGCCAGGGGAAAGAAAAGAAAGGAATGTGCTAAGAATGTTATCTATGACTGCTGTAAGTTCCCCAAAGCACTAAGAATGTCATCTATGACTGCTGTAAGTTCCCCAAAGCACTAAGTGAAAGCTAACAGAGCACTGTAAGCCACCAGCACAGGCACCCATACCTTCCTACAGCAACAGAGAAGGGCTGGGCATTAGAGATACATGCTACAGGTCTGAGAGAACATCCTCAACTCCAAGAGAGATCAGAGTCACTTTCGAGCATGTCTTGGAGTTTCAAACTCTCAAAGCTACACAACATACCATCAAAAAGATTCTGCACACCTGATTTTGTTTAGGAATAAAGATCAAGACCTCTCTTCAGGCATCTTCAGCAAGTCTGGATTAGGTGAAATGGATTCCCAGGTACAGGTAGAGGGTTTTTGGGAGTTCTGCACATACAGAAAACTCTGAGACCCAAACCCTCTCATAATCTGTGTGCAGTCACCAATCAGCTTTCTGACATTTGTTTGATGAGGATAAAGGAAGCATGCTGCTTTGTTAAGTCCTACAGCAATGAGGCTTCTTGTAAGGAACAAGCAATCTCAGGTTCTTTTCTGCACCTTCATCCACTCGGAGGGGAATTACAACTTCAACAATGCCTAATTTTAATAATTTACATTTTTGGCCCTGAAATACATTTTGGCTCTGCTCAACAGACTGCTGAAATGTCTGCCATCTGGCCATTACCCTGAAAAAACAGGAATGGAGTCCAGTGAACCCCTTCCTTCTGCCTATGCTCAATAATCCCAATGTGCTGCCTGTCCTAACCTTGCAGAAGGGTGGTCTGGTAAGCTTCAAGAACCACTATGAAGAGCAGCCAGGACAGCAATACCAGCCCAGGTGCCTTTCGGGACAAGAGAATCACTGAATCAAATGAAAAGAGCAACAACCTTGTCTTTGATCAATCTCTGCTGTCTGTTTTTGAAGATGGTCCCTTCAGACAGGGTGATGTGGCAATTCTGGCAGGCTGCCTGTGCTCTGTCTGTATTAGAGACGCACAATCCAAACTTGTCTTCAGAATTTCAGCCATGCAGCCTCCCTGCAGTATTGCACTAGTAAGGAGAGTATGACCACATAACTGTGTACAGAAGCAGGGACCTGGAAACTTGGTTCCTTTCTACTGCATGTTCTGTTGATCTCAGAGAGTAAAGGATGTGCTGTTTCTCCAGCTCTTCAGTTTCATATCTGAGAAGCAGGGGAAGTAGTGCTCACTTCCTTTGAGAAACACTTGGACTGTGATGGGATTAAGAGAAAACCAAAAGGAAACATTGCAGTAGCTAAATGGATGCAAACCTCCTTCCCAGTGCTGGATTGATATAATGTAAAATATACAGTTGTAAACTCTGTAACCTCATGAACTAGCACTGTGTTAGAGGCACCACCTTAACTCTGCTCCCTTGCATGTGTGCATCACAGCACATCTCTGATGACATGATTATATACAGCTTCTAAAATAATATAATATCAGGCAGTTTTGTTCTACAGCCTTATTTATTACTTCTGAGTCTGTTGTCTCTATTTAATCTTTTCTTGCCTGGAAGAACATCACTCCATCAGTGAATCAGCATCTCCAGAGAGGAAACGAAATGGAGCCACGTTCGTAATATACAGCAAATCGCTGTCTTAACACTCAGTTAATGTTCCACAGTGGATTAAGAATTATTGTCCTAGTATTTCAGCTTAGTCCAGATTTAGTGCCCCAGTGGAAGAATTAAGGAGTAGATGAAACAGTGCATGTAAAGCTAGTTTCCAGAGCAATAGAGGAGAATGTTGCTATCACAGTCACTAAGGTAGGTACGTAAAAATCAAGGAGATATCACAAAGTGGTTCCCTTTCCACAAAAGCTCTAGTGAGGGGAGAAAAATGCATTTGGATACCACAAGAGACTGCAATGGTATCATTGAAAGCAGACAAAGATAAGATGTTTAAACATAATTGTTTTAATGCACACAATCACAGACAGAAATAGGACTTGTGCCTCCATGGTCTGTGTGTTGTTATGCATCATCCAGTTTGGTACTGCCTGGATTGGCCACAAAAGAGACTTTACAGCAACTGACACACATGTCCTAAACCTTTACTCACTAAAGATTTCCCTGAGGGGTGAGGTCTTCAGTGAGGATCTAAATTTGGGAGGGATTTTCTCTCTAACTCCTACCCCTATCCAAGGAATATTCCTGCAGTTCCATATCTGGCCACTGCTGTGCCTTTCACTTCTCTGGCTCTGACATGCTCTTGCAGGTTTGTGGTGACTAAGTGTTGTTGAACAGTGTGTTTCGATGGGATCTGAGCTGTAAAACCCAGGAAGAAATGCCCCCTTGAAGGTTCCTGTGATCCTCAAACTTCCTGCAGCTTCAGATATCAGCTGTGCAATCATGAGATCACACATCTGACTCACCACTTCTAATCTATTTCCCTCAACTCAGCTTTGCTTTGGCAATATTTCCACCCCCATGTCTCTTGCTGACTGAACACCAAGCAAATTAAATCCTGATCTTTCTCTTTGACTGCCTCCTCTTGTTCTCTTGTCTTAGTTTTTATAACTGCCATATCCCTTTTACTTCATGTGAGTAGCCAAACAGGTTGCTCTCTATACTCTTTTGTACATTAGGCTATACTTAAACACCAATGGTCCTTCCTGCACATTTCTGCTTCCCTTTATTAACCTACTTATCTGTTTCTGACATTTACTTTGCTGTTCTCCCCTCCATTTTGACAGCAGTGCTGACTCTGAGCACCAAGTATGATTTGTTTGTCACTCTGTCCTCTTCCTTTCTCTCATGCTGCCCTAAGTGACTATTTTTTTTGACCTACCAGACCAGTGACTCTCCATCTGCCAGTAGAGCTGTCTCTGTCCCAGGAGCCAATGCACAGTGTCACATATTACCCCATTGTCCTTCAAATACCTCATCAAAACCTATTTCCCTGTAAGACAGAGAGCAACATCATATTACCAGAATAACCAAAAACCACAGTATCACTGGGCTTGCTGAGGGACCTACAGCCAGGCATTTCTTCCTTGTGCTTCTGAAAAAACCCTCACCTAGTAACAGAAAGGGACATCATAAATGGTTTTACTGAGCATGGCGCCATATGCAGAGACTGAGAAAGAAACCTCAAGCTTTCAAAATCATTCTGAACTCATCATTTCTTCACTGAATTATATGATGTTTACACTGAACTGTACAGTTGAACTCACCACTTCTAGCTTCATTCATCAGTCATTTTACACATCCATTCCTGAGAAAAAGACACGGGGCTGCTGGTTCTGCTGGAATACATGACACATTTTCCAGTGACCCTGTGCAAGCTAAGCATTGGCATAGGCTTACATGCTGCAATTATTGATCTCTTACCCATTATATAGGTTAGCTGTTTTCTAACTGTACTAATTGCATTTCATTGTCAGTTCCTCCGTGTCTCTACACTTGTTACTGTAAGCAGATACTAGATATAAATCTTAAACATTCTGGAGCTATCCTGTTGTTAGGCTGTCCCCTTCTAATCAGGCTTGGAGAAAGATGAAGGAAAGGTAGTTTACTTATGTCACTAACATGGAGTTTCTTTCCAGAGTCCCAGGAACGCCCAAGGCTCACAATGCCTTCCTGTTACCACATCAGACGGTTTTCTGATGAGTCAATTCCTAATGCTTGCAAGTGTGCCCTCATTTTGAAGTTGGTCCCCCATGTTGCTGCTCAGTGCTGCTCATACTATTTGGTCATAGGTCTGACCTTGACCAGAAGACAGGCTGGTAAGCGCCCTTACAGAGAGTGTAAATAGATGGATCTGGGGAGAAGAACAGGAATAGAATGCTTGTGCTACTAGCTCAAGTCAGTCACACATCAGTTCTGCTCTTCATTTTCCATACTTGTCCATGCCTCATGCCAGGAGATTTTGCTGTCCGAGAAAATGGAGGGACATTATTCCCTGGAGGGGAGGTAGATAATGCTGCTAGTGTGAAAGAATGAAGTGGACTCTTATGAGCTTTCTGGTCTGTGTTTTCCACCCTCAGTGTTCTGTGATTCATCTAATTAAGGTACACAGCCTGGAAAACAAGAGGCAATTTGGAACTTCTCCTCATTAGCTGGGCATGAATGGGATTTTTTTTTCCCTCTTGACTATCTTCATTTTGTCTGTGGCAGTTCTTCATGACTCAGACTCCAGAAGGGCTCGTGATTGTGTGGGTTGCCTCTGGCAAAGGCAAGTAGCTTGAAAGTGTCTGTCTGTCTGACTTTTACTTCTCTCTGAAAACAAACACTGAAATGCCTATTCCCTGTGCGGCTGACCCAGCTGCTGTGTCTTGCCTGCTTGCTGGGATACAAAATGATTAATCTCCTTCTACATAGTTCAGTACTTAAACCATATGTGAAGGGGGCACAAGGGCTTTTATATAAAGCAGGGATAAAAAAAGACTTGTTTTACTCTTAATGAAGAAATAATTTCCTTAAGAACAAAAAGCTCTTCGCAGCCAGTGCTTATAAATTGCTTAATTGGAAATACACATAACAGTCCTATGAGGATTATCCGAGTGCTTCTGGCTGGAATTAAGAGTCAGGAAAGAAAAGTTATTTTGGAGATACTAATAAAACAGGAGGTTGTGAAGGCTTCTGGGATATATACAGATGTTTTATTTTAGGCTTTGCATATAAAGCTGATTTTTAACCAATTTGTTATTGGTTTTCAAGCGCTGCTGATTAGCCTTCAGGCAGAGATGAGTGAAAATAAAGGGACAGACCCCTAGATCAGAGGGAGATAACTCCAGAAAGG
Organism: Chiroxiphia lanceolata; assembly: GCF_009829145.1. Taxonomy (NCBI): domain Eukaryota; kingdom Metazoa; phylum Chordata; class Aves; order Passeriformes; family Pipridae; genus Chiroxiphia; species Chiroxiphia lanceolata. The sequence goes on from NC_045639.1 coordinate 16,053,420, forward strand.
TAGATTGATTTTTTTTTTTAGCTGAGACTTCAGGCTATTGGGCCTGCCAGGAATGTCTAGGGAGCTATGTGAGATTTAATCAAATGTGCCAGAAACACAGCTTTGGCAGTACCTTCCCGTGTTTCCTGATAGGTATCAAGCCTCTCAACAATCCTCTGCTTTCTGCAGGAGATGATAACTGCACACACAGGCTCCTTGCCCAGCTGCGGTGGAAATGCCTTCCTCTACTTCCTGCCACAGCCAGCCTCCTCCTGGGAAAGGGGGAAATGGTGGCTCTTGCAGCTCCACCACTGCCAACTCCTCCATTTAATGAGCTTTTTTGCGCAGGAGCAGTGCACCAGCAGGGCTGCATCAAATCCCTGGATTCTACGTACTTTGCTGAACACAAATATGGAGCCTCTCAGCCACCCCCACACAGCTTCAGCCACCACAGCTTCTCCTGTTCCTTGGAGGCAGCAGAGAGGATAGGAAATGTCTGCCTGCTCCGCAGGGCTGAGATTCATCTCTGCTCTGTGACCCTACAAGCCCTCTGCAAAACAACTTGCTTCTTTCTGTAACTCTTTGTTTAGAGCCCAGCTCCAGGGTCAACTTCCAGGGCACGTGAGGCCCTTCTGTCACTGAATGACCCCCAAACCTTTGGAGGCTGACAGTAAAGGCACCTGCTCCACCTTCCTGCAGCTGGGTTTGCTTATTTGGGTTTGGTTTGGACACTGCATCCAAAGGCTGTGCTGTCATAACCAGCCAGACACGGTGAGGGGCAGCTGGTGGCAGTGGGTTCCCTCACCATCCCAGGGTCTCCCCACGGGGGTGGGGTCCCCTCACAGCTCCAGGGTCACCTTGTTATCCATGAAAAATTTTTACCCAGTGTTCCACAAGCCAGTAATTACACATTCGAGAGAGACACTGATTATTTCAGAGTTGCACAAGCCTGAGTGCTCAGTGGTATTCCACAAATCAAGCAAGCCAACTATTAAAACTTTTTATTATTTATACATTTTAGCAGTCAAAGGCATTAATGTTCATTGGCTACAAGTTACATAGTTCTTTTATTAATCAGCATTCTATCTTCTACTGGTTAATGGTTCTCTTGCTTCTCATGCTAATTAGTCCGTATGCTCAGTCTGCCTCTTCTTTTGGGTTGGTGGCTTTCTTGGGTTGGTGGTCCATGAGTCAGTGGTCGCGATCTCCCCCTGCCAGAATCACCTTTTACCCAGTCGGAGCTGATTCAGCACAGTTGCTGAGTTGTCTTTATCAGTTTTCTTCCTTGCCTGCGAAGTTCTGCCAAATGACCTGGTGGCTTGTAAACTCTGCATTCTTCGTGCCCACTATCACTGGTACACCCTTCTCCCCAGGCTCAGTTAACCTCCCCTCCGTCTGAGATCACTGAAACATGTCGAGGCCCTAAACCTTAAGAAGGCAATTCCACCAAAAAGTAATTTGTCTTTCTAACACCCAGACATCACTCAGAGCTTACTTCCCAGCAGCTCTCTGTTTCAAAGGTTAAATATCTTTCGTTGTTGTTGTTGTTCTTGTTCATTAGGCTTGAAAGTGTGCAGAGAACACACCTTTCTTAGGAGAATTTTCACACGTTCCACGTTTTGCGACGCCCTCCCGGCCCTCGGGCCCTCACGGCGGCCGAAGGGCGGCGGCGCCATCTCGCGGCCGGCGGCGGCCCCGCGGCCCCGGCCCGGCCCTGGGTAGCCCGGGGGGTGCCCTTCGCTCTGGGAAGTGTGAACAGAGTCGTAAATAATAAAAATAAAAATAAAAAACAAAAACAAACAAACCAACAACCCCCAAACAAGACAAAGGCGGTGCGTGGAAATGATCGCCGGTAGCAGCGGCACAGGTGTGAGAAGCTGTTTTTCACTCCCCCCTGTGCCGCAGCTCTGGCAGCCGACAAGCCAGGCCATGCCTGGGCGAAGGGCGGGCTGTTGGTAATCGCTTTTTATTCACGTTCTGCCTCGCTCAGCTGAGTGTCCTTCGTTTTATGAGTTGCAATCTTTATTTTCGCTTCTAATAAGCGGTGGTATTCCAGTTCAAAAGCCCCACGGGGCTCATGTGCGACTGATGATGAGGGGAGGCGGAAGAAAAGGTCTCTCTTTGGGAGACGGATCCGCTTCTAAGCTGTGGCGATTTGAGGACCGACTGCCAAAGCACAGGGAGCCATGCAGGGAAGCAGACAATAGCCAGGCAAGACTGGCCTTTCAGGCAGCGCTGCAGGAATGAAAGAAGAAGAAAAAACACTTAAAAATATTTGAAATGTAAAACTTAAACACGGCGTTTTCATTTTAAAATAAATTCCTTTTTTTTTTTTCTTTTAACTGGTCAGAGCATATTCATTAGCAGCTCTCCCAGGTTCAGCAGTTTCTAGATGTTATTGAGGATGGTATAAAGATCCACAGGGACAATAGAAGCAGTAACTACTACAAACTAAAGCTGCAGTTGCCTATTTAAAGTCTGGCCTGGTCTTAAAGTCAAGGACTTGCCTGCCTGAATCTTAGAGCAGTTGCACTGACAGGTCCAGCAGGGAGGCTTAGAAAATCCTGACAGGCTGGCACCAGGGATGTTAGTCATGGAGTCCTGCATGGCTGAGGCAGAGTCTTTTTACTCTAAAAATAAGTAAGACTCACGCAGGAGGTCTTCTTTCACATCAGCCATGGTGCCTGCATGTGCGTTCATGTTGCATGCTGTGTATCGTGCAGTAATTTCAGAGCTTTAAATTTGAGTGTTCATCCCCTCCAAGGCAGTGGGGACAAAAGCTCAGGCCAGGATGGAAGGGGTTCCTCAGGTCTAAACATCTGCGAAAGGGGGATAAGAGTGGCCATGGACAGGTCTAGGTTTGGACTTTGTTATTTAAGTGATGGGTTTTTTACTTGAGGGGATGATGATGATATGTGTTGGGGTAGAATTGAGACCTTTGGAAACCTGGTTCATGTTTTCAAGAGAACACAAAGCACCAATCTGCTTCTAGAATCTGTTAATTCTGCAGTTTGGGAGAGCTGGGTAATTTTGTGGGAAAGATATCCTCAGCCTCCCTGATTCCAAATTTGGGTAACTTACCATACCTTACGCCTTCCTGAGGCTCACCAGATCCGAGTGAGCCTGTCTAAGTAAACATTAATTTCTGAGTGCTTAGGGAAGACACCTTTAAGCACAAACTTAATTTAGGCAGAGCTCTTTCTTCCTATCATCTTGGCTTTCCTTTCATTAAATTCCAAATTATGCATGGAATGTAATTTTATCTCTGTCTGTCACCATGCTGGTAGAGAAGTGAGCCAAAGGCTGTAGCTATCACCAAAGCTCAGTTCTACTCACAGAAGGAGTCCCATAAAAACCCCCATTTGATCAAGCAGTCAACTCTATCGGTGAGAAGTTTAGTGTCTGAAAATATATGTATCACAGCTGAAAATAGCATCTCCCTAAGATCTGTAAACTCAGAAAAAGAGACTGCTTACAGTGTCACTGCCTGACACCTTCCAGGCAGAAGAACAGAGATTTTTGTTCTGTAGTAGTAGCTCATTTTCAGCTTCAGTCAAAGCCTCAAAATCAGAAGCGACTTTTAAAAAATACTGTCTGGATTTCCCTTGCGATCTCAAGACAACGTGTTTTACAGAACCACGGAACAAAAGAATATTCTGAGTGGGAAGGGACCCACAAGGATCCAGCTCATGGCCCTGCACAAGACATCCTCAAGAGTCACACCATGTGCCAGAGAGGATAGTCCAAATGCTTCTTGAACTCCGGCAGACTTGGTGCTGTGACTACTTCCCTGGAGAACCTGTTCCAGTGCCCAACCACCCTCTGGGTGAAGAACCTTTTTCTAATATCCAGCGTAAACTTCCTCTGACACAGCTTCATGTCATTCCCTCATGTCAATGGTCACCAAAGAGAAGAGATCAGTGCCTGCCTCTCTGTTTCCCTTTATGAAGAAGCTATAGACCACAGTGTGGTCTCCCCTCAGTCTCCCATTCTCCAGGCTGAACAGACCAAATGACCTCAGCCATTCCTTGTGTGGCTCCCCCTCAAGGCTCTTCACCATCTCCACAGCCCAGTGCTGGGAGTTGCTCCAGAGGGACAGGCATTACCTCATTGATAGAGACCCTGTAAGTACGTCTTTCATTATCTGGACCTAATTATGTTGGATGCCACATACACATGATAGATCTGGGTCAGTTTTCTTCCTTGTAAAACTGTGTTCGTATAAATTTTGATATTTTGAATTTTCATTCCAAATCAGAACCGAAGCGTATTTTGCAATATTGTCATTTTTGGTGGCATAGAAACATCAATTTCCAGTCATCTTTAATGACTATTTCCTTTTCTAATGCTTGTCAGCCTCTTCTTCACCCATTTCAGAAGCCTTCACTGTTTTAAACATACCAAGTCTGCTCTAACTCAGGAGACAGCTAAGGTATTTTTTATGTGCACACAACGTACAGCATGATAGAGAGGGGCTTTGTTCAGCATTAGTGGAGATCTCTCCTGTTTAATTCTGCATCAAAGAACAAGGTGTTCTACTGCTGAAGTTAAAAGCAACCTTAGAAAGGAGCAATACCACCTACCTGGTTGCTCATTCCCATTACCACGCCCCCTGTCCCCTGGGGTGGCACCAGCACTGGTGTGACAGCATCATGAGCCAGCTTTCCTGGGGCTTGAGCGCAAGAATAGGGAGCAGGGAGGCAGCAGCAGGCTGGACTTGTGTCTCTGAACTGCTTATGCCAGTGCCTGCTTACACCAGCTTGAAGACTTCGTGACAATATCTCCAGAATGTGGACAGTGAGGGCATTACATTGCCTCGGTTTTGAGACTGGTTCCTGACATTCTCTATGATCCTAATCTCTAGGAGAAAGTGGCAGGGGGTGGTTTCTGCGTTGCTGTGCTTCTCATAGCTTATACTGTCGTTTGGGATTCTCCAGACTATTTTCCCTATTTCTGTTCAACTGTAGGATCTGCTTCCCACAAGGCATCTTGCCATACTGCTTGTTCCAGTCCTTTTCTTCCTTTCTCCCAGGTTTTCTTGTGAGAGTCTGACAACTCTGTGATAATCATTCCTCCCCCTCACAGCTCTTCATGGGAATCTGCGTGGGTGGGCATAGCTGGTGTACAGAGCACAGCTATCTTCTCTCTGTATGTACTCACTAAATTTGCCAAAAGCCTTCCCACTAGCAATAAAATTCCCCTTCACAGGAGATCCATAGCAAAATGGAAACACGCTTTACTAGAGCTGGAACTGGGACTGGAAAATTATGACTGATTTTCCAAATCAAGCATCCCTTAGGAGTCACCCCCAGAGAAATCTGGCTTCTTGGCTCCAGAGCAGCTTCCATAGTGCTAGAGGCAAGTGCAGGCATCTTGGGAGCTGGAGCCCGATGGCTGTGCACAGTCATCTGTATCATCAGCTGAGTGAGTTGGTGCAGCAAGACGCAGTGTATGCTCCCAGAAGGCACTGCTGCTGTGCTGGCCAGACAGACACAGGATAGTATGGGACATGCCAAGCCTATCAGCTCCATTTGGGGTGACTCACTCGGGGAGGTGCACTGGAGTAACTGAGGCGTGGGCAGGATTTCGATCAATGCATCATCTGCTTGTGACAGTGCTTCCCCCCACACAAGGGAATATACCCTTTAAATTTCTCGCTCTATTTAAATACCTGTCTTGCTGCCTGCTGGCGCATGGGCTCCAACTAACTACAGTTGTAAAAAACCGAATACCTAAATGAGACTGGCTCTGAGGGATGTGTCAGCCCGGGACTCCCTCAGCTGCCAGAGCAGCTCGTTGGTTGTCAGCCTCAGCAGAGCTGCCAGGGCATGAGAGAAATTCAGTCAGATTCTCATTCTCAAATGCAGGAAAGGTGGAAGCAAATAAGCAAGAAAACTTATATTTTTGGGGACCACATTCTTGTGGTGAAATAGTCAGGGCTAAGTCTCCCGTTATGAAGGCAAGGAGATAGTCTTAATCTTCTTTAAGAGATACCAGAGAAACAATTCCCCTTTCTTCCATGAAATCAATAACTTACAATGCAAGCACAGGCTCAGAGTAGTTATCCTTGGGTTATAGCTTGTGTGTACTAGGGCGCACCGAGATGTGTAGGTACAGGTGGTGGTGGAGGTCTACTCGTGTGATTATCATCATCATCATCCAAACCAGCTACTCATCACCTGAAATGCTTTGGGTAGCTGTTTGTGACAGAGCTTGTGCACAGAACCTGGTAGATCATTACCCCACAGAGAGCACAGAGGGTGGGAAGTGCACGTCTGCCTGAGGGCCTTCAGCAGCAGCTGTGCTTACAGGAGAAGTTGGTGCTGGAAGCCTTGCTGGGGCATCTTACTGTACAGAGAAGAACCCTAGAAAGGAAGGGATCTTGCTGATGGAATACAAACCAGACAAGGAGAGGAGGCTACCAGCACTGTTATGTTCACTGGAAACAGCTACGTGAGCTGAACTCAAACCTGAAACTGGAAATCTCCAAACCCAATTACCATTCACCCCTGTTGAGCCCCTTCTTCTGACTCATCAGTATGAGTTCACCTCATCACTTGGGGTTGTCTTCTGACAGCACAGCAAGATACTGCAAGCCTGTGAAGGAAAATATTTTCTTCTTCAAGTCACATTTTTTGGAGGTAATGGCTCAGCAGTCAAAAATCATCATCAAACAACAAGATGAGCCAAAGCAAAAGCAAAAGATACTAGTGGGTAGTTTTGACCAACTGGCTAAGGAAAGACACATCAATTTTATATTGCAAGTTTATTATAGTAATACAGTCAGATTAAATGATTTTCACAGCTAATATACCTAATTATTAGGCTATGTATATATGCTTTATTCCAGCACATTACAATCTTTTTATCTTTAATCATGCAGCAAGTAACGTACAAACACAATTATAGGGCAGATTTTTTTCCCCTAAACATTACAAAAGTATGGCTTTATAAGAAAGTTGCAGCATACAGTGAACATTCATTTGTTTCTGGGCATGGCAACATTCAGTATTAATCAGTGAACAACAGCATCTGTCACTGCCATGCTGATTCCAAAAAAGCCAAGGGAACTGGGAACAGGGAAATGCCCATCAGTGTTAGAGAGATGGAAAATATATATCTATATACATTCAAAGTACGAAAAATGTAAAAAATTATTTTTGGGATTAAGTATCACTTTTATTTGTATGCTGAAATCAGAGTTACGGAGTCTTGAAGAACATAAATACACAAACGATTTCTGTCTTCCGTTAGACCAACAAACATCAGGAGTGATACAATTGACTTAAAAAGTGTTACTTCAGGTGTAAAGAGGTCAGAGGTCAGAATCTGGCCTGTTCTTCCTGCTAATGGTGCTGCAAAAATAGACAGAAGCATATGGTTAGGAAGTCATAGGCAGCTGAATTTTGCTGGCAGCCCAGAGAAAAGAAAACAAAGATGTATGTTTAATAGATTTTATTTTTTAAAAAATGGATTCTAGAATAAAATGCGGCCAGCATCACAAACCCTTTGCTGGATGATTGGAGTTGCTGGCAAGCAGAAGCACTTGTGCTTGGTATTCAGGGGTGAAACACCCATTTCAAGAGCAAAGCTGCTGCCTCTTTACAAGAGAAGAAGAAATGTCCTTACCTGTCAGCAGCACAGAGCCTGGGACACACAATGAACTCGTGCAAAGGCTGCTTCCTTAAGGCATCGATCGCTGGGTACGAGCAGTGCAGTAAGTACTGTCAGTCAGTTACGGGTTTTACCAGGAGAGGGCAGCCAGACACAGACATCCGTGTGCGCACATGCACCCACACGTTTTCACTCACACACCCCCACACAACCCCTCCCTCGCCACACACACCCCCTCTCAAGTCACTCACTGTGCTCGCTGAAGTGGCTCTCACCAAAACTTTAGTCACACACATACCCAGACAACTCAGATCCTTACAATGCTACTCCTCAAAATTGAAATTAAAAAGATGTAACCTGCAGAGCCAACCTGTAATCCAAAAATTAGAAAAGACTTTACCCTCTCCCCTTTTCGCTGTTGTTTTTATTCTTTTCCCCAAGTTCAGAAATACAGATTTTAGCAACACTTACTCAGTATGCATATATGCAAAATGTAAACATCACCACACAGCACCTAGCACCCTTTTTGATTTACAAAGTCACCAACATATTTCTCATGCAAGCAGAGGGATTTTTCAAGACTGTCAGGTTGCAGGGAGTCTGCAAAATATTTTGAGTTTACTTTTGCTAATGACCTGGCTTGGAAAGAATGGAGAAAAAACCCAATGCAGATAGGGCTGAGGTAGATTTGGCCATATCTGATGTAATGTCACTGTACTGAGCAAGAAAACAGATAGGATCTCAAACTTTAACAGATGGGTCACCACAAGATAAGCAAACTGGGTTTAGGGAGAAGATTGTCCCATTCCATCAGAAGGAGGGCCCATTCTGCTGTCATATCACTACAGGCAATGGAAAGAGTTGCCACCACAACAGTTATGGCCCTAAACTTTGGCCCAATGGGACTGCACATGGGAGGTCCAATAGTAGCTCCATGACTGAGGGCCAGCTAGTACTTGATCTCTTGTTGAAACGGTCAGGAGAAGGAGAAATGAGGGGGCTGTGGAGTGATCTTTTCTGTGTAGGTAGCTGCCTGTTACACATTGGGGTGAACACAACAGGATTTTTGCATGTTGGCCAACAGTTGACCAGGCCGTGGTACCAGTCACAAATATGTCCCAGAAAGAAACTGCTCAAGACAATCCATCTTCTATCCTCTCTCTGGGTAAGTGGATAGAGGGGAGCCTCCCACATGGACAAATGCATGCATACAAGCATCCCGCTGTCAGCTACAAATCCACCCATAAGCCTGAAGGGCCTGATCCCTGACCTTTGCAATGATCCACAATTATTACGGCCAATAAGAAATCCCTGCACCATTTTAGACTCAGTTGCTCCCAGTGGTTTGCTCTGGCTCTCTGAGTACAGCCTCCTGCCTTATTAGAAAGTGCTCTCCATTAATGCCAAGAATCCCTACCTGTCCCCTTGGATTTGTAAGTCTAACAACCTTCCCCTCCTTCCTGTCTTTTCTGCAATTCCTTATAGCACAAAACTCTCATGGTTTCAAGCCAGCGCAAAAACAGTGGATGATTTCCATTCCCTCCTTTCCTGGGATCTCTGCTCCCGGGGCCTAATTACTATTCTAATAATATCCATCACCAGCCTCCTCTGCCTCTCGCCCACCGACATCCGGATGAGATACCGCAGTGCTACTGGGAACAAACCCAATCCTACTCCTCTGGACTCCAGGGGTACCACAGGGGCCGTGCTCTGCACAGTTGCTCTGGTCAGTCATGAGCACCTGCACTGTCCTCTGTCTTGAGCTCCAGGTTTTTGTGGGGAGGGGTGGGGTGTATGTTCCAGGGCTTGGGAGCCTGCAGGGCTTGGCAGAAGCAGCTGAGCCACCACTTATGATGCAAATCTGCCTTGGGCCCTGCTTTGCGTCCCAAGCTGTGACAGTCTCTGTCTGCAGCAAAGCCTGCTGAGGGAGCAGCCTCCCTGCAAAACCCTCACCCAAGATTGACCCTGAATTTCCCCGTTCACAGCCTCTCCCACTGAACAAGGAGGAATAGACACAGATGGAGAAAGACATGCAAGTCCTCAGGGGCAGGGGCAGAAGGACACTGCAGAACCAGAGATGTGGGATTTCAGGAGAAGGGTTAACCCCTTCATGGCCTGCTTGCCACTTTTAGGGCCGGGCTGACATTTTCTCCGCCTCACAAGCAATCCTGCATATTCACCTGCCTAGCTCAGGTGGCACTGGCACTGAGGTCCTCCTATGGCATGTGGGAAAGAAAGACTGGGAGGAGCACCCCAGGGTCTCAGAAAGCATGTTCCAGTTTGCTGTGATTGACGTGTTGCGCATTCCCACAGGAAATCTCCACCTGGCCATGCCTGGCATCACCAGTACCCTGGCATACGGGAGGTACCCCATGCAGAGGGAAACTGAGTGGAAGTGCTCCCTGTACTGATGGAAAAAAAGGGTCCAGTACGGCCTCCATGGCACAGGCAGGGAATTAGCCAGATGAGACATGAGCCATTTTTGCACAAAGCAATTGAGATGTGACTAAACATCCTTTCTTAGCCAGAATCTTGCTAAAAGGGTTTTGTGCCTTACAGACTTTGGCTCCAAGTTCAGTTGAAGAGCGGAGTGAGTTCTTCACTGCTGCTCAGTGCGGATCTGGGAATTGAGTTACACTACTCCAGCAGAACAGAGGGTTGGGTTTACAAAGAGAGGAGAACACTGGGGTCCAAAATAAGGGATGTCCCCCAAAGGGAATGGGGGCTCTACCACTGCTGCTCTGTTGGTGCTGAGAACAGCCAGGAGAGCAGGACCAGTGCCTTGAACAGAGATGGCTCTGCCTGAGCAGTGAGGTTCAGAGCTACCCAGAAAGCGGGGAAGCCCCAAACCCACTTTCTGCAAACACACCCTGCCTGCAGTGCCCAGTCAGTAGGAACTTTTTGTCATTTCCAGGGTCAGGCCCTCTGTCTGGACCCGGGTAGCAAAAATACTCTAATTGACAGCAAGGAACAACTTTTGACAGCAGAACATCACACCCCAGTTTAGGATACCTAACAAGTGCTGGTGGCTCTGAGACCCACTGGGACACCAAGTTAGTGAGCTACATCTCCTGTAGAGATATGTTCTAAAACACAAGTCAGGGAGAAACAGTGTCACTTATAAGGACAGGGCTTCCACTGGCCCTGCTCCAGTTTGTTTACTGCCATTTGTTTACTGGGCAACAAGGAAAATGGTTCCTTCCCCACTGCACAGGTCTGTAGAGGCATCAGGGCTGGGATTGTCTTTAACCCTCTCATTCCCAGGTGAGACAGGATGCTTTCTGTCAGCTGTTCTGTGGGTTTCTATACCCCAATCCCCCAGGAATATACACTCACTGCCCCTCTCTGAACTCATGCCCTCCACATGACCTGCTGTAAAAGTATCTTGGTAAAATCAGGTACCCTGCAGGATTGCCTCTGCTTCCCTGCAGCATCAGCCATGGACTTTGTGGTTATTACTAGATGATGCTAGATCATTGTTAGAAAGGAAACCTGACGTGTGAACCCTGTTGGTAGAGAATGATGTTTCTCCCAGCTCTAGCAGAACACAGTCCCATAGTTACACCATTTGAAAATCCCATTGGGTGTGTGGGTAAATCTCACATGCCCAGTGTGTTCCTTTTTACCCAGGTACATTACACAGGATAGAGTTATCATATTGGGAATTCAGATACACTGATACCAGATGACAGCTAAGAAACCAAACATAACACAGTCTCGACTACAGTTAACCCTTCACATGCACAACGAAACAGAGAACAAGGAAGGCTTTTGCCTTTAAAAGTGCCGTGCCTGCAATCAGTTAGAAAAGACATTTAAAATCTTGTCACAAAATATTGGATTTTCCAGCATAGCCTAATAGGTTAAGTACTAAAATCACACTAAAATGCAGAGGGTGGTGGATGACCAGCTCCCCTAAGTTGCCTTTGAAAATCCAAGACCCAGCAAATAAAGTCAAGGAAAAACATTTACCACATTTTTTGTCGGTAGCTTTTTGCCATAGGATGGTAAGGGCTTTAGTGCCTGAGGTATAGGTAGTTCCTGGATGCTTTTAGGGAAGTGAGAAGGGGGAAGAGTCTGGAGAATAGTTTGCATAGCTTGCAGATATAAAGAAGCAGGTGTGTTCCCCACCAGGCTGTTGAATTTGTCTTCTCCCAGCAAAGCTGTCCAGTGGTCTGGATGCTCCTGCAGAACTTTCCGCATCTTAAACTGTGGGTTGGGCATGAAGAGCAAGAGGTAGTCGAGGCAGAGCTTCTTTGATGCAACATTGACTTTGGAGTCCCACATCTGCTCCAGGATGACGTCCAGAGGGGTAAGCCCTTTACTGTCCTCTATCCTGGGAGAGGCTCCATTCCCAAGGAGGATGAGGACCGTCTCTGACCTCAGCAGTTCACAGGCAAGGTGCAGGGGGGTTTTCCCATCTTCCAGATGAAAGCAGCCAGCCCTATTGATGTAGGAGTTCAAGCTGGGGAGCTTGTGTGCAATTTTGATGATCAGTCCCAAGATATCTCTCCTGTCATATGTGACCGCCATGGCCAAATGAGGAGCAGAGGATGGGCAATAGCAGAAGTGTTCCCCAGGCACCTTGAGAGCCTCCTCTGGAAAATGAGACAGCAGATACTGAGCATAAGGCAGGTGATTATGCACCACTGCATAGAGAAGGGCTTCTGAAGGTGAGTAGGTTCGTAGGCTGGCATTTTCCTCCCAGTAAAAATATTCCATAGTTCTCATGTCTTCCAGCATCCACACAGGCTTGTGATCTCTCACAGCCTGGTAGAACATATAGGATAAGAACTTGCAGTGCCTGCTCTGATCATCCTGCAGGCTGGCCTGGTTACTGGCCATGGCTCAGCAAATAAAGAGCAGCTCCACACAAAATCACTCCAGACTGTAAGATCAGTGCACTTGGAATGCCGATCCCGATGCTGCTGCAACCTTCAGGCTGTCATTGCTGCCTGGACTGCACTAGCTGGAATGCATGGGCTGATCATCTCCACCCATTCATTGTTTTTCCCCTCACTGCAGTGGTTTTGTTTAGGTAAGCACAATCCCACAGGCTCAGTTAACCCGTGCCATGCAAGCAGATGGTTAGTAAGTACATCCCGCTCTGTGCGTGGCACAGGTTACTGAGACGCTGTCAGACTGAGAGTGATTTTATGCACACACAGCCAGCGAGAACAGAGGGAGAGACTAAAATTAGCTTGAGAGGTGAGGCGGATTTCTGTCTGCATTTCGTGTCTAACCAGATCAGCTCATACACTGCAGTAAGTGGAATAGCAATATTCCTTTTTCCTTTTTTTTTATGTATGTCACTCACACACACACACACACACACACACACACACATCTCGTTATATAGTAAAAAATATGTAGCAGTGTAAAATACTCCACGGCTGATAACATGCATGATTACATGCTCAGGAAAGCAAGGGGTTGGTAGCAGTAGCATGAGGAAGGGATCCCTATTTTGTGAATAATGGTATGGCTGGCCACTCAGGAGACACTGATGTTAATGGATTGTCTATAAGGCATTAGCGATGTTTGAGGTCCCGGCATTAATCTCTGCAGAGGGAAGAGTCAAACTGCGTGTGCAGTAACGATGCCTGGAGTCATAAAGCACATTGCTGGGTTTAAACGCCTGCCTTTGTTCAGCAGGGAAATACCTGAAGGGCCTCTGTGCCGCCCAGCAAGTGCATAAACAAAAGGTTAATGGCCAGACCCCACTGGTGGGTGAGGAGCTTTGATCTAAGCATTTCTCAGATGTCAGTGCTCTAGGACTGGGGTCAGAGCAAGCAGCAGTGGGGGGAATTGGGATTAAGCAACCAGACTTGTGCAACACCCTGGCAAGACACAGAGGACCAAGGCCTACAGGTTTGAGGGGGTATTCCCTGTTGGCTGAGGCAGAAGGACCTGACCAAAATTAAATTAACTGAAAAGAAATGAACTAAACCAAACGTCCTTTATGGCAAGCTGTGTTTAAGGAAGGAGGGTTTCCATGCATCTTATAAATCAACAGATTGCTGCAGTAAGATAGTATCTCACCATTTTTAGAAAAACAGAGAAAATGCAGCAAATCAAGAGTTCATTCTTCTTGTAGCAAGAAGACAAACATATATTCAGTATATTCAAACTAGACAGAATTCAAGTATCAGGTCTGAACATCTCCAAATGGTGTTTGGGTCATCCAAATAGAAAACCAAAGCCACTCACAGAACTGGGACCAGATCTTGTGCAAGAAACCCAAAGCCACTCACAAAGCTGGGTCTAGAACTCATACGTCTTCCAAAGCATTTGAAATTTGGACTTAGGTTCTCAGAAGAGAGGTGAATTAGTATTTAAGTGGCTACAGTCTTTCATCTAAAGCTCTCACAGGGCTTTTCCTAGTAGTAAATCATGACTATACCATAGGAATTACATGGATTTCATTATTTCCATGTTGCAGGTATGGGAAAACACACGTTTTACATAGCCCAGTCTTAAAGAACAGCTCATGGATCAGGATGGGCACCGAACCAGGAATTGCTGTATCTTTGCACAGGGGTTATAGTCATTAAGCAACCCTCACATGCTGCAGATATTAAGGTAAGGATCCCCAGGGAACTGTTCACCCATCCTGTTAGAGCTTAAAGAGCATCTGGATGATTCATCTAGATGATGCTCTTAGTCATATGGATTAGTTTTAGGTAGTCCTGTGAGGAGCAGGGAGTTGAACTTTGTGCAGAGACACATAAAATTCAAGAGAAAAATGTTCTGCAAGTATCTCCAACAAACAGTGAAGCTAAAAATCCCTGAATCAGGAATGGCCACTGGGCTTATGGTAATCACCTCTACACCACAGGTCCAGGATGTCCAGGGTGTGAAAAAATCTGTAATTGCAGGTGTCCTTGTAATTACAGGTTACACTGTAATTCTTCCCAGGAAGCCCAGTACAAAACTACAGAGTCCTTCTTAAGTTTTGCTCACCTCTGCATGGTTTCAAATGGCACAGATCTCCCTGCTGTTCTGGCTCCTGTCCTTGGCCTGTTTTGGTTTTTCCAGGAGTTTAGAAAAGCTGGAGCGGAGGGGACCTGCTTGATGGCAATACATGGCTTCTGAATTTTATTACAAGCATAATGCATCTGTAAAACACCATAGATACATTAGAAATGGAAGACATTAATGTGGAAACTTTTACTGAGGAACTGGAAGAAGATTAGGAGTTTGGAAGTTTCTATTTATTTCTTTGAATTTTGATTTGTGGCTAAAAATATTGTTTCCTAATTCATAAGGCCTTTGTTGTGGCTTTCCTCTTGGACAAAGTGCAGTCTAAAAGATTAATAGAATCAGTTTTGACTAATAGAGAGAGCATTCAAGAGAGCAGGAAGAGTTTTGAAGGTAAAAACTGAAAAACAAAAGCTGATTTTACCCAAGACAGCATTTACCTTTTCAGTTGAGGCCAAGAGGCTCTTTAGACCTCTCCTGGGCAGATGCATTTTTCACATTTTGATGGTGATTTCAGCTCATAAAGTGATACGGTTATTTTGAACCTGTGAGAAATATAGCATGTTTGTGAGCTATTCAGGAATCTTCTTACTGAGTGGTAGGCTGAAAATATTGGTTTGGGGCAAAAGGAAAAATTACCTTATATACAAAGACAAGAATTGAGTGTTAGTATAACTGAAATCTTATAACTTTAATAAAATATAATTATTAGCCCAGGTCAAATTATTACAGAAAAGTAAATAATACTCCTATGCAGAAAAAGTTTCAGTAGTAGTAGTAGTAATAAAATAATTTGAAACTCTTAAGCATACTCTTCTTATATTCTATCCCTATTCCTGATGTTATACTCCCCCTGCCTGTGGTCATCTGGATCCTGAGGTTGGTGGTGGTGTTACAGGGAATCACCAAAATCCAGAGTTGTTCAGTGGGAGGAATGTGAAGTTGATGGTTTCTTTTTCCTCAACCTAGAATCTCCTGGCAGTCAATTTTATGATTGTTAACGTGCCTTTACGTCTTGTTTTTTCTTCAATGGACTGAAACTCCATTTTACACCCAAATTTACTACAGATGTTGATTATATACATGTAAGATACTATTTCTTTGTCCTTTTTGCTACTCCTAAAACCATTTTTATCTAGCTCTGTATCTGCATTTCTGTCCGTAGGTGAGTTGTTTGTAACTGTGACCTCTCCAGAGCCAACTGTGCCCCATATCCTACCACCCCACTGGTCCTGTACTTGTCTGCACCGCATCCTGTGCTTCCTCTTCTCAAGACCTCTGTAGTCATACCAGGCCCATGATTAACTCTGTTAACTCTGTTAAGCTGGAGTTGTGAACACCTCATGGTGCACAGAAGAGTTACTTTTTACTGCCATCTGTATAAAACTATGGTTCTACCATACAGTGTTGGTCAAAGTAAATCAAATCAGCCACAGCTGCCTGGTTAGAAGGAAAAAAGTGCTCCTACAGCTAAACCAAATCGAAATGAAGCAGCAGAAGTTCAACAATAGTCCCAGCAAAGTAAGTTGGCCAGGCCTCAGTCCTGAGCTTTTGCAAACCCAGTACAGAGCCTGCAGCCTGCTGCCAGCAATGGCCATACTGTGCTGCAGGGATAGAGGGTTCCAATGGATCCTGTTTCTGGAATAAACCGAAGCAGAAGGGCTTTGTGTACTGCATGCTTAGGCTAAGGTGTGTCATCCTTTCCCTGTCGTTTCTTCCTCCTGCCACTCTGTACAAAGACCCAGGAAGCAATGAGGAACACCTTGGGGATAAGAGTGAATGAAGATACCTTCTGGAAACAGACAAAAACAACAGCACATTTTAGTTACTGGGACTGAGGATAAATCACTTGTTTGTCTGGGAATGGGGCTTTCACATTTGTTATTTCACTGCCTAATGGGAACTCTCTCCTTTAAGGGAACACCAGGCATGCCATAGGCTCCAGTAGTTTAGGGGCCAATATGAGCTCAGCTCAGCTCCTTCCACCATGTTTTTGCCTGGGCATACACAGGAAAAACTTAAAGGAAGAAGCTGTTTCTGAAGGAGAAGAACAAAAGGCTTTGGGGAAGATTGGGACTATCTCCAGCATTCTACATTTGTCAACAACTCCAATGAGATGTTTCTTGCTCCCTTTCTGCCTTTCTCCGATGTTTTTTGTTGGCATCCGTTTGCAGGCAAAACTGATTTCAATTCCTCTGTGCCCTTTGTACAGAAGGAGCACGGGACGATCCAGCCAGGACATACAAAGAAGCAAAGCAATTGCCAGGTATCAGGTGCCTGAACACAAAGGAAGAGAATTACAGAAACCTGATCTCTTGATTTAGAGGCAGGCTGGTTTTCAGGATCCTGTCTGCTGGTCTTCTTCCTTTCCTTGGGAAAGAAAAACTGATCTGTAGGTGATGGATGATAACCCTTCAGCCATGGTGAGCCTCTAGCAAATGCTTGCTGTGTCCAGATTTCCACATCCAGCCCAGGCTTTGCAGTGCAGCCTGTGGACATGCCATGTGACAAATTAACACCCTTGTGCTCCACAAGGCTGGTTTTACAGAGCATGAAGGGTTTCTTTTATGCCCTACTACATGCTTACCAGCTCTAATTCATCCAGCTGGCTAAACAAGGCTTTGGGATGGTGGAAAAATCTGCAGTCTGACCTGTCCTGAATCACAGAATATTTCACTTCTGCTTGCAGGATTCAAACAGTGAATGAGACAACCTCTGACTACATTGCTAGAGGGAAGAAATGAAAATAAGCAGAGATTTACCAGTTTGGAAAGCATTTTAATTACTTGTAATGGGACCAGCTGATGTGCTGCATGCAGAACAAATCAATCCCCAAATGGTTATTTACCTGCAGAAGTTTGGAAGTGAAAGATAACTACCTGAAATGCACCAGTCATCTGAAAGATATGTAAGAGTGAGTCATCTAGAGACAAGTGAAGGACTTTCAGAAGATGTCCATGTTGCCAGTTGAGCACTGCTGTAATGCAGACGTGTCCTGCTCACAGTGCTACATCCAGATGCTCACCTGTACATTGTACCAAGACCTGGAGCACTTACAAGAGTTAGGGAAGCTGGGGCAACACGGTGTTTTCCTGCAGGTTCTTGTTTATCCAGCCTGTAAAGGGCTTGGCTTGTTGTGTCCCAGTTTCACCCAGCGCTTCGCTTACCAAGTGCGATTAGTCTGAAGCTCTGTTGCAGCGAGTCACAGTGTGCGCAGAACATGCACATATCAAGAGTCTGAGCATGCCTCCACCTGTTCCTTTGTCCACTTGTAAACTCAGGGTATAGACAGTGTCCTTGATGTAGGAAATGTTTCCAGCACAACTGGGTGTTGACAGGGAGCAAGCATTCTAGAAGCAGCAAGACAGTGTGTTGGCCACCGAGAGCACAGGTCAGTGCAATACGAGCACGGTGAGACCGATGCCAGACGATGAGCTTCCTTGCTTACGGCAAAGCAGAGCCTGCTGCAAATGTGATAGCATCTCCACAACTGGGAAAGAAGGGAAGTGTAAGGCTGAAGATGGGTCTTGACACAGAATCTCCTGTATCTCCAGTTTCACAGGCTAATTTATACCGACTGCTTAGGTCAACCTGCAAAATTTTGTTCTGTCTCCTACAGGATACCTAAGCAAAATCTCCGGCATTGTAACACTGTGGTCACCTAGTGCTAACACATTGTGCTACATCCTCCATGTCTGTGAAGGACTGTCTGAGAGAGATGCAGATAGCAAAGCATGAAGTGTCATGGGGTTAGTGAACTTCTAAACTCTGGCCCCTCACAGCAACTATCCAAAATTTTTAACAGCATTTCTAAAGTTATGATGAATATTTGTTCCTTTAATCCATCTTCTTGTTTCAAGGAACAGAAGCTATAAAACACGTGGTAGGTGCCTGTCTCTACCCTAGGTGAAAGCTGAATGCTTTTTTTCAGAGCCATTCTCATCTCTGCTGGCATATGCACCCCCAGTTCTAACTCTCACTGCAGGCACTGGCCAACTGCAAGGGCAAGCTGAAACTGTCTGATTGTCACTGTGTGACCTGAGGGGCAGAGAGACCTATGGCCTAATAACAGCTCTGGCCGCTGACGCTGAGGTACAACCTCCCTTACCTTCAGATGAGGGATGAGGGAATATTTAGTGTCTCCCAAAGCAGTTTTCCTCCTGCTTCCATGAGGAATGCTGCAGGAGGCAGTTGTAAGGGTCTGAACAAGCCTGAGCAAGAAGGATGGGTGCTGAGGTCTGAAGCTGGACTGGTTTTAGAGTGAAGAGTGAGCTGGGACAGGAGATGGGTCAGGAGCAGGAGCCAAGGGAGGTGGCAGAACTGAGGAGTGAACTTCCTCAGAGCGCTGGAGAAGACACTGAGCAATGAGGTGCAACTAGTATACTCCTGTGTTCTGTACAGGGCTCTCATGGATATGAGATCCAGGGCCAAAATAAGCTATTAAGCTTATTGAACCCTCCGTTTTCAGGGAAACTGCTTGTGAACAGATGGTGGGATTGCCAGAGCCTGAGAACTGTCAGGTGCGTCAGGTGCGGCACGATGGTCAGGGCAGAATCCTAACCACCAAGTATGAAATGCTTTTTGTCTGTCAGCTCCTTTTCCATTTCTAAAGGCAGGCACTCAGAAAACATTGGGATAACTCCAAAGAAAGGATAATGATGTTTCTAACTCTCACTGAATGTCATACATATCTTCAAATGTAGGTTAGATCAAGCAATATGTTCATATCTGGAGGATGAGATGTCAGTTTAGTTTAATCAGCTATAAAAACAACAAGGCTCATTTTATTCCATTCTTTGAAAATGCTTTTGAGATTGCACAGAGCCTGCACACCAAGAATCCTGGTTTCTTCCATTTCTGTGAGCCCATTTGTTTCAGTTCCCAATCTTGTCCTAATTTGAGGCAACATCTCTCAAAGACAGCGCATAAATAGACAGATTATCATGCCTCTTCCAGAAACTAACCTGTCAGCTGAGCTCTGTTTAAAGAACAAAAAAGCCCTTGCAGACAGTCTGTGCCCACAGATACATTGAACCAGATACTCTTTTTCCAGGGAATGCCTGAGACTGTGAAACAGTTTTATATTGTTGGACATTTTCCTTCCTTGGGATGATTACAGGTATCAGTGCCCTGTTTCACCATACCTCTGTGTAAGTGTCAAGGCTGACAACTGCTGAGAAAGCATTCTGGAAGGCATGAATACATTTGTCTTCCAACACTGATGAAAAGCGGTGCTTTTTTACACAACCCATAATTAACTCATGGAATTCAGTGCTCCACGGTATCAGCGAGGCTAAATGCTTTGCAGTTTCCAAAGTAAGATTTTATTTTTTCTGTAAATTAAGGTCTTTGTTCTGTGCATATGCAGGAGCTGACACTACACCAAAATGGCAAATCCAAGGCTCTACCACCATGTAGGTGGGCAAGTACATAAAAAACTAAAGCTGTGCCATTCCTAACAAAATGATGACAAATTTGTCTGAACCTTCTTAATCATTTTGGTGCTTGCAAACAAGAGCTGGTCAGGAAGTTAACATCTGAGTATTTTTGTGGGGGAACTGCCAGTGCCACGAGGCTGAGCTGCTATGCAAAATTCCATCTTTTGACAAAACTCGTGGTCCGAAAAGGAATGAACATATTTTTAAAACTATTTTTATTGAATCCCCCACAAAAGAAGAATCCAGGCTGTGAGTGGCTCTGTTAAACCCCACAGTCTGCAAGTTGTAAGCCCATAATTAACTGCTGAAGATCACTGAAAATAATCTTCAGGCTTAGTATAATTACAAAATTATTTGTCAGGAAAGTTTTTGCAATGTCTTTCGAGGCCTCAGAGACTGAGAGAGACTTCAAAATTAATTCAGTCATCACGAGCGCCAGGGCCTTCATTTTGTTGTCTCACAGACAATATACTTCATCCAGAGCCAAAGATAACCCCTCACCACAATGTTTCCAGTGGGTTTATCTATAGTGGGGTTTTAATCTTGGGTAAGTGCACAGTTTGATCAACAATTAGCACTTCAGAACTACCTGCAAATTGTATTCCTCCTAGTAAGTTTCCTCTTGACTTCATTGTGTCTAACGTTTTGTTCAAAGAATTGTCTTTGAATAGTGGCACTTTTGATGACTTGGACAGTGACAAATTGCTTCTACTATTACATATAATAAGTTCAGAGCCTTCTAACCAGCAGCTGGTCACCTGTTTCCTCCATCTTTATGGCTTAATGTATATGTGAAGTCGGCCAGTGAGAGTTCACTCAAGAACGGATGGATTACTAGCAAAATGAAAACAGGAAATTCCATAAGGCTGATTAAAGGAGAAGAATTTTGTTGCCTCACAAATGCTTTGAGCACAGTAGATTCCTATTAAGTCCATTGAGGTACAATGTTTGGAGTGTGAACTTTCTGTGGGAGGGCTGCTGCAGTGCTCCTTCATCAGCACTCAGGAAAATATAATCCTGGACACCTCTGAGCTGCCTGACTATACAAATACTATAAATATCAGAAACCCTGAAACAGTTGTTGCTGCATAACAGCCTTGAATGACATCCCAGCCAACAGCTGTTGAATTGAACACTAAAGGAGAATTTAAAGATCTTCACAAAGTCACCCTTTTTCTGACTGAAGCCTCTGGCTCATGTTGATTCAGGACAGAAAAATAAACTCTATTTGTGCGTTGTTAAACAGAATGAAATGTTCATCAGTAATGTTCCAAGGATATTGAATTGCCTTAGCATACTGCAGGATTTAAGTTAATCACTCCTATATTTTGTTTAAAAAGAGTCTTCTGCCCATCATGAGCCAAACTGTCTCCTTTTGATGAAGTTGATAACTTGTAATAAGGAAAGAAATTTTACTACAAAGTAACTGCAGTGAGAGGCAGAAATCAGCTCAATTGGTAGACCTTTGCTGGAATTTAGAACGATGGCTTAATTTTTCAATATACATGTCAGTTGGGTGCTGGTTGTCTTTTGGGTGCTTTTGGTTTAGTGTTCTTTAGGTAAAGACTTAAGAAGTAGAAGCTCTTTCCCTCCTTAAAATGGAGCCTGCACAAGCTCATGTTTACAGTCACCTTTCAGGGTGACACAGGCCAGACTGCTTTTGCAAACACCAAACACTAGTTTGAGATCTCAAGAGCAAAGTTCTAAAATCAACCCAAAACATCAGTGTGGCCCTCTTTTCTTAATGGAATATGAGATAATTTGCAGAAGAAGAGATGTACTGGCAGAAAAATTCCTCTGGGTGCCACCCTAATAATAATGCAGGTTAATGAAGGGCCATGGCCTATATTCAAGTTCCGGGACTGCAAGCTCCTCTTTGCTCAGCAGCACATGCTGCAGTTGTCTTGTGTGTTGCACAATGAATGTGGTTTCTCCCCTCCTCCTCCTTGTCTCTTGCATTTCTACACCAAGGTGTGGTCAGTGAATCAAAAATCCAGGCTCTGGGGCACCAGGAGTTAGACTGGGGAGATGCTGCTCTCCCTAACACAGACCGTGGTGAAACCTCACCAGGTAGCTGAGGTGCTCTCCTTTTGCTTTGCCTGGCAGTGATGATGACAATGACAGACTATTCAAAGGGACCTGCTGTCCTTAAATGCAACATCTAGTGACATTTGAGATGAGCTAAGGATGAGACACCTACACAGAGCACTAGAAAGACCTACTGAAGCTCCTTACCTTTCCACAAAAGCAGCTGGAGGCCAGTGAAAATAACTTGGAACTCCTGTCTTAGCACTAATGTTAGACATCTTATGTGGCTTCACATGCTTCAGTAGCCACCCTGTGCAGCGTGAGTGGGGATTCCTCCCTCATCTCAGAGCTGTTGCTCGAGGATGTGTGGGTGGCACAGTGCTGTGCACACCCCTCACCTCCTGAAGGCCAGCTCAGCTGTGGGCACTGAAGACCGTGAATGCTCGTTCAAAGCTACTGCAATCTTCAGTGGAAGGTTTTTATGGAAATAGTTCTGCTCTGAATTGCTGCAGAAAAACCTCTGGTGAGGTCTGACCCTGGCAGGGCTAAAGAACAATCAGAGTTTCTAGAACAGCCTCCCTTTGGTCCTTTTACTTTCAAGGCTGCTATGGAGGCCAGGGATCCCCTACCAAAATCCTGCCATGCCAAGTCCCAGGGGCAGCCCATGGGCTCGCAGACTGGCTTGTTCCCTGAGCACAAGAGCCTTTGGAAAACACACAACCCCCTGAGTAAGGTTCCCAGACAGTTGTCCCTCCTGACACCCCACAGCTCCATCAGGCAGGTGACAACAGAGCTACATCTCATCGTTCTTCTACCAGCCTTGATAAACACCAGCAGTAGCCGGAGATCAGCAAGAGCCTTGATGCTGGCAAGATGAAATGTTGTTCATGCCTAAATGATATTTGAATTCAGAGATTTGGATCTTGATCTGGGATCTGAAAATACCCTGAAAATAGAAGCATCTTTGTGCAACAGGAATTCATTCTCCCAGCCAGCCCCAGTTGTCAAGACTCACTCCTTCTCAAAATGAGGCCATCTGTCATGGAGACAGGCATCTAACTTTAACCCAGATTTGAAACTGCTGTCTTGGAGGTTTGTAAATAAATCTCAGGACCTCCCAGCTGTTCTCAGGCTCACACTGAGGGGCCACATCTGCTCAAAGCAAAAAAAATCTGAATTTATATGAGTCACACATCAACTTATTCTATGTAAAAACACTGTAACAGCAATGCCAAAAAAAGGCTGTCTGTGTGCCAGCAATGCCATGTTTACATTAAAGCCTGTCAAATATAGCCCTGAAACACTACATAAATAGGTGGAAATATTGAATGTGCTGCTGCATGATAAAATCGAAAGTGTTAAACTATTACAGGTATCTAATATGCATTATCTTCCTCATCCTCCGTGTCAGGCAGAGTCATTGTCCTCCTGACGGCCATGGCTCCTGCAGCAGAAGGGGACTGGCATGAGCAAGCCTGTTCTGCAGTTGGAGCTGTCCTCTCCCTGCACAGCCCTGCTGGTCTGCTGTCCTATTTGGCAGCTCAGTGCTAAAACAGAATCTGCAAACTGTAAAAAAACCTGGTGTAACTGTATATCAGGGCCGGACTCTACTCTGGTTCCATGTCTTAAGTATGCTGGCATTTAAAACCTTCATGACTTTTGTCATGCAACTATTATAAAGAGTGAAGAATTACTATTCACTCTGCTTTCCAAACTGAAAACTGAGGTTAGTTTTAGTTAGTTTCACAGAGTTAGTGATTTCCCTGAATAACGGAGGCAGTCAATGTTTCTTCCCTTCCCATGGTATTATGTTTTTTGACATGATACAAGTCTTTCCAGCTACCTCAGACTCACACAAGAGGTGGGACCAATATTTTGAGTGTCTCTGTGACCTTCCCTAATACCTGGGGAATGAACACCAAGTTCTGGAGTCTAGGCTAAAACAGTGAAATACACTGCTGTTTCTACCCAACCTTAAGTCTTTGTGTGCATGACTGGCATGTTCTGCTCACATGCTCATGCTCCACTGAGCATTTTCCAAGTCAGGAAAAAATTTTCTTGCAATCAGCTTGGCAGAAAGGGTTGGATTTTTTCTTTGGTTTTGGTTGGGGCTTTTTTTCCTTACATAATGTCAGTCATGCCACACTCTGCATCTCCTGGGACAATCTTAATTCATGTTTGTGACTATCCTGGATGCTGCACAGAGATCGTTTTCCCAGCTGATGGCTGCAATTGCCTTTCTTGGATTCTCCCACTAGAGGGACTTCCTCACTCCCTTTAATCCACGTTGCAAACATTCACTGCTCATCTCCTCAGCCTATAAATCCCCATCCTTCCCACCGCTGCTGTTCAACAGCTGGATATTGAAGGCAGTCTCTGATTGATCCAGGAGGCCACTGCTGTCATCAGTTTTCTGAATTTCCAAGGAAATATCTTCATCTTTTCTCCCACACAGGCATGTTCAGGACGGTGAAGAGGAAATCCCCATCACTGTCTCTAAGACTGGATCATTTTCCTCTTCCAGATCTATGCTTTAAACTGTGTTTCACTGTCACGGCTGGAAAAAAGCACCCACAGAGGTTAGGCTGCTGATGGACTGGCATTACTCCCTCTCACACCACCCATCTGTTCTCATAGCACACACTTTCCTCTTGGTACATCTTGGTCTATCGTTGTGTCACAGGCTCTCTGGGGAGAGGACTATCTTTTATTCTGTGCTCATGCAGATGGTGTTATCTTGGTGGATGCCTGAGGTTATTGGAAACACATAGCAAAGTGCTCCCTGCTTGCAGGTGTCTCAGGCTCAAGGGGCAAAACCAGCCAGCAGACATCAGGCAGAAGGTGAGTGATGGGAGGATGACCAAAAGCCCAGAGCCTTGCTTTGACTAGCCTGGTACCTTCCCTGATGCCTGCTCTCAGAAACCTCTCTAATCCCTTGTCAAGGTTTCCTCATCCTTCTTCCTGACACTCTCCTCGTTGTTGCTTTGACAATGTTGTTCTGCCCATGGGTTCTCAGCACATCTATGGCACAACCTTGCACCCAGCACAACCTGCCCTTGTAACTATGCCTGGAAAAACCCTGGGTGGGCACACAGCCTGGAGGGGACAACACTGTAAAAGGAAAATGCTCTTTCCAAAACTGAAACTGAGTCTGAGAAGCAGGCTTGAGAAATTTGTCAGTTTAGCTATTTGCATCTATTTATGGTTTTATTGAGTTTCTCACAATGGGCAATAGAAGTGTATGAATTTCTCTGCTCACCTGCCTGGTATGCATCTTAAGATTGTGTTCCATTTTCTTCATGTAGTCTGGGCTAAAATATGTCCTTTTTTTTCAGGACATCATCCTATTCCCTCTGCAAAATGTTATCTGGGTAGATTTCATGAAGCCGCTTGGATTTATAGGTATATGATAATCCCAGTTGACCAAAAAACCTAATAGTCCATACATGTACAGTCACACTGACTCATCAGTTGCTATTTAGCATCCTGGGTTCTTGCATACCCATGATAACATGCATCCTAAATGTATGAAATACATATCATGCAGCCAATGCTTTCTGGGAAGTCTTGGAGTCATTGTACGCAGGCTGTTCTGTTCATGAACATATGTCTGATGCTTCCCAGAAACTGCACTTAAGGACATGTGCTGTCACTGCCAGGGTAATCCCTAAAGGCAAACACAGTAGTACATATGGTAAATACTCCCATTACACCTTACTTTCATGAGTTTAGTGTATTTTGTCGTGCATGGACTAACTGACACATGGATTTCACATCTTGGAAAGAGGGAAGACATTGCATACAGATTTTTCGGAGTTTTTCCTTTGCATTTCCTCTACAGTTGAAAAGTGTTAATTATTTAATCTGTTTATAGTTTTCCAATGAGACCTCTAGCAAAGGCAAAATCAGTTAAGCTCTGAAAATCAATGGCTAAGGGCTAAAATCTGTTTCTGTCAGCTGACAGAAAACAAGCAGAAAAGCAATTCTTGGTGACTGCTTGGTCTCTGAGAAGCAGCGTGAAAATGAATCACCTTTTGCATTCCTCGCTATTCAAATGTACCCCTGCAGAGTCCGCACATGGAATAAAGATGGAAAAGTCTCATTGCCTCCAAATACCCACAAGGTGGTGCCATTCAATAATTTTAGGAGGCGAGACGCCACCAAGGCATTAGAGAGAAGTCAAGATCCAGCTCCCCTTGTGAATTGCTATTGCACATGCGAGTCGGTATTCTAAACCGTAGGTCAAACATCACCCCAACAGCAACCTACACTCAGTCAGTCCAAAGGATCATACCAAGGATTTCTGGCTGCTGCCTCGTGTGTCCTTCAGCCTCTTCCCTGTTGCAGAGTTGTGTCCATCTCCATGTGCAGCCCTGGGGACTTTCCTCCATACGAGATGTCTCAGCAGCATAATAAACCTTACAGTCCAGGCTGCTTCCCTATCAGCAGAGGCCTCTGCATTAAATAGAGACCGCCTTTAACCTCATGGCCCCAAAATAGGCAGCTTTGGATGGCTAATAAACATGAGGAAAGTCCCTGGCAAGGGTTAGTGTCAGCCCCCATGATAATTCCAGTTCCCGTACTGAGGCTGTTTGTTCTTCCTTCATCATCATCTCTTGCTCACAGGATAAACACTGCACTCTATTACTGATAGACTCAGGATAACTGAGACAACAGAGTAAAGAGTGGGAAACCCTTGTTTTGGAATCAGCAGTATATCACCAGCTATACTCCACATCAGTTTTCCTACTCCATGGATATGGCCAGCTTATTTTCTAGCAGGTCTTGGATGAACAGATTTTGAGTACTTGGAGGTCTCTTGGCCTGTGTCAGATTCAGATAGGTGGCTTAGAAGTCTACCCCTCACTCAGCCCCTGCCTGAATCCCTTACTCTAGCAAAGCTCTTCGTGAGGCTGAGGTTAGTTTCTGTAGGGTTCAGCTGGTTGTTCCTAACCTGCAGGAGATCTCCTTCCCTTCAAGCCTTGTTCTTTGCTGAATGTCAAACTGCCTGCAAGATCAGTGACTTCTAAATCATGTAAACAGCATATGTCCAGCAGACATTAAAACTGTTGCTTGAGGATGTGTACTGACTGTCCTCATAAACACAAACACCAGAACAGCAGAGTAAGAAGCCAAAACAACCTTTCAGAAAGAATTATAGCTCTTTTTTTTGCAGCTCTTTAACAGATTAACTTGCTTTTTTTGCCAGTCAACTTCATCAGCGGCGCTATTCAGAACCCTGATGAAATTCAGATGATAATCCAGGTGGGAGTCTTGATAGCACCTCTGCCTGTGGCTGTTCTTGACTCTGTGGCCTGGAGGAATGCAGACGAAAATTTTATTAGCCTGTCCTTCAAAGATAAGGAATTAAACTTGTCAACATTGTTGTCTAGACTGTGTTGGTAAATCATATGTTTACCATTAAGCAATTGCCAGAATAACACAGGTAAATGAGCAGGAAAATGGTTGTTTGTAGCCTCAGTTATGTTTAGTTGCTGTTTCCTGGTGGAGTGCCACAAAGCTGAAGGAGAAGGAAACAGAAGATGGGAGAGTCGCTCTAAAGGTGACAGTCAAACAAAGCATGAGGAATCACATGCTGCAGGAAACAAGGGACAGAAAAGCAGAATATAGCATTTGTCTTACTTGTATATTTTTTTCCTCTCCTTTGTTATCACTGCTATAGAGATCTATAAAATCAGGAAAGGCAGGGGGACCATAAATACTTACCATGATTCATTGTGCTCTCTTGTATGAGAACAAGAAATGAAACTAGCAATTAGCAAGCTCTCCACAAGCAGGAGGAAGTGATTCTTCACACACCGTGCAAAAAATCTGTAAAACTCCTTGCTGGAGGAGATTTTAGATGCAAACCTTTACAGAGGACCAAAAAGCAACCGGACAACTTCATGGATGTAAAGAACCCATGAGTGCCTTTGACAGCAACTCCTCCCTCAGAAAGCCTGTACACTTCTGGGTAGGAGGAAGGCAGGCAGCACTGAGAGAAGCTGCTTGTTCTGGGCCACTTGGTGATGGTGAGACCATGCCTGGGTTGCTGAGTCTGGCCTTTGCTCCTTTTCCCAGGTCAAGGGGGATGTGGGGAAACTGGCAGGGCCCAGTGGGGCTGCCTGTGTGTTCAGGGGCCTGCAGGATGTACCCCCTCAGGAGGGAGTTGAGCTCTGAAGGAGCTGCGTTTGCTTAGGCTGGAAAGAGGTGTCTGAGAGGTGAGTGTGAGGTGGCCCACAACCACCCAACAGAGAAGGCAGATATTTTTCAGCAGTAGCAGGCAAGAAGTGGTAGCCACAGTTTGCTCTTTCAGAGACCCAGGTTGGGGAAGACATTTGCACTAGGATGTGGGAACAAGTTAAGCCAGCAGCACCTGCATTCAGTTAATTAGAATCAAAAGGGAGTGTTTCGTCCTTGGAGCTGAGAAGGAGTGTGTGAATCAAAACGCCGAGTTTGCAAAAAGTCCTGGGAATTCTAGTTAACTGAATGACAACACCAGGTGCTGTTTACCAAAGAACCCTAATAAAGGGGAAATGCAGAGAAAGCTCTGTGGAGAATCCCAAAAACTGAATCATGGTGTGTGCAGCCTCATTTCTTCATTGTCTATACCAGGAGACCTGCAGAGGGGACTTTTAGCCAATATTTCCCTGATTCAATGAGTATTTGCTCCAAAACTGAACACTTGCATTTTGCAGGACCCCAAAGAAGTTGGCGGGGGCTTTCTGAGACAAAATCTGGAGAGAGACGATATATCTAACATGATAGCTGGGGGCATCTCTTTGTTCTTATCCCCTGATTTGTACTGACACCGTTACAGGTCTCCAGTGAGACAGCCTCTTATTTATGCACCTCATTAAAAGGCCTGTTCTCAGTGTCACTGGGATGACACTGTTCTTTGTATTGTAACAGAAGCGATGCAGTCACATCATGTTCCAGTAAATAGCCCCTGACCTCCAACAGTAGTTGTGTGTGAAATAAATGAGTACCTACTAGGAAGCTGGGTGCCTGTCACCTCAGCCTGCCCTGGTCAGGCATTCACAGGCTATTTTGGACCCCGACTGGAAGTCCTCTTTCAGTTCTGTATGAATGAACTTGTCAAGCTGTGGTTCTAAAACAGCCCACTATTTACAATATTAACATTTTGTTCATAAAACACAGGGGTACCAGAGTACTGAGTCCTCTCATGCTGGGTTGGACACAGAGACACAGCAAAATGGCCATAATGCTCCCAAAGAGTCTCCAAGGCAGAGGAAAAACCTGAGCACTGGCTGGCTGGGGGCTTAAAGTCACCATGAGAGCAGCACATATCAGCCTACATGCTGCCAACTTCTGTTTAAGCATTTGGGCTTCCTGAGAAGGATTTTAACAGCAAGTGAGATCTGGGGTTGTGCTGACGGAGTTCCTCCCAGTCACAGAGAGCATCATGAGTCTCTGTTTGCTCAGGAAAGTGTAACAAGGGAGGGGGAAAGAGCAAAACATTATATGAAGAGCTCAGTAATGAACATGTGTAAGGTGAAAGACATACTGTGGAAAGAGGTGATTTTTCTTTGATAAAAAGAGCAATCATCAAAGGAGATATGTACAAAAAGAGTATCACTGCCCTCTTCTAGACCTCTTGCTGGAACAAATAAGTGTATAGGAAATTGCCCCTTGCCTTATGTAGAGCATTTCTGTGTTTTATCCGTCCTTCAGTCTCACTGGTAGGGCTAAAAGGAAGCTTGTCTGTAATGCCTTGGTGGTGATTTTGTGGAATCCTGTCAGCTATCCACTAGATGATATCCTCTGTTTCCTTTACTGTCTGTTGGGATGGGACCTATTTCTGCCTGAAGTGTCTCAACCAACTTCAGATAATAGTGTCCTGGAGATTAAATACTTCATAACCCTGGAATGTCCCAGAGCTTTCCCTATGTACCTTCCTCAGCCTGACTGAGATGTAAGAATGTGGGAAAGTCAGGGAGTTTATCAGAGGAAAACATTCATGGGAAATACAGGGAAAATGGGAAATCTTCCGTTGCTTCTGCCCCCACTGGTGCAGGATAACATTTGTTATATTTGATAGCCAGTGTTTTGTCCAGCCAGGTTTTACATTACCTAGCATTTATATAGTCTGAGATCACACTACATTGCTCTGAGGTCCTGTTGTGAGCAAGTTACCTTGGTATTATTCTTTATTTGGATTCATCTCATGAGAATGGATGAGCTTAAGTTAAACAGTCTGCACACAGAATTTTAAGACGTGATAATTTTGGACCTGAGGTTCCCCAGGCCAAGTAGCCCTGCTCTAGATCAAATGTTATGTTTCCTTAATGTCCCATAATGCTCAGCTCTGAGGGCTTTGAACCTACTTCCACATTATCATGTCATTTCTCTTTATTACAGCTCTCCTGTGCTAGCACAGAAACTCTAATGGAGGGCCACAGGCTACCACTTGCAGCTGCAGTCCTGCTGTTTGAGGACCGATCAATCAGACAGCAATGGAACATCACATCTCATATTCTGGACAGGCAGGCTCTTCAAAATGTTTTCTGAGAAAATTATCTGCACAGAATTCTGTAAAAATCTAATTCTACTCCATTAACCAATAGCTTATAACCAGCCCAGAAAAAAAATCAGGTATAATAGCCCTATGACAAATGGGCTAGCACTTAGTCAATTCATTTATCTATCTACTAAATGGATGCTTTTAAACCCAAGAGCCTCACCCCTTTAACCTCCCTGGTTAATGTTTCCAGATGACATGCCAAACGTATCCATTTTATAAAACCACATTAAAATTAGAGATGGGAAAAGTCTGGTCATCTTGGTTAAGCGGGATTTTTTCATAAAGAATAATACTGAAATTGTATTAACAAAGCTTCAGGAGTGTTCTGACATAAAAAGGACTGATACCCATTCTCCATTTTGATGTAACCAGCTCGCTGATTATCTGTGTCGTAGCTCAGAGTTCCAGTTTTGTGCTGGGGTGCCCACTGTACAAAGATAAAAGAGAAAGGTGGCCCATGTGCCAGCAACCCAGCCCAGTGTGAGATATAAGACAAAACAGAGATGCTGCTCACAGGTCAGCCATGGTCAGAGGAGTGGGTCAGAGTGGAGCTACGTGCTTGGCAGTGTGTTTAGTGCATGCCATCAGTCTACTTCTCACAGTATTTTCCATAGAGCTTGTGACAGAAGAATTTTAGGAAGGAATTTATAGGATGACCTTGAAGGTGATGTCATGGTGTTTAAACAGGGAGCTCCTTTGCTGCATGATTCAGAGTGGAAAGAACACCTAGTCAACGAGACTGTTGTCCTTTGCTAAATGGAGACATTTGAATTGCATGAAAAGAAGCCACAAAAAGCCCTAAGGCAAAGATAAGAAATTTGATGCTGCTGATAGACGAGTTTCCAAAGCAATGGCAGAGAGTGATGATAGTGCAGGGATGGTATGGTGACCCCTTTTAACTCTACTCTCTGCCCTCTGCCTTAGCACTGCATCTTACCCAAGTGACCCCCACTCATGTCTCAGCAGACTGTTCTGTTGAGTAGCCTCTTAGATGGGATCTGATGCTTCTACCCAAACTATGGAGGTTTTGCCTTATTCCAAGTCAGACAAACAAACTCAGTGGACAAAAGAACTGCCGTGCTATGTCAAAACGTACAGCCTACTATCCTGTCCCAAGCAGTGGCAAAAAAATTCCCCAAACAAAAACCAAACCAAAACAAAAAAACCCCAAACCAAATTGACAAGCAACCCCCCCCCAAAAAAAAAAAAAAAAAACAAACCACAAACCAACGAACCAACCAACAAAAACCCCCACATGCTTGGGGAGGATTTAAGAGAATTAGCTGGTATTAGACATCCAACTGCTACTATATGCCCACCCTCTGCACTTGTTTTCATTACCACATACAGGAACAGAAAGGAGAAGAGATTGGTAAGGATGAAGAGGGTAGATCGGTCAACCTGCTGTGGCTACAGAAAAACCCAGGGGTGTTACAAGGAGTCTGTCCTGCACTGTAGCTCTCTGCTCCTTAGCTTTTCAATAGCATGTCAGAAATCTGTAAAAAGCTGGAATCAGGAATGAATACCTGTTAGAAAGAAAATATACTACAAGTTTTGGGCTTGACTAGAGCGACTGTGGAATCTTTGCCATTTGAGATATATAAAATATGCTTAGGATGACCCAGAAGTACTTGCTCCTTGCCTTAGCCTAGGAGGTGGAGGTCAGTGATCACCTGAGCTGCCTTTTGACCCTTCATTAGCTGAGTCTCTGGTATCAAATACTGACTTTCTGTGTCAACAACATGTCACTGAGATAATGAATGGGACTATTTTATTTTTTTCCTGGGGGTCTTAACACCCTGTGGCAGCTGATGCCACCAAATCATTTTTATTGCAGCCTCCTGTGGGGATTTGTGGTTGGCCATTCAAATGCAAGCTGCCCTCATGATGCTTACGTGGACAAATATTTACCTGCAGCAGAGCACAGGCAACTGTAGCTGCAGGTGCCTCTTTATTTATAGCTCCCCAGCACGAGCAAGCTGCCTGTCTTTGGTCACCTGCTCATAGATGAGGTTAACACATGAGTAAGCAGTAATTTCCTAAAGGCTAAACTGCATTTGCAGAAAAGATCACTTTATCCCAGTCACCACTATGGACAGATATAAAGTAATCCCTATGGACATGTGAAGGCTAAGCCTGCTTATCTGATGGTGCGAGGTCAGACAGAGGGAATGATAGGGGCATGTGTTTATAATAACAATTGTGATTGCTCTGCAAAAAAGACATCCCTCAAAGGGTTTCTTAAAAATATTGTCAGGTCAAAACACAAATTCTTAAGAAAATCAGGATTTTAATAACATATCATCTCATATCAGGATACTTTGAATGACCCGAACACAAAATAGCTGTGAGATATTTTCTTAGAGAGCTCAAGTTTATCAGATGTCATCTTGCAGGGTTAAGCTGATTAGTGCAATGGTTAGGAAGGAAACTCTCCCTGCCAGGCACAGTTAGTACCCACTGATAGCTGAGGTCTTACCCAGCCTCCGTGGTGGGGCACAAGCTGTGGTGGACCCAGAGCCAAGCGTGGGCTGACAGGCCAGGCAGCACTCAGGTCCAGCTGGCTCTGGCCTTTCTCGATTAAAGAATGGGGTTATCCCTGCCTTCTCCTGCATCAAGGCACCCGGCTCTCCGCAGAGGGAAGTACACACTGTCCCACTGTCAAATTTGGCTGGCCAATGGGTTCCAGATTTGCTGGGGAACAACCAAAGGGGAAACAGATGGACAAGCAGCGTGAGAGCGAAAGCTTTGTTTCCTTAGAAAACCAGGCTAAACTGTCCTTCTTGGTTTAGAATAGCAAACACAGACTCACATGTGCACACCAACTGCTTGCTACAGCCTCTTGTCTCTTCTGGCTTCAAAGCCATGGATGCCCTATGAAATATTGACATATATGCCACTCCTAGCTATGGCAATTGAACTACTCTCCTCATGAATTCTGGGTGCATTGTCCAGAACTCTGCTCCAGGACATATCTTGTGGTGTGGTGGACCTTCTCGTCTCCTCCTTCCTCACCATCCTCACTGGCTCTGACTCCAGCCCTGAAGATGTGGCTGCTCTGCTTCTCCATCACAGAGACTGATAACTCAGCTGGAATACAACTGTGGATTATGTTGTAGCCAAGCATTACAGATATGTAACAAGCATAACAGAATTTGTTCACTGATAAATACTTATAAGGTATGTAATATAATAATTAATTATGCAGTAAATTTTCATCACATTATCCTTGCAAAACATCTTAATGACCAGAACCTAAAGGAATATCTCATTGACCCAAAGCAGCTTGGGCTTCCCTCTGCATGTTGGCTCCTGTCAGTCCCTAAATCATGCAGATTCACCAACAGCATCTGGCTTCTAGAACAGAGCAGGTTGGTCAGTAAGACAAGGGCTATGGATAGAGAAAGTCCCCAGTTCACAGCAGCCTGTAAAGTGAAGTGAACTCTACAAACTCTGCAGGAGAGTAAAAGCGGGGGGATCTATCTGCAAGTAGTAGATGCTGGAAGAGAGAATCAGCCAGAGTGGGCAGGGAGCACATTTTGGATCAAGTTTATGGGCCTGCATTTAAAAAAAAATAAATTAGGTTGAATAGTTGTACATTTTTGCACGACTTGTTTTACAGCAAGGAATTCAGGTTTTAAGAGGGTCTTTCAAAATAACTGCTTTTCTGGTTCCCTGTGAGCAGTATCCTGGCTATCTGGTCCCTGAAGTGATTAATACATGTACTTGGTCTGGGGTGTCCATAGTCCTCCCTGACCCCATCACAGCTGCCTTCTAGTGTTGGGCAGAACAAGTTTTGTTGGGCTGAGAGCGGGTGAGGAACTGGTGCACAGCAGGAAGTGGCTCATCCTCATCAGGACAGGAACAGTCCTGTGAGAAGCTGAAAGGATAAGGCAGCTTGGTTCATTCTTTCTCTCTTCTGTGCATGTGGAAGCAATGCAAACTCTGGCATAACCCTGGCCTATTTATTCATCAGAAGTCACTTAATGGTGGGATTTGGAAACCAGTCACTTTCATGGAGTGTTTCCTTCTTACAGTCACCATCATTTCATTTTCCCTATAAACATCTGCAGATTATCCTCCTTCAAATCATGCCTTTTAACTCCTCTTTGCTGGGATGCCAGCAAGAACTGTGGCTCACCCCACAGCCTCTGATCTGCACTTATCTTGTGTTCTGTTTTTTCCTTCCTTGTGCTTCCTCCTCTGAAATAAAGGATGCTAGATCTCAACATGATTTTTGAATGCTGTTTACTCCCAATTTGTGTTGTTTCCAATTCTACCCCTGCAAATACAAGCTACTGTTGGAGCCTAGTATGAAAGAAAATATCTCAGCATATGGTCAGCAAATGCAGCATGCTTAGCTCTTGTCTCTAAATCCTGTTTCCCAGTGCTTTCTTCAGGGAATCAACGCTGATTAAATGTGCCAGTATATTTCATCGCATTTGGAGGATCTGCAGATCATCCTTCAGAAAAGTGGAAGCATGAAAAGGTAACTAGGTAACCAAGAGCAGTTTACTGTATGGTGGAAACTGCAATTACACTGGAAATGGTTAAAACCCAGCTCTAGGTAAGAGATACCTCAGTGACTCCTGTACCCTTTAATCCCTTTGCAAACAGCAGTTGATGGCATGTGGACAAACATCTGCTGAAGTGTGAATGAGAGCCACCACATTCATATCTTAGTACAAGACTTCTTCAGAGTTTCCCAAGATTTATGATCCAGTGCTCCCAGACTTTAAGCCCTCTCCCTCAGGCATTGCTGCTGGTGATGTTTCTTCAAGCTGACATTTATTTTCTCTCTGGGCAGTGAGTCCTGAGTTGAGATGATTTTCACCAGCGCGACTGACAAGGTTACCAAGCCCCACTTCCCAAGCTGCCTGGCTGTTGAGACAGCTCAGTGGGCCTTGGTGCAGCTCTTGAGCTGGCTCAAGCCGGCAGCCTCCTGTTTTCCCGGTGGACAGGCACCAGTCCTGCTCTACAGCCCAAAGATTTGAGCTGGCAGTGTAGAATCCACCTCCTTAGTCCAATGCAAGCCATCTTGGTTTGATATCAGGACCCCATAACCCAAGAAGCTGGAAATATTTTGCATTTTTTTCCAAGAAAGTTTGTGTTTTCACATTTTAACTTGATCCCAGGAGCTTCTCATTGTACAGAAGAAAATAATGCAAAACTAAACCAAACAGTCCAAGGCTAATGTGAACATATAGCTCTCCTTTTGACCCCCAAAATGCCACTCAATATTCTTCTTACCCCTTGCCTATAAGACAAGCACCATGTTGTCTTTACAGACCCTTTTTTTTTTTTGCCAGTAAAAGCCCTGCCAAACCAGTAGTGACTAATCCACTCAAATAATTAGTTCTGGGACAGATGATGATGTTTTTCAGAACCCAGTACTCCCTGTGAACTGCTGTCATTGAAAACACTTCGCAAATTTGTCAGCGTGCCCTCCACGTAGGTCCCAGATATCTTTGCTTCTTCCCTCTCCCATTTCAGACCAATATCAGTCTGTTTTTCAAAGAGAATGTTTTTAGCTCCTCTGAGAGGAAAAAAGGGCTAATGCTGCAAGGTTTTTCCACTGTACAGGTAACAGAAATTACAACATGCAGTTGGGATTGCTCCCCTCAGGTGGAACTGGGAATCATTCCCCACCAGCATTTTCTGCCAGTTAATTAAAAAGCACTGTCTCCCTGGAGTGCTGTCCACACAAGGCCTTTTGGCTCAAATTTTCCAGGTGGTTTAGTTCCACTGGTGGGATCACAATGGGGGCCACCAGCATAGATGCTGACTCCAGCTAATATCAATCATGAGAGCTTGGGCTGAGAATCATTCCCCACTCAAAGTGAACTGGGATGGGAAAAAAAATAAAGGGGAAGGATACATCCACTATAAAAATCTGCATCTAAAGATCAAATCCGTGCCTCAGTGTCAGCGCCAGCCTGAATTATTAAAGCTGAAATTATTTTCCAAGGCTAATTTTCCTTTCCCTGCTTGTGTTAGTGGATCCTGCCTAGCAACAGAGGTGACCTCTTGAGGTTGCTTCTAGTAGCGTTTCACGTGGCTCTGTTTGCTCGCTGTCTGCAGCTCCTTCCCACCCAGACAGCCCAATGAGAACAGCCAGTTTCTCTTTCTCTTCTTGTCAGTATTATCCTCCAATTGCTATGTGACAGCCCTGCTTTGTGGCATTTCAACTTACAAACACTGTCAAGGAGGATTTAAATCCCCCAGAAAACAATTCATCTTTAAATAAAAACAAATATCTATGAATCATTCCTTTTAAAAATTAGTACTTATCAGGATTCACACCGTCTTGGGGTAGGAAAAGCTTCTGTTTGACTCTAACAAAATCAGGGTAACTCTGTGACAGAAATGTCTGGTTTTCTTAGGGTTTTCTTCCCTCCACTTCAAGAAAGGATAAAGCCCAGACCACTATGGTAACAGACAATCCCTGTTTTCTCAGCTTCTTTCTTTCAAATCAGAGTGAATTTAATCTAAACTCTTAATTAGAGACCCCAAGCTGCTAAAATAAGGTGCCAATTACACACAGCTCCTCAGTGGTCTGGGCAGTGAGTTAATCACTGCCCTCACATCTGGTACAACCCCTACTGCCTTGCAAATCCCTGCTGCAGACTACTCCCAACTGGGAACAGATTAACCCTTTTCTCTCAAGCATCTGAACTGCTCTAAAGGCTATATTCAGGTATATTCACAACTGCAATCCAAAATGTTTCCCTTTCGGCTCCCGTGTCCCAGTGAGGGCCCCAGAGGGCAGGGTCAAGACTTAAAATGTTGAAAATTTTTGTGAGTGAAGCTTGGAATTGATTTCTTTGATGCCTGCCAAAGTGTAAGGCAGCATGCAGTGTAGGTCCCAAGAGCCTGCAGTCACAGCAAGCACAGGAGACAGGAGAAATAAACTGCACCTACTCATCACATCTCTGTGTATGCTGCTTCTGTACTTTGAAGGGATGTTTATTCCTGACTTCTTTGCCAGGATGTAACACATACCTTCACCTCCCTTCCGCTTTAAAATATGAGTTTGTATAGGAAAAAACAGTTGAGAGGTGTTTCTGCCATTACATAGAACACCAAAGGTGATTTTCTTGTAGGACCAACAGCAAAGCCTTTGTATTCTGCCAGCCTTTTTCTTGTCATAGACTCATTTGAGTGCCGTGTGAAGACCTCTTCTCCTGTTCACCATTGCACTGCACAGATGGCCTCCTTTTCCCTCCCCAGCCACAGCTCACTCTTGCTACAGCTCCAACAGTTATCTGTAAAACTACCAGGAGAGCAACATCAGGAAATTATTTCCTTTATTTGCCTTTCCACTTGACATATGCTGGTTTCTACAAATGAGGAAAAAACCCCAGTGTTAGTTGTAGAGTCCTGCTCATCTAGGAGGAAAGAATTCCTCCATACCGTGGGTCTCAGTTTGAGAGCTGGTGTCACAAGTCAAAAATTGATTTCTGAACTGCCCTGTCCCATGTTGAATATCTATAATTCTACAGTGTTCTCCTAGAAAGAAGGAATGGCATAGCTTAGCCCAGGCTTAAATGACTCCACAAAAAGCAAAGCACTGGTGAATCAATCACACTGTGCACAGCAAGGAGGAACAGCCTATAAGAAAAGTCCCAAAAGCTGGTTTGCTTAGGCTAAGAAAACCATTGGGTTATGATATTACAGTGGGATATGCATAAAAGGTCTCATTCATAAGGTGGTCTCCTGCCTTAACAAAGTGCCTCAGGCTGTTTTCAAATGGTTTCTATATACAGTTATTTCAGCTCACTGTTTGCTCAGTTTGCTTACTTTAAACAGTGGTGACAAGATAAATACCTCTGGGTTCCAATTTAATTTATGTTTCTCAGCTTTGTCCCAGCATTACCCGGACTCCTGTGTTAAACAGCTAACTCCAAGCTGGAGTTTGCTCCTGCCTACATGCAAATGAACGATCAGACTGTGGGTTTGGGCCAAAGAACTGAGGAACAGATAAAACAAACAAGCTGCAGAGCAGTAATTTAATAGCTAAGACAGGGCTAAGTATCATTTGCCCTCAAGTGTGATGAGTCAATGCAGACAGAGCTATGCCACACAAAAGAAAATCTCCCAGGTTACCTAGGATAAAACCCCATGAATAATGAAGCCTTGATTAACTTAAATTGATCATTTAACAACCACCTCTTGTTCCGTCCCGTGTTTGCTCACCATGAAGGGGTGGGTATGCAGTGAGTCACAGCACACTAACACCACCCCCCTGCCCCGAGAGCCATCGTGTTCATTTCTCAGCAGCTAATGACAGCGATTAGTGACGGTGAGCGAGCACAGAGGCGAGAGTGTGGGCTGCCCGTGGACGGCTGTGTGGCAATTTCACGTGGCTCATGTATGCATCACTGTCCTAGAAGTTAGGGATGTAGGCTGGAGTGTGATGCTTCACATGTCATCGATAGCCACTAATGGTGCTTTCAGAAACAGAGGATAAGTAACAACCACAGAAAACTCACCTGCCTGACACATGGTTAAACTCTCTGTTCAGTTACTTTATCAGGTGCTGAAGTCAATTTGCCAGGGAAAGAAATCTTATACTGATGTTTCAGACTGATTTTAACCTATTTATTTTTTAATCCGTCTCTGTCATTTACTTTCTTGGCCCTAGTTCTGAGCTGTTCCTTGTGTTTCATCAGCTCCCATTTTTTCATGTGTAAGAGTCACTGGATTTATCTTGTTTGCTTGCTATTTCGGGGTAAGGATCAATCTGTTCTTTTAGGAGCTACCCACAAGTATTCCAAACAGAAACACATTTGCTCAGAACTTAACACAACCTGGGAGAAACCCTTTTACCCACAAGCAGTTACACTGTCTGCATGCTGTGAAGTTCTGACTTCGCTTCTCAGCTTAAGGTAGTAAGAAAAAAACAAAACAAAACAAAACAAAAGAGACAAAACCCAAACCCCAGCAGGTTTGACGACCAGATCTTATCTGTCAGGGGAGGAAAAGTAGAGAAGAGCTCTGTGAGATTACTACTGAATTGATTCTGGGGAGACAGGAAAAGAAGAAAACACAGGTCAATTGAGTATCAAGTTTAAAAGCATCCCAGTCCTTGTGATGTGCTTCTTCTTGACTTAGTTTCTTCTCAGCTATCTAAAATTGGATCTCCCCAAAATGAATTAGAAGTTGCCAAGTGTGCGCTTGATTTTTTGGGCAAAAATCTGAAAGGAAATGGAATGAGATCAGACATGTTTCTCTCGCTGACTGATCAGATTTGAACCTGAGATTCCACCAGACCGAGTACATTTTCACGGAGAAAGGTCATACTAAACTATAATAGCTGAGTTTTTAAAAAACAAGAATTAGGAAATGCTAACATAAGTGCTGTACTCTGAGAAGTTCAAATTAACCTATCGTCCTATCATTCCTATCATCCACATCCTTGGCTAGTGGTGCCATTTTAACTCTAAAATATAGTCGTGGCCCTGAGGGCACTAAAAGACCTCAGTTGCACTGACTGGCCTCACCAGGGACTTCTCCTCCTTGCCTGTGGGGTCCAGGGCTCTGGTTAAGCTCGGGACTGAGGTTATTTGTTCAGCTCCTGCAGGAGCTGTGTGGCAGGTGTGCCTGTCTGCAGCCCTGCCTCTGGCACGGACTGTGGACCTCCGCTGGATATAGTTTTCCTCCTGGATGGGTCCCTCAGGGGTATGTTGCAGCTTGTCTCTGGTCCTGACGCTGTCTACTTCTGTTCCTGCGAGGAGTCTGGACCTGGCTCATTGCTTACAGTGTCTGGGGCTGTTGATGGACCCTGAGCCCAGCATCTGTCTGTCCCTGCTTGCTGTGTTTAGGTCCTGTGGAACTGTGCACCATCGCTGAGGGCACTGCCTGTGCTGGGACTGCCTTTGGCTGCTGGCTTGCCTGCCCTTTGAGAACAGCAGGACATTGCTGTGCCCTGACAAATGTTCTGGAGACTGTTTTTCACAACGTGGCTTTCAAGGGCTAAGATGCAGCATTGGATTGGTCGCTTAGTTCAGTCTAACGAGTCTTCAAATTGGTCTAGATTTTAGCAGGGCACTTGTGAAAGTACATTTGTTTTTTGCTGGTTAGAGATTCACAAAGGGATGATCACTTCGTCCAGCCTCCCACATTCCATGC
Organism: Chiroxiphia lanceolata; assembly: GCF_009829145.1. Taxonomy (NCBI): domain Eukaryota; kingdom Metazoa; phylum Chordata; class Aves; order Passeriformes; family Pipridae; genus Chiroxiphia; species Chiroxiphia lanceolata. Next base: position 16,094,136 of record NC_045639.1, read on the forward strand.
TGAGACTGGACTATGAGCTAAGTCCCTATTGCCTAACTGTCTCTAAAATGAATGGGAGTGAGGCACCTACACAGTGATTTTAGAAATCTGTCTAAACAGGGTAATAATAATAAATATCTGTCATACTAGTGGATGTCTAGAAGCTTGACTAATAATTATGCAACAACAGTAATGATGGAATACTCATTTAAACTGGAATTTATTGGCAAGTTACTAGTTTTGTTTGCTTTGTTCCTTCTTCGTGCCCCCTTAAAACACATGGAGTGTCCAACTCTTCCCTTAAAGCCTTCCTTTTCCAGGACCTAGCCTGCTGGGCCCTTCACCCTGTGCTCTGATGGGTATACAGGTCCCATATCAAGTGATCATTGCTGCAGCTCAGCTCCCTGCAGAGGTACTGTTGATGGTCTGTTGCCTGCCAGTGTTACAGCTGTTGATACATAATCATCTGTGATGGCCAATATCCCCCTCTTGTGATGTCCTGCAAATCTAGGAAGCTTGCTCACCTCTGCTAAATGTGAGCAATCTGCATTTGTAGTTCCAGTGAAATAAGAAGACTGAATCAGGCGTATTGTGGCTTTCTTACATGCATGCTGTGAGCACCTCTGAGCCCACCTGGGTTTTGTAAGCCCATCTGAGTTTAAACCTCTAGTAATTCTTACTCTCCTTGTTCTCGCCTGTTTCACTGGCTTATGAGTGACTCAGGCTGCCTTTACTAGCAAGTCCCTTGCTAGTGTATCTCAGAGCCTGCCCTGTGTGAGACCAGTCACGCATGCTGAATGTTACATTACTTGCCATATAAGCAACTGACCACATGAAAACCCTTAAGCATCCTTTCTTTGGGCTCTCATCCAAAATGGAGCCTGGAAAGCAAACAAATGGAAAACTCTTTGCCTTCTGCTCCTGGCCTAACCCTGCCATTCCCCTTCTGGCAGGACAAGGGGCTTTGGATCATTTGCTTTGCCTCTCTTGTATTCCTAATTTTTATCTCTGCAGCAAAATTGCATTGCTTACTCAGCTTAGCAAAGTACTTGAAAATCTTTTGTGTGCATGATACCGTGTGTTCAGATGTAACACCTGCAGATAGCTTCCACCTTCTTGTTACTGTTGTGCCTGGGAAGGAAAGAAATCTTTTCTCACTTCTGTGGTGGTCTCAGATATACCCTGGAATAAACCATGCATCATCTCTCCTAGGCTGTGCCAGAGGCAAGCACATTACTGTTTACTCAGCTGTGCAGCTGGTCTCTGAGTTGACAGCCCCCTCACAGACCTCTGCAGCACTCGCAGAAGGGGAGCTGGGTGTTTTCTGTTTCATCAGATGTGGGCTTCTCTCACAGGCTTTGCTTGTTGAAACACACTGTGCGTGATGGGATGTGGTGCCACCCACGTGTCATGGCCGCTGGACAGAAACCAGATTTGAAGTCTGCCTTCTCAAGGTGTCTCCATCCTGGAGACTGGTGTTAAACATGGACACACGTCTGCTGAGCTCTCCTCCTGGTCTTACAGGCACTCTACTGTCACTGTTTTGGTAACAACCAAGGATTATTAAGGTGTCAAAAGGATCACAAAACAAGTTTCTACCCCGCCTTTTCAGTGGTATGGATGAAGCTATTTATCAGGTAGACTTCCATGTCATGCCTCCCATTTTTATGTGGGCCACCTGTTTCTTCCCCCAGGCTCTGCTTGCCTTTTGCTCTCTGCTCCCTCTGAATTTAGCATCTTTGAGAAATGTCTTTGGGTAGATATCTGTGAACAAAAGAGAGTCTAGAGTGGGGCTGGCTGTTTTCCTTCAAACAGGATCATCTTTGACAACAACAAGTGTGCCTCCTGGGCAGGGGGTGGTACTGTTAAAAGACTGAAAGCAATACTGAATCAGCTTCAAGACCTTCGAGGAAAGGCTATGTTGACTATTGCCAGGAAACTCCACCCAGAGCTCTTAGGAACAGCAAATGGAAAAGACTGACAGTGTTACAAATGCTACAAAGATTTTTCCTCAGTCTCCTGTCTGTGAAGTGACAATTGTAATGGACCAGTTCCTTAAGTGCAACCAAAAAGAAACAGTGATGGGAATTCATCTTGGCCTCGGGTGTTTATACATTTGTATATATTCCCAGGTTAGTAGATTCCTCAGATTACAACAAAAAACGGTGATCCAGTGTAGCCATTAAAGTGTGCTGTTCTGTATGGGCTCTGAATGTCTCTGCCTGGGGCCCTTTCTAGCCCAATCTGTCTTTGTTCTCATCCAGCGCTCACAAACAATAGCGACAGCCTGGACTGTTTGATGAAGTCCACGTGTGTTGGAGTAGCTGCTCTCCCTTGAAATGTTTATCTCATCTCCTGGTAGACAGCTGTTGTGATGTTTTTGTGTGCAAGGGAATGGTTCCAGCTTTTATCCTCCTCAGCTGGGGATAAAAGCTCACTTGAAATCACCTCCTGTAAAATACAGGGGAGTTGGCAGCTGGCTCACCGCATCACTGGGTCAATGGAGCACCACCCCGTGGCATCTTCACTCACATATGTGTGCATCAGACCAAGCCTTTGTGTGGAGGAAGTGGCATAATCAGATGGCTGTCATCCAAGAGTTGGACACCTGGCAAAACCTCCCCCAAATGAAAGAGTGGTAACACATGTGATCTTGAAGAGCACTGCCACTGGACAGGGTTTGTGAGACAGGATTTGTAGTCTACAACCGGAAAGTTCTCCTTATTTCAGTAATTGTTCTCCACCATGGAAGACCAAGTAAAGAAGGCTTAGCAATGCAAAAACCCTGCAAAATTACCGCCCCACCTGTGATATGTTTGTATCACCACCCATCCTACTTGGCAACCTTGCTCTCCTTGCTAGGGAATGGCAGTGAGCCCCGCCATGATCACTGCAATAGTGACTGGCTTCAGGGTGATCCATGTCCGTCTGCCAGCCTCCCTGAACTGCTGTGTGCACAACGATGACTCCTCGTTTCTGCAGGAGAGCGTTATGCATTCCCTGGCATCAGGCCTGCGTACTGGCTCCATTCCTGATGTCTTAATAATGGCACATAAATTCTAAGTCCCTCTTTGGACATTAAGTACTTTCTCTGATATGGCTCCTGAGTGCTTTGGGGTTTTACACTTAAACACCTTTTAAAATCTGGCCAACAGCTACTAGGTATTGTGACAGTAATGAGACCAGCTCTGCCAGTACGGAGAGGGTGTGGAGGGACTGCTTCATCGCTGATCTTCATTTTTTGATATTGAGATTACCTGTACAAATAGTTTCCCCTGACAAAAATGCAGCCATCTGACAAAGTATCTGTAAATGGCACTTGTGCCCCTGTCGGCTTTCAGGTGAGCCAAAAGCAATAGGTGTCAGCTTGTGATGGCAAATGAAAGGTAATTACATTTTGTTTTTGTGTCAGTAGGCTTACTGTATGAGAATGATGCTGTACCATCTCCTCTGTAAAACACAGGCTATCAGTAGCCACTGCCAAAAAAGAGCAACTCATGGGATGAACCCAGCCTTTGATGCAAGGCAAAGCTGAGAAGGCACAGAGGGGGCAGCTAGGAGTCACGCTGTCTCTCAGAGAGATCACAGCCTGTAAGTCTGGCTCTGTATTTCAGCTGCCTCCTCTCTGCTGCCAGAAATCTTGTGCAAGGGCAAAAGAGCAATGGAAAATCCCACTACATCGCTGTCCCACCTCAGGCATGCCTGGTTTGGTAGGCTCAACTTCACCACACGGGAATCCACAAGTGTACTGAAAAATTATTACTAGTTCTGGAGATGAAGCACTAAGCTGTAACATTTTCTTTTTAAAGACAGAAAAGGTGCACAAGCAGCCCCCAAGCCCTGACACTAATTTAATGGGATGTACTCCTTTCCCTCTGAATTCCACTAAGTTTTGTCACAGGTTTTAATTAGATCAAAATGTTGATGCTTGAGTTTCACTGCACAGTTCTGTCTGAGATTGTGATTAATTCTTCAGTCACACCATTTTCTCTGAAATGCTTGCTATAGTGTTGCTCACAGCAATTACAAGTGGATTTAGATGGGACAAATATTAAAGGTGGGTCTTACTAAGGCTGTTGGGCATGTCCCCTTTCTCTGATTCATTAAGTTCCAGATCTAACACAGCCTTTTCTGCTCAATAGTGCTGCACAGAGGACTGGCTCCTCCAGAGTAATCTGAGCTATTGTGATATGAATCAGCTGTGGAAAAGGCCCAGGGTCTTCCCAAAACCTGGCATGAGAAGTAAAGGAACAAACTGCTGACTGCACTGCATTTCCCAATGTCAGAGGAGGATTAATTAATGTTTTCAGGCTGCTTTGAAAATTAAAAGTGCTATGTGGTACAATATTGCTGTTCCTGTTTTTCACCCTGTAGTTTTTCACCATGTAGCATGCCCCATACAAGCTAATTGGAAATTGCTTTTGGTATTTTTGGTGTTTCTCAGCAGAGCTGCTACAGCCTGATGCTTTGTTCTATTAAACATACCCTACCTCATCCTTCCCTGCCTCCCTTCCTCTAAGCTCCTCTGTGAGGGAGATAAAAACATCAGTCCCTGGCACCATCTGTCAAGCACAGGCTAATCCATTCTCTGCTTGTCTCATGGTCAATTTGGTTTCTTTCTGATTGGTACAGCTACCCTTCTTATTGCTGAGAATTTAATTCTATTCATAGGTTTGGGCTTTGCTTTATTTTCATGGTAATATTATTATGACGATTGCAATGTTCAGGCATACATCCCCTCCATATGCCCAGACTGGAGAACAGTACTTAAGCATACACACAATCTCCCAGTAAGGTGAGGAGCATCGCTCTTCCCATTTCACAGAGGGAAAATGAGGCAGAAAGAACTGTCTTGCCCTGGGATGTACGGATGCCTCAGCAGCAGAGCTGAGCAGTGAGCTCACAAGTCCTCACATAAAACCCAGTCACCAGCATTGACTAAAGAACCAATGCTTTGACTCTCTTTTTGCTCTATTTTGGCTTTGTTTACGGTGATCTCTAGAGAAGCTTTGCATAGATGAATAAGTCGTGAACCTTCATATAGGTCCTGTGATGAGACGGAGCAGATCCAGTGGGAACACAGCTCACAGTTACTCACTGAGGCACAGCAGCAGATGAGGTCAACCTATTAACAAACAGGGCACCTTAGACCAGTTATTTCCTCCATTTGCTGGTGGTAAATGGGACCCCAGGCATGGTCTTTATGGCTTTCTTCTAATATCCTTAGTACATCTGTTGTCCCCGTGCCATTAACTGTGGTGATTGCAGAGTGCTAAAACGCCTTTCACTCCCCTTGCATGATCTAAAGAGAGGTTGACGACAGGTCAGAGAGCAACGTCAGAGCTCCTGCTCTACGCAGGATCCACAGCTGACAGTACTGAAGGGTTCTGATTTTCTGGAGATCTGCTCAAAGCAAACAGCAGTTGTTAACTTGTCGATGTTGACCCATCACTGACTGCCTATCCTCATGCAGGCAGTTGTGTACCCCTCTGCCTGGCTATTTCTAACAGTAAAAGAATCCATGCAAGAAGACACCAGCTGAAGAACAGCAACTGGGCATATAAGCATGTCCTGCGTGCTATACATACACAGAAATGCCCCTTTGCCTCTGTGTGAAATGACAGAAGAGTCCTGCCAGCTTGTTCCTTTCTGCCATTACTGCAGCTCCTCTGGTGATACCACATGGATGGACCCAGGAATCGCCCTACATGAAAAATACTTTCTTTAACATGGTATTAGAACAGAAATCCTTAAAACAGCATGGCTTGCCTCATAGAAGGAAAACAACAGCTTTTCGCACCTCTTTTTCATAACTAACAACTGAAAAGGATTTTTTTCTTTTGTTTTGGCCAAGACCACTTTGTTTGTCAAGGAGGCAATCTGTGTGTAAGCACTGAACCATTAAAACTGGTAGGGAACTGATAGCTCTAGCAATCAATGACCAAAAAGGGCCACAAACCCTTTCCCTCATTCTTCTCTGATCTTTCATCTCCACTGTGGGCAGTGTTTGAGGCATCCAGAAAAGACTTCAACTTGAATATCCTGAAACTCTGCAATCAGCATGAGTCACAGCTTCACTGAGGTGGGGATGTGGCTGACATCCCCACCTCAAACCCCTCCTGGGCCCCATAGCGTGGGGAAGCTCATTGCCAGGGCAGGCCAAATCCCTGGGCAACAAGGCTTGTGAAGGGTGTAGAAAACATGTCTTATGAGGAATGGCTGAGGGAGCTGCGTTTGTTTAGTCTGGAGAAGAGGAGGCTGAAGGGGGACCTCATCGCTCTCTACAACCACGTGAAAGGAGGGTGTGGTGAGGTGGGGGCCGGTCTCTTCTGCCGTGCCTGCAGTGAGAGGGCCAGAGGAAATGGCTTTAAGCTGAGGCAGGGGAGATTCAGATTAGTTCTTAGGGAAAAAAAACCACTGTCAGGGTGGTCAGGCACTGGAATAGGTTGCCCAGGGTGGTTGGAGTCACCATCCCTGGAGGTGCTCAAGAGGTGTCTGGATCTGGCTCTGTGTGATGTGGTTTAGTGGTTCAGGGGTTTACAGTGGCGGCGCTGGGTGGACGGTTGGACTGGATGATCTTAACAGGTCTCTTCCAACCTTGGTGATTCTACGATTCTGTGATTCCACGACTCCGTGATCCCCCGACCCGCCGCGTCCCGCCGGTCGCAGCCCTGAGGCGAACCCGGGGCGGGGCGCGAGGCGGGGAGGGCGGAGCCTCCGCCGCGCTAATTGACGGGCGCGGGGGCGTGGCAACGGCGCGGGGGCGTGGCCTCGGCGGCGCTGATTGACAAGCGGCGGGGCGGGGCCACGGCGGGGCGGAGCCGCGCGGCCGATCCGGAGCGGCGGGGCCGTGGAGGGCGGGGGAGACACCGGGCACGGAGCTGCTGCCGCCGCCGCCGCTCTCCGGCGCCAGGTAACCCGGCGGAGGCCGCTCCCGCCCCGCGCCGCCCGGGGAGGCCGGGGCGGCTGGGGAGGGAGGTGGCGGTCGCCGCTCTGCGCCGCGGCGCTGTGTCTGTCGGGCCGCGGCAGAGCCCCCGGGCGAGCCGCTGTGGTCCGGTCCGGCGGTGCGGAGAGGGGCAGCGGCCGGCCCTGCCGGCCCCGCTACGCGCCGGCGCCGCCACAAAGCACCGGCCTTCCCCCACCGCGTCCCCTCCTCCGTCAGTGCCTCTCAGCGCCGCCCAGCCTTCCCGGCGGCGGCCGGCACCGAACACCCCCTCCCCGCCGCCGCCGACACAACTTCCTCCCCCGGCCCCGCGCCGGGCAACTTTTCGGGCCAGTTCTTGCGCGGAGCCCCGAGCGGGTGGGCGAGGGACCGTGCCCGGGCCCGGTGCGGGAAGAGGGGGCGGTGGGGCGGCTCGGTGCGGGGGGGGGGAGGGCGGCTGCGGGCCCGGGCACGGCCCCTCGGCGCGGCGGAGGCGGCGGCGGTGCCTCCCCGTCAGCTGTTTCCTGCTGTTTGTTGTCAGGGCTCCTGCGCTGCCGGGGGGGGGGACGGGCCGGGACGGCCCCGGTTGGCTGCGCGCGCCCCCGTGACGGCCGGGCCCGGGACCGCCCCCGCGCGGCTTTGTGTGTGCGCGGCACCGGCACCGGGATCGAGACCCGCACCGGGATCGAGACCGGCACCGGGATCGGGGTCCGCACCGACACCCCCCCCCCCCCCCGCACAGCGCCGCCCCGGGCCCCGGCCGGGGGTAGGGGAGGGTTACGCGGGGGTTGAACCGCCCCGCTCGGCCGCACGGGGGGTGGCGGCGCCGCCTCACGCGTCGCTCCCCTCCCCGTGAGAAGCTGCTGCCGGCTCGGCCGCTCCCCGTGTCCCCGCCGGACAGGGGATTCCCGCGGGAAGCTGTCAGGAATCCAGCGGTGGTGGTGGTGGTTTGCTTTATGGAGGTGCTCGCGACTCGCCTGGCAGTGAGGCGGCTTCGCCTGTCAGCGCTGGATTGGGTTTTTCCCCGTGAAAGTATGGATTCCCAGGGAGCTGAAATATTCTACAAGGGCTTTTCCGCCGTGGAAAACCTCTCAAAAAGGTTCTAAGTCCAAGCAAAAAGGAAGGCGAAGACTGTTGTCTGTCTAGTTCATTTGTTACTCTGTGCACAGCCCTTAGCTCTACTGTGCAAGCAGATACAGATTAGATTAATCCAGCATGTTTATTTAAGAATAAAGGCCGTCCTTTGGACTGATACAGTCGTAGAATTTAATGAATTATTTGCTTTTAGTTTCTTTAAACAATAAACTTGGTGTCAGGGCTAGGTTGAGGGAGCAACGAAGCAAGTACACACGTCTTCTGAGAGAGAAACACAGGGCAGGGCTCTTCCGAAAGTGGTAGGTGTCGCAGAGCAGCTGTTGATGTCAGCAAATAATGGCAGTAGATTAACCATTAACATAACTGATGTTTGTGACTGATGGCAGAAAGGAAGGGAACTTGCTCGTAGTTGTAAACATTCCCTCACGTGACTATATATGGCTGCTATATATATAATGCTTTTATGTATAGACTCATTCTGGATAGCTGAGTTCAAGTCGTGTTTGTGACAAACAAAACTTTCGTTTTTTAAGTGCTGCTCTCTTTTTCTAATGTTAGTCTGTAAAAATACTATTCCGGGGCTTCTGTCATCTGTTACTTTCACTTCCGTAGTTGTGGAAGTGTTTGACTTAGAGGTGCAGACCTTGTTGTTTATATATAGATTTTAATAATGATGATGAGTGAGTTTCAGGTGGGGCTGCGAAGTGTGTGAGTTCTACAGAAACTGTACCTCGAAGCCCAGTAGAGAATATGACAAGAACAGGCCTGATTTGTTACTTGTCTCAGACTGAGAATTGTACACGTGTACACGTATTTATGTATGTGTATTTAACATTCCCTCTGCTGGTAATCATCACGAGCTTGAAGTGGTGTTGTCAAACTTAGGTCACTGGTTCGTGTTTGTCATTTGACCTGTGTTGAAATCTTGAGTTGCCCAGCTCTTGCTGAAATGCTAATTCCCCTAAGCAAGATTTAACTTAAAAATGCCTTGTTAAATGGGTAGGTGAAATGCCTGTGCATTGTGGATGTTTGTTTGTTAGCAAGGCTCTTTCTAGTTTTGGAGGCTTTACCTATGTTTAGGAGTTTTTTCTGTTAATATAAAAATTTCTTATTGAGGTGCACTTAGCATACTAGCACCTTTTCTGCCACTTGTGCATAGTTTGTTTGAAAGTCTGGATGATAGTTGACTTTACACTATTTCTTTAAAGGTTGTTTATTGGGGTTTTTTTTTTAATGACTCGTGAAACCAGTAATATCTTTGGGTGAAATTTTGTATCATTTCAGTGCTAAGACCAGTGAAAACAGGAAATTGAAATTAGTTCAGCTTTTCTGAAAGTTGCAGAATGGATTAGGAAGTTGTCTCAGCTGCCTAATTAGTATAACAATAAATTTATTACAAAATGAAGAAATACAGCTTTCTTAAAAACTGTGGAAGAATTGGAAGAGGAAAAGGGAGACGGGAAGGGGAAGAAGAAAGGGGGAAAAGAAACATGGAAACAGGAATAGTTGCTGCATCTGGACTCTGTGTAGTGGAAAGAAAATTAATCTGAGTCTGATGCCATTTGTCAACTAATACTTTATTATGTTATCTAGCAAGAGTTTTGTGAGGGTGTAAGTTACTCTGTGGGAGACGCTGAGATACAGGGTCTGTATGAGAAACAAGCACCCATCTGTGTGGCTCTGCTCTTTGTAAAATTGAAACAAACTGCCCTCTATTAGTGTTTGCATGCACCAATATAATGTTAATGTATTTAAATGCCAGTATCCCAACAGAGCGTTCACCTTACCCAGAAAAAAAGCCACTTTGCAATAGAAAATTACACAACTGCAACTTGCAATACAAAATGCCACTACTGCAACTTGCACAGATGCAGTTTCATCCTGCAAGGCAGCTTGTTCATTGCTTTGCCAAAGCCTCTTCAGTCATTGGACTGTATTACATTCCTTTTACAGTTTGCTACAGTAGCTGGATGGTTCTAATGAGCACAGCATACTGTTCCAGCTCACTTTCTCTCTTCGAATTTGGCTACATGTGGTGGTTTCAATTCTGCATGTAGGCAGAGGCCAGGCCCTGCTCACTTTGACAGCCTCAGAAGCTGGTGGCAGAGTTGGATCTCAGACCTCCTAAGAGACTGACCGCGTGTGTGTTTTCAGATGCACCCCCACCTGTGAGCAGCGGAAACCTGGGAAGGTAGGGAGCAAGTTTTATTTTTTGCTTACCCAGTGATACTTCAACGTGTGGCCTTGTGTAGCTCTGCTAAGAACTCTTTTTCCTCTTTTGTCCATCTCCGAGACGAGAAGAGGAAGCTTAAGCCCAGTTCCTGAGATGCGACGATGAAGTTTAAGCCTGATTCCAGAGTAAGTACACCTTGAGAATGTTTCACTGTGCCTAGGGAAGTGCACGACCCTGTTTCATGGGGTAGAGAATGCTTATTTGATCACAAAGGGAAAAGTTTTTAGTTGGTGAAATGGTGGAAGACAGGCTGTCATAGTTTTTTGTCCTTTAACTAGAAGCTGTTCTCTGTTGTAGATCTGAGACGCAGTAGATGGTGCTGAAGCAACACTGATGCTCGTCCTGTGAAATATCCACATTCCAGTGTGTATATAGAAAGTGCCTGCTGGCTCTCCCAAGTGTTGATGGTCCTGTGGCTTCAAGAGATGCATTCTGGGACGAGAAAACACTGACTGTTAGTTTTAAAAATGTTAATAAATAATTCTTCATGTTACTTTTTGGTTCATCATTGCTTATGGAGGTAGGTAGATTAGGTAGTACAAATACCAACCAAGTAGTGCTTCAGGTGGTTTTAGGTCTGTGTGCAGACAGCAGCCAAATTTAAGCTGTTGAATGTCAGCTCTTTGACAGCTGTTGCTCAGTGTTGCCGAAATCAACATTGAAAAACAGGTGGAAGTTTGGGAGCTACTGCTCTAGGAATACATATTATAGCACTCAGCCACAGTGCCTGTGTTCCCTGTCTGTCCATGCACTCACTGGGAGAGGCATGCAGGGAGGAAGTGATTCACAGTATGATTAACAAGTAGTGTTAAGGCTTGTACTGTCAGAATAATGTACTGTCAGTATAATGCACTGTCAACAAGCTTGGCTAGATAGGTAATGTGAGCTATCACTGATTGTTCTCCTAAAGGTCCTCTCAAGAATGCAGGTTGATAGTGGTGGTCTGGGTGCTGAATACTGACACAGTGTCATCATCTCTCAGTTCATAAAAGTACGCTTGTCTTGGAACTGTGGACGTTTGAGAAGTGATAGATATATATCCCATTAGTGAAAGTAAGTCTTCCTTTTTTACATTGCAGCCATTAATTTACTATTACAATTTGTGTTTAATATTATGACTTGTGTTTGGTAATTTGCATGGAGGCAGAACTTCATCACTGATACACACCCAACGAAGAATGCTTAGCTGATTTTAAAAACGAAATCATAGGCCAAAAAAATCTGTTCTTTCCTCCACATTTGGTTTTGTGAATAACCAAGATTCCTGTCCACTGCTTCTGAAAATTCTGCTAGTAGCATGATGGAATTGGTGTGATACAGTAGGGTCACTTTCCGGGGCTGTAAATAGCAATAAAGGACTTGACTGGCTCTCTGATTCAAGGGAAGTTATTTTCCCTGTTTTTAAGTGTAGAGAGTGGATGAATGGGTAAATACACTTAATGCATTTTCCTCCCCCTATTTGGAGGATCTTAAGCTTTAGAAATGCTTTAATGTTTCACAATTCTTTCTTTGGCTTCTCTTCATTTAAGAGAGCCCTCCCACTGCCTATAGAAACTGCCTATAAGTGGCTTTTTCAGATCATTTATGTATGTGTGAACATAAATAGACGCCTGCACCTTTTACATGGGTAGTGAAACTATAGGAAAAAAAATTACAGTTATCTTGGGTGACTTCATACACACCACTTCTGTATGTAAGGGACAGGAGCCTGAGAGCAATGGAAAATTGCTTTCCCTTGTTCTGTTGTGCTATTATGTTTTTTTCCTGTGCACAGTGAGTATACCCTACAGGATTCAGGATCCTTACATAAGGAGGGAAGAGTCTTTATCCACAGCAAGTACCTTCTGATTTCGTCCGATAAGTGAATGCTGTGGTTTTAGCTGGGGGCAGGGGGGGTGGAAACGGGAGGGGAGAGCATGAAATGATTCCAAGTTGAAATTAACTTTTTGATATTGTAGGAGAGGAAAAGGCAAAGTTTCCTTGCTAGCTTATTTAGAAAGTTCGTGATCAAGTGTGGCATTTGAAGGCTGCAAATGACTAGCAGTCATTTTGTAATTTTTTTCCTCATTTTTACTACTGTGAGCAGTACCATAAAGACTTAAGGTGACTAGTTTTACAGCGCTCCAGCTGGACCCTTATGGATTCATTGAAATCCTGTGGCAATCAAAACTAAGGACTGAGATAGTTGTAGAGTGCTATATGTGTTGACTGAAGTCTACCAGGTGGTAGTTAAGTGTAGAGGTTACTTTTTAAAAGTTAGACATTCTAGTAAGATTACAGTATTTTAACAGTTTCTTAAGAAAACATATGCAAAGTCTACATTGTTTTGACTGTTATAATGCTGATTGTAGAATGCAATTTTCTAAATTTTAAAATGTATATTGTTTTCAAGAATATACATTTTCTTATGCACTGCATTCTGAAGAATGTTGGTACCAGTTGGTTTGTTAGATTCTGCTGTGACTTCAAGTCTGAATTCTCACAGCCTTGTGCTACCATCAAATGCATCTAACTTTTTCTTTCTGTTGGGATCCATGTCTTATTGCAAGTTTATTTCTCATTTAGATACTTGACGAGGTAACTTTTAGCTCTTTGGGGTAACATAAATAATTGAAGATTTTAGGCCTCGTGTTACTAGGCCGGTTTTTCAGCCTTAAATCTTCGATTATATTTTTACTTTTATTTAAATATTCAGTATCTTCAGGACTCAACACTTCAGTCCATGCATAGTGCCATATCCAGAGGTAATACATTTGTTTGTTGCTTTGACTCCTAACTTGCTTGCAAGAATTACGTTTGTGCTCCCTTCTGAAGTATTTAAATTTAATTTTTAGTGCCTCTGGGTTACTGCTTTTCTGAGTGCAGTAACATGAGGTATGATTTTAGGTAGGTGATGTACTTGCATTTCTGAGTGTTTAGATGCATTTTTCAAAATGGCATGCTGTGCAAGGGCAGTCTGTGTAATGGATCAGTTCTGGTCACCCAGCTTAGTGTTTGCGTTGCTCTTGGTATGAGAGGGATGGGTTTGGAATTATTTTACATTGGCTTCTAAAAATACTGACAGGCTAAGCTTTGTGTTTACCCTGAAAGAAATATGCCTTTGGATGCTGATTCCACATTTACAGTAACTTATGATCAGTTAATTGTTTTTAATCCACAATACAATCAACACAAATACGACATTATCCAAAATTAGTAAGGATGGCACATGGAGCTAGGCCAAGTGCCTTATGGGCATATCTGTTACAATTGCCTTTATTGCTTGTATTTGTGGTTTCTTCTGGCTGGAGACTTTGACTGATACTTGTTTATTCACACTTATTGTCTGTTGATTTTCCTTCATTCTGTCACCATTCACATTTTAATTTTTTCTTTTGTCTTTGCTTGCTAGGAAAGATAAAGGAGTATTAGAAAGGTATAATGCTTTCTGTATTTTGAGCCGAGTCACAGGGAGTCACACCTCTAACAGTCAGCTAAGTCTATGAAATATTTTTGTCAGACTCAAGACCTGCTTTATTTATCTTTTGAAGAAGAGATATTGGTATTATCTCACCCTTAAAGGAAAGAATCATTCCATTGCTTTGAATTTTTATGTATCCTTCAGATGGGATACAGAAGATTAATAGTGATTTGAAAAATATGCTTGTAAGGAACCTGTGCTAAAATCACTCTGTTCAATTTAGGAACCCTTTTTGCTGCTGCTCATTGTACGAAAACAAAGTGGTGAAATAAAGCAATTGGAAAAAAATCATTATGTCAGTGACTTCTGATTTTTATGTGTAAAAACAGTGTGTTAAATTTCGTGTGTTTAGGTGCATGTTTTAGTCCATTTGGTTTTTGCGTGTCAGAGGAAGCTTTAAGAAACTGATCCCTTAAGACTTGAAGTGAGTTTAATTTAGGTATTTGCACTTCTTAAAGGCATTTGACTTAGAATATTCAACTTGATGAGCACAAAATTTGATTAATTTCTCTATGAACAGCACAGTATCTGCTGCTCTGAAAAGTAAAGCCCACACAACTTTAATAATGCAGTGTGTCAGATTTACTTTACGTTTCTGTGCATGCCAAAAGCAGAGACAATACACTTTTCTGATTCCACATCTGAAGCATAAATGGAGTTACATTTAACGTCTTTAACTATAGGTGTTTAGTCATAAAACTTCTGCAGTTGAAAGGGAAATAACATCGTCATTTAATTCGTTTGTCATGTTACATCATCCTTCGTGATTTAAGTTTTCAGCTGATATGTGCTGTGCCTACTCACTAGTTAACTATGAGTAGTTTATGTTAGTTGGTATAAAGTTGGTGAGGCACTTTAATTTTCCCGAGCAGTGAAGAGGCTGAATTGTCAAGTACTGCAGATCTGCTGCTCTAAACTTCCTAAGCGCGCTCTTTTTTTTTTTTTGGCTCATTGGAGTTGCCTGGGTATTTTAATGATGAAGCTTTGGAAGTATCTTGGATGACACAGAATTTTGTGTTTAGATTAGACAGTTTTAAATATTTGTATATGATGCTGTCTGGTGTAAAGACTGGGTGGATTGTTTATTATGTGAAATAGCATCCAAGCCTTTCCTATGTTGGTATGCGTATGAAACCAGTGTCAAGTAAAATGCAGCAGACAGGCTGCTGTACCAGCATTCTGGGTGGTGGTGTTGTGTGATTGTGTGTCATAAATTATGCAAAGCTTAGGGGAAGTGACAAAATAAATATATATTTTTAAAAGGGGGGAGGGCGTGGGGGTGACATGGGAAAATTAAGCTATAATTGGTGACTCAATGTCAGTGCTTCTCAGTGCTTCATTTCCCAGTGCTCACCAAGATGAGCAAGTTGTTGGGAATATAGTGGAATGGAATTTCAATACTAAAGGAAGTAGAAGCTTCTGAAGAACTGTAGAGGGTCTGTAAATGTCTGAACTATATTTTAAAGGTTTCCGTTCCTGGTTCATGTTTTTCTCCATTAATGTAATTAGTTTGTATCTGGGCCATCTTATTGTAAGATGGTCACTTTGAGAAAGAACTTGTCTTAATTGAGAGAGGGTGAAGGCTGGCTGTGAGTTTAGTAACTCACCTGTGAAAGAAGAACCCCCTGCAATCATTACCTGAATTGGTTTGCAGAATATTCTGCCATATGTAGGGTGTTGGGGGGGTTATTTTTTTTTTTTCCTGCTATACTTTTTTTTACATGTACATGATCTTTCCTTTTGCTTTCAGGTCTTGAGTGTAAACTTACATCAGTTCTAAAAATGGGAAGAATTTTTCTGGATCATATTGGTGGCACTCGCCTGTTCTCTTGTGCAAACTGCGACACGATTCTGACCAACCGTTCCGAACTCATCTCCACTCGTTTCACCGGCGCCACAGGAAGAGCCTTTCTTTTTAACAAGGTTGGTAAGAAGCTGAGGAGGAGCTGCTATTCCCTTCTGAAAAATGAGTTTGTGGGATATCAATGTCATCAGAGAAGCCAGAAACTTCTTGGCTTCTTGTCGTGTTATTACTATTTTAATTTTTTAAATTTTTTATTTTGTTCTGTTCAGCTGTCTTTGAAGTCAAGGTAGACATTTACTATTGATGACAAACTATCTAAATTAGTTTATCTGCAATATTGAAAGACTGTAAAGAGGACTGTGTATATAGAGGCATCATGCCAAAATGTATGGAGTTTTAACTTTGGAGACTTTTTTAATATGAACCTCAAATCCACTCTGAAAGTATCTTGTGTCTATCAGAGAGTTTCAAAGGCATTTGCACTTTTACTTAGTTAAAAAAAAAAGTCTAAAAACTGTCTAAATTCTATTTAACTTCTAGAATGCATTTAAACTAACAGTATTCTGACAACTAATGTGAACCACAGTCTCTTTTGCAGGCAGCAATAGTGTGTTTTAGTTTAATACACTTTTAATTGATCAGATTCAACACATTAAAATACGCAAGTCATAACTTTTGAGTAAATTGTAATATTTATTTATTAGCCCTTCCATATAGACTTGTCCATCAGACTCACTGAAAAAATTGTGATTGTCCTTTGCTTTCTTGCAAAGTTCCTGGTCATATAATCATTGGTGTATTTTGGTTTTGTTTTTTTCTTGAAAGCCATTTAGCCATGGGCAGGGTTGAGAGAGGTGTCAGTAATGTCTTTGCTTAACTGTGCTTGGCCCTGGGGTTTCTGATGTGCTGAATCCTGTCAGTAGCACTTGCACGTAAGCGTTAGGCTGCATAGCTAGAAAAGAGCTGTGGATCTGTTTTCTTTGTCATCCAGTAAGCACTGCATCCAAGAGTTCAAATTTTTCTGGTGTTAGATATTGGGGTTTAATCACAGAAGTTTGACTTTTGCATTTCTGCAATCAGAGCCTTACATCTGAAGCAGAGAGAAGAAGCACAGGCAGGTGGAAAACTGAGAAGGCAGTGCAGTCCCATCTTTTAGAATCGTATCTCATATCAGAAGTTTGGATATAGTTCTGGCATCAGCTTTTCAAGAAATCCTGGTTTTTTGGTGTTTCTGCCTAATGTTTTAAACTGCCGATATAGCACAAAAAAAAGGTGCCCGTTTCATGCCTGTGTTTTCAGCCACTGAGCCTTGCTTTTGCTTAGATAATTATTTCAAAAGCACCCCAAGATTTTTAAAGAAGTACCTCTTTTAATATTTGGTTCTGAGTTCTGGGAATAATCAGCTGCTAGCAGTGGGTTACATATGCTACAACTGGATTAATATAAACTAGTTTACAAGCTATTCACTACGAGTTTCTCACGCAAACTTGAACAGTCCTCTGCCCTTTTGTATGTCTTTTTTGTATGTCTTTCACGTCTCTCAGTTAAACAGTGAGGGTTATACATCCCTGTGAAGCATATCTTCACAGTGTTACCTTCTCAAGAAAGACATTTTCAAGGGCTGTTGACTTACATCACTGCAGTTTTCAGTTCGCATGCAGTGCCACAGGCTCTCTGCTTTTAAAATGTTGATTGTCATTTACCGAGCTTTGCCTTAGGCAGACTAATCCTTTCTGTTCCCTGTCCCCTGTGTGTTTGTATCAGGTGGTAAATCTGCAGTACAGTGAAGTTCAGGATCGGGTCATGCTCACTGGCCGCCACATGGTTCGAGACGTGAGCTGCAAGAACTGCAACAGCAAACTGGGTTGGATCTATGAATTTGCCACTGAAGACAGCCAGCGCTACAAGGAGGGCCGTGTCATCCTGGAAAGAGCATTAGTCCGAGAGAGCGAAGGATTTGAGGAGCATGTTCCATCTGACAATTCCTGAAGAGACCTGAGTCTCTTCTCAGGTTCTCTTCCATTGAAACTCAAGTATAATAAAATCAACAAAAAAATCTGCTTACATACACTGTCACCTTAGCATCAGAGT
Source organism: Chiroxiphia lanceolata (assembly GCF_009829145.1). Classification (NCBI taxonomy): domain Eukaryota; kingdom Metazoa; phylum Chordata; class Aves; order Passeriformes; family Pipridae; genus Chiroxiphia; species Chiroxiphia lanceolata. The sequence continues at coordinate 16,111,720 of NC_045639.1, forward strand.
CGGATTCATGGACTACAGAGTGGAAAAGATTGTGAGAGTATTTCAGATGGAACCTTCCTTTCTTTATTCCATTTATATTTTACTTTCCCTCCAGCAGCTGTTTGTAGAAAGAATGTTGTGCAGATGCTGTAACTTTTTCTCTCTTTCATTTACATCTGTTAGATTTGAGATTGTATCTACAGATACACTGGGCTAAAAGGAAAATATTTGGTGGATTTGTCTTTTGTTGGAGAGAAATTCAATGAGTTTGTTTTTTTTAGTTTGCACAAACTGATGTCAGCATCGAATTATTTTAAAAACTTCAGATTTTTTTAAAAAAGTATATTCCAATTTTTGGCTTAAGTTTTTAGTTAGGTTTTTTTGGGGTTTTTTACCCAGTCTTTTCAACTGGTTTGCTAGCTGAAGTAAAGAGATCCGAATTTGTGCTGAGTGCTAAAGGTTCAGTGTTGGTACGGCTTGGGCTGGCCCGTGTGCCATATTCTTGTTGAGGTTGATTGGTAGCACAGAGCCCATTATTTCTTGTCATTCTTGACCCAAAGATGTCTCCATTCCTCGTTTGTTTGTGAAGTCCCATTCACCACGTAAACTGGTGTTGATTGGAAACTATTCTTGAAATAGGGCAAAACTGCTTGGCTTTTTTTAACTTTAACTGATGTAACTTATGAGCATAGTAATAATATAAAATAATAGCTGTCTGTTTAGTCTTGCGTTGCTTACGAATCCAGCTGTGTTTGTAATGATAGGGATCCACTGAGAAACTACTGTTTCAGTAGTGATTTTTTTTTTTTTTCGTTTTCTCTACTAATCTTATTAAGTAGACAGGGAATTGCAAATCTTAATTCTTCTTCAAGTAGCTTTCTTTAAACCCAGAACTTCCTATGTTAAACACAGCTGCTGTGTAAAAGGAGAAGATTGCCAGCATGTTTGTTCATGCCTAGAGTTATGCAGTCCGCATCTCTTGAAAAGATTAACTTAAACAGCTTGTTTTCAAATGCTGCTTCTGGTGTTGAAACCTTTATCTTTCAACTTTGTTGAACCTTTTCGTTGTGTTGTTACATTTTTATCTTTCTGGGCAGCAGTAGGTGTCAGCCTGGTAGTAACTAGTGACTTGGATTCCTGCTTTGTTCTTGTAGAGGTCAGCTCTGTTTGAAACAGTGATCTTGCTTGCCTTTTTAGCAAAAATGCTCTTCAGTAACTTAACTCAAGGGTGCCCAAACACTTTCTTTGTGTCTTAAGCCATAAGTTAAGATCTCAAGGGCTGAAATTTATTTGAATGTTAGATATGTATGATTTCTTATCCAAGATACAAGTTAGTTGTCGGTTTTTTTCATGTTGGATAAATTGTGGTCAACGTGAAATAAGTTACCCACAGATGTAGAAAAAGGAGGGGGGGGAGCCCCACCCAACCAAACAGGTCTGGGCTCTGACATTTCAGAATAACTTTTCTTCCCTAGCCACTGCTCCATGTCTGAAACTAAAACTGGGAGGGTGACTATGCAGAGTATTTTTCTTAATTTTTTAGTTGCCAAGTGGCAATTTGGACACCCCTGACTTGAATCTACTGCCTCTTTCATGTAAAAGTAGCTTTATTATAGAATTGTCACATAGAAAGAAAAGAGTAGATCACATACCAGAGCTGTGCTTGAATCAAGCTGCTTAAACAATAGTGTACTTGTGCCTCAAATGAATCAGTTTTTGCACTGAGTACAGTAGTACCCCATTATCTTGTACTCCTGTCCTTCACAGACCCTAAAAGCGCCATTAGCATGGTTCTCCGCAGTACTTTTCTTGTACTTCTGACATTACAGTACAATAAAGTATGTTTTGTCCTGAACTGATCTTTGCTGTTCTTTTAGAGTTATTTTCATAGTCTGTCTGCCGAATGACATAACCCATCTTTCCTTCCCTGAGTTGAGTTTCCGCAGCACAGTGACAAGCTGTTGATGAGCATTTCTCTCTGTATAGGTGGCAAAAGAGTGTTCTGTTTATTTTGGAAGGTGCCAAGTAGAGCTTTGTGCCACTTGGACACTTGAAAGCATTTTGCTGCTGTTAAAGAGAAAATTAAAACAGGAAATGTCTCGTTTAATGGAATTCTGGCTGCTAAATGTCTTTCCCTGTCTTAGAAAAGACTAGCTAAGCAAAAATCCACTTTCTGCAAGAAACTTGAAATTTTGGCTTCTGAAATGACTTGGGAATTGATGAATTGGGAATTGTATATCTGGAGTTCTGTGACCTTTTTCCTTTATGCTCAAATGTTAGGCAGAAGCCTGCTAGCAGCTGATCAACTTCTAAGTGTGCGGGTGAAGAGTAAGGTGAGAGGATCATTCTATTGATGTAATGGGGCCTGGGAAGCTTGTTCTAACTTATATTGAGATACCTTCATTTTGGTAAAAGTGTGAGATGTTAAAGATTACTTTTCACATAGTCTTTGATTTGAAAAACACATTTGAGGTGAATTCATTAAAAGCCCATGAGCAAGTCCACGGAACCTTTAAAACAGTTAGACTTCGGACTGCTGTTTTAGCTTAAATGCTGTTCCCTCCTGTATCACTTAAATGTCTCTGGGTGAATTTAGCCTCATATATTTTGAGTGCTCCTCCTGTGTGTGTGAATACAGATAACTTATCTGTGGGGAACAAGGCAATTGGTTACAGTACATCTGGCAACAGAGGAGACATCACTATTTGGCATTAACTGCAGTTTTGTAGTGGTGCAGTAGCTTGGGATTCTCAAACAAGGGCTGGCACAGCAAAATGTGCCACTGCAGCAATCTTGTGCCTGGCATGGGATGGTGTGCCTGTGCTGCCCAAGGTAGAGAAGGTAGCAAGGACAGTACAGGGCACAACAGAGTGCAGTGGTTCATAGAGACCTCAGAATTTGTGCTCTTAGGCTGCAACTTGGGTTAGCAGTGGTGCTATGGCTTTTGCTTAAGTCTTTAGCTGGATTAGAGTTTACATCACCCACATCATGATCTCATCCTATAGGTGTACCCAAAACTGAAATAGTTCATTAAAGCTCACTGCCACTTCAGCAAAGCACAGCTTTGGGAAGAGTAAAACATTGGATGGTGTGTTTGTGGAGTGAAAAAATATTTTACTTACACTTTCCAGGGACGTTCAAAAGAACTTTTGAAACAACATTTGTGTCTTATGGCTCTTTTGGAAAATGTGGTGTTACATGCGGCTCTGGGGTTGTCTGTGGTCAGCTCACACAGGTTTATTCTTACAGGGCAAGTTAGTCTCTAATAGATGTCTGTCAGAGCTATAGGAAATACAGTCAGCAGATCATCACTGGATGAACAGGTGAAGCTGCAGTTGAGGACACAATTTCCAGGTATAAGGAAGAGGTGACTGGGAAAGTTATGGCATTGATGTGGGAAGAGGCTAGCTGGTTGATAAACCACATTTTAGAAGGGAAACATAAGCTGTGATGCTGCAGTACCATTCTGCAAAAGCCAGAAATAGTGTGCTGTGTTTCCTTCTTCGGCCTGCCTTCACTTAGAATAATAATAAATTTCTTGAAAATCCAGTGAAGTTTGCTTTCCTGTGGATCTTGAGGGCTTTGCAGCCTCCCTCATGCCTGACAGGGATGAAATGCTTCAGTCTTTTTAGTTTGCTTGGGGCACTGATAAGAATCGCTCTCCAATCCTGTTTATGCAGACCTTTAAAGAACTAACTGGAGTTAAAATTGCCCAATAACTTCAAAAGATTGCTTTGAGTTGTGAGGAAAAGTAGGACCTAGTTGATAACGTATGTCCCTGTGCAAGCCTTTTTCTTCTTGCAGGAAATCTGAAATATGGCCAAAGAAAATGGGCTCCTGTCTGCCTCATTATGTGTTACGTGGCAAAGATGAGCTGCTGCTGAGCCTTGTTTTTACAGTGTGGAGCTATTCCTGGTCTCACAGTTATTTCCTTCACCTCCTCTGATATGAGGATTTCTGGTACATTTGTGGAAAGTATAAGGGGAGAAATCTCACGTTTCCCTCCTGGCCTTTTGTTTGTTTACTGATAGTGTTGCTCTTAGCTGAATGGATTTCTGTGATGCCAGTGAAACTGCTGGTAGTCTAATGCCAGCCTTTCACTAGGTAAGGGCCTTTCTGGCAGAGTATTAGTGACTTTATCATCTCTCATGCTCGAGTCTAGGCAGAGGTTGTTTGGGAATGATGCTTGACTGAACATCCTGCTCTGGGCAGAGGTGATGTGAAGGAAGACCTCCTTCTCCCTGTTCACAGGTCACTTCTGTTGCTGTGCTGTGCCTGTTTCCATCTGATGCTACTGTAGGTGTGATCTTAAGTTTGTGTCGCAGGTCCTCCTTTTAGAAAGGAGGTGACTGAGTCTGTGCCTCTTAAACATGGCATTTCTCTCTGAAGGACCTGAAATACCTACAGTTTGGCACAGACTGCTCTGTGTGCTGCTGGAAGAGGTGACTGTGTTCCTGTTTGACTTGTTCCTACAAAAGTAAAGCTCGGTGCTTGTCTGAGAAATGGTCAATTTTCTGTAATGGAATTCAAGATGTGGAGGAGAAATCCAGGTAAATGAGGAAGGAAAATATGTGTGTGTGTGTAATTCAAGTCTTAACCAAACCAGACAAAGTCACTCCAAAGCAGCAGAGGTGGGAGAAATTCTAGAGGTAAGTTTGCACCTTTTCTTTATGCCTTGTGTGGGTTCAGGGAAAGTGGAAATCACTTGGACATTGTAGAGGATCTGAGGTCCCTGATAAACAGAGGAAGAGACTATATGTAAGCACTTCAGTTTCTTTTGAGCAACCTAATTGAATGTCCTTGCTGTAGAACACTGATAATGGGAAGTGCACAACAAGAGCTAACTTTGGTACAGACTCTGTGTTGTGTTTGGATGAAGGTAGCTGGAAAGTATTTGTCCTTCAAAGTAGGCTCTGTTTTTGTTCTCATTATCTGAGGCATTTAATACCATCAGAAACTTGCTTTTCTTATACAAGTAAAAACAGGAGAAAGAACAAAAGACTATGGCAATAATTTGCATTTCCTAAGAATAAGGGGTAGGTGGGAGAGAGAAGGGTGTTCAGACCTTACATTTTGGCTCTGCCCATGAGAGAGATGTGTGCTTGCCTGACATCAAGATCCAGTGCTGTTTCCCTCTAGGACTTGGGGCTGTTTAGATACGGAATTTTGCTTTGTCCTTTTGTAAGCAGTGGATTTGACAGTTGTAAACATTTACAGGTGTTTGTAACAGTAAGTTTATTGAATTACAACAGACTGCATGCTGTAGTTGTTTGCAGACTAATGGCAGATGTTGCAACAGATGTAGTTAGTGAAATAGGGGGACCCCTTTTCTATGAGGGGGAACACAAGCAGAATGGCTCATACAAGGGTGCTTAGCCAAAAAACTGCCCAGTGGCTTTCAACTGTCCTTATGGACAACAATCCTCTCTTCTTGAACAGATTGAGAACTAATATTCCAAGCACAACTATATGGCGAGTACAGACGGAAGAAGAGGACATTTATTATTTTTCAGAGGTAGATCTTTGCACATGTGCAGTGTCAAAAAGGTGGGATGCTCTAAGTTTGGTGGTGAGAACAGAGTGCAGAAAAAGCCTCTGTGGCTATTCTGCTATAGGTATTTGGCCAGCAGATCTTTCTCCCCACCCTACCTATTTTTATTGTCTTTAGTCTGGCCTAGAAATCCACGTGCAGCTGTTGTCTAGTTAACATGGTGCAGATGCTCCTACCGTCAGCTAAAGGAAGTTGCTTTGGCTTCCTTAGGGCAATCTTTCTGCTTTAGGGATAGGGGAAAAGTAAAACCTCCTTCAGCTCAGTCAGCACCCACAGGGGTATGTGGTGAAATGCATGCAAAAAAACCCCATAACTGCATGAATCTCTAGTGATGGCTGCACCTTCCCTACAGAATTAGTGCAGCTTAAGGATTTGGGGAAGTGCCTGCTTTTGGCAACATCAGACGGTCACTTCTGGTATCACTATACCAGTACAATGGATTAGTCGTTGCAGCTCAGAGGGATTGATGTATTGCCTATTCCATGTCTCCCTGCTGAGGAGGGATTAGCTTAGTGATATACTCAATGAGGCTGCATTCTTAGGATGGAGTTTGTCAGTGTGATTTCTTATTGTAGCCAAAAGTACATTAGAGATATGATTTAGGTCACAGAAGTAGAACACTTGGAAAATGCCAGATTTCCAGTGGATTGGGTAGCACGTGGTTATCCTGTCCCTGCAGGCACACTGCCTGGGGATGTGAAAGTGGCCTGTGGTCACAAGAGCAAGGATGGCACAATCATCACCCTTCTATAAGGTATGCACTGAAAGTGTAGCTACAGCTTCCATCCCACCGTTCCTAACTCTGAACTGTTGGACTTTTTAATAATTTTGTTTCTAAAGGTTATTTGGATATGAACTTCCTGATGTGCATTTAAGTGGCAACAGTAAGAGAAACTGAGATTAAGCATTTGTAATTGCTGGCTTCTTCATGACTGGGATTTGAACTGGGAAGCCCATTTAGTGCAGTAGCCATTACTACTTAAACTCAAGGGCTGACTGCTACTTAACCAGCAGCTGGAGGAAGCTTTGCAGTGAAGAAGGCTGAGCAGATGTCAAATGAAGGCTTTAGAACTTTTCATGTCATGTAAAGTCTCAGTATGGGACAGGGAACTTTTTTTTTTTTTTTTCAGTTTGTGTGCTGCTTCTGGTTGGGCTGAGGGGATTGGGGTTTTTTGGTTTTGGCTGGGGTTATTTGTCCCCTCCTGATACCTGGAGTTGATGACTTTCCTGCTCCATGTAGGACATTGGAGGAAGAGATGGGAAGGTGAAAATTACGTTGTATTTCCTATCCAGACTGCTTAACCTACTCTCTTACTTCCAGCCTCCTGAGCTTGGGAAGGTTCTTGCTCCATGCATGTTCCCTGTCAAGGAGAGAATTGCACCACAATTCACGTACCACATTTCTGGGAAAGGGAGGAGGAGCTGCAGATAGCTTACTTTCTATCTCACCCTGCAGGTAGGCTCAGGACTTCTGGAAGCTTTGTCTGCCTGTCAAAACAAACCTGAGGCACAGAAAACAACAGCTTTTAACACTCAAGTCCAGTGCAAATTTAGGACAAAAAATTCAGTGTTTGTAGGAAACTAAAAATAAACACAAAGCCATTTCACCCATAAAACTCACTTCAGCAGCCTTGGTATTTTTATCTCAAAAGACTGAACGAGAAGTTGGTGGATGTTTGCCACAGGAAGTGAGGGGAAAGCAAAGGCAAAGGAGGATGCTCTGCCAGAGGTTTTGCTGTTGTTTGCTGGCAGTGTTGATACTTAGATATTGGCTCCAGAGGCCTTGGGGAAGGTGATACTCATCACTGGCTCCTTTAGCTGTCTCCTTTCTTTCACTCCCCTGTTCTCTGCAGCCCTACTGTGCTTTGTTCCTCCCACAAAGTCTCTGCTTTTGCTGCTCGTCATCTCCCCGCACTACCAATGGCTTCTCTCTCTCCCCTTCCTGCCCTGCTCCTCGCATCCCTTCTGGGTTTTCAGCAGGTGACCTTGTTCCTCCCAGCACGGCATCAAAGGCTGCGGTCCCCTGGTGCGGGGCTCAGCTCTGTGCTGCAGGCTCCTCCTCGCCCCGGCTGTGACAGCCCTGCTGGTGGCGTGGCCGGATGGTGAACCAGGGACACAGCGAGGCTGTTGCCGGTCTGATTCACTGGGCTGTCACGCAAACAGCACACGCAGCCTTGCCAGCAGATTGCTGGGGGTGATGAAAAGTGCAGACAGGGCCTGCTTGCGCTGGCACTACCTCTGAAATCAGGTTTTTATCCCTGTCCCTCTGCGCTGCCAGGGAGGCATGAAGAACACAGACACAGATGAAGTGAGCTTACTGCTCTCAGTTCCTGCTGTGGTGGTACTGATGCTCGGCAGAGACAGGCTCTGCTCATCTCTTCTGCATGGGGCTGGCTCCCAGTGTGGACCAGGAACTGAGGTGGAACATTAACACATCCCTCTGCAGACACACAAGTGATGGGCAAAAGTCATGTACTGGTGTGACAACCCTACCAAATTTCAAGGCCCAGCTCCAAAGTATTGTGCCACAACTTTTAAACAAAGTAATTGGTCACTTTGTTTTAAACAGGCAGAATCATATAAATCCCCCAAGCCTTGTTTTCAGAAGTGCCTGTTTCTAGAGGAACTATATTAGAACATAATAACCTATCCTGAAGCAGACCTCCAGCATGGAAAACTTCGAGCCAACTCTTTAATGCTTTGTAAGCAAAATTACAGCCAACTGAAAAGAGCCGTGTGTTGGCAAGTGCCAAGCAGCCTTAATTTAGGAGTAATTTTTTCTACAGACACTTCACCAGAAAAGAGAGCCCAGCTGCCAACAAGTGAATCAGTTTGGACAAGGGAATGGAAAACCACATTTTTGCCTTTCATTTGCTGTACTTTGATATCTCCCTTCAGGATGCATACATACATCTGGTTTTTCTTGTCTTGAAGGGGTAGTTGTATAAAGTCTAGCAGAGGCACATGGTTTTGTCCGTCTTTTAACACTGTAAAATTAAGTGTTCACAGTATTGCCTTAGAAATGGCTTAGTTCAGTGACCTTTTCAAGCCCTGATTAGCTGCCAAATAATCAGTGTTTGAAAGACTCTGGACCTGATTCTTCTCTCCTTTACACTGTTGTTTTTTTCTCTTGATGTCAGCTGACTTCATTGGCACTACTAATTCCCTACAGGCTTGGTATGGGTAGAAAAAAAATATACATATTGTTCTGTATATATGAATATGTATGTATCTATAGAGAGGAGTTATATAGCATAGAAGTGAAATCATAGTAACTGGTAGGTTTTTGTTTTACTTGACACTGTGCACATGTGCTGAGATTCCCAGTCTCCTGAAGCATCCTTGTGAAAACCTTTTCTCTAAAGAATACCTTCTTTATAACTGCACATGTTGTTTAGAGTTTTGTGTGACTTTTCTGTTGCTTATATATTTTCCTGTCAGCATCAGGTAGAAGATCAGACTGAAGTACTTGTTATAAAAAGACTAAAATGCTTCTTTTCCTTTTGTGGGCAGTACAAAATATGGTCCTAGTTTGAGGTCCAAGAACTGGCAACTCAAATGAAATGCTCTAACCACTCACAGCTTAGGCTTTATACTGTAGCATTAAATGGAAAGCAGTGTCCTTTCCTACTATCCAGCTTAGTGACAGATGTGATCAGTTTTGGAATGACTGTAGCAAATCATTGCAGTTTTCCACACTGGGTACCATGTGCTACATGTTTATATTTGACAAGAGAGAATTATATTGCCCAGCATTTTTATATAAGGTTTTAACCCGAAGACTTCAAGGCTGCCTTAAAAGAAAAAGCTGAGAATAACTACTCACATTTGTGTATGGATGCTCAGAGACTTCAGATGATTAACCCAGAATCTGCACTACAGTTCTAAGGTCTTACAGATTCTGGGATTACACTGACTCTGAGTTAACATCTTTATCCATCAGCATTGGTTAACATCTTTATCCATCCTGCCTGTGGTGGCAGGAAATGCTGGTTGGTGAAGGCTTGCTGAGGATGCACAACCTGAGGGTAGCAGTAAGGTTATATTATTCCAAATATTAACTCAGTTGTGCTTCATGGTATTATTCCAAATATTAACTCAGTTGTGTTTCATGGCAAGGCTTAGACTGGTGCTGAATTAAAATGACAGCAAGCAATGAAATGGTGTAATTTTTCAGTCACCTTTCAGAGTGATTCACTTTAAGTCCTTTTAGTCCTTAAATTTGGTGGTGTGCCATCTTAATTTCTTCCCTACCTTTGCTCCTGTCTTTTGTCTCCATCTGTTCATGACAAGCTGAACTGAACACTTCTTATTGTGACATCTTTCCAAACCACCACCCTTTTTCTTGAAGACTTCTTGCTCACTGTTCTCCCACCTACTCTTGACTTTCACGAAAACCCCATCATATACTTTATTTTCTTGGCCTTGGCTGATCTCTGCATCCTCTTTCTACTTCACCAAAAATATATTGTTTCTTATTAGATCAAGTAGTGTTCAGAGCTCTTACTGGCTCCTTTTTTTTCTAGCTAGGATTAGTGTAAAATGTGCCAGAGACTCAAACAAGGGGCCTCAACAGACATTCTGCCTTTCTGTATTGAAACTGATCCTGGAAGTCTTTAAGATTAATGAAGGATCCTTTCCATTGCTCCCTCAACAAATGCAGTACTTCTGGCTAGGCTGCTGCCTCTATGCTTTGATTGTATCTGTTAACCATTCATGGCTTACCTTTAATAAAATCCCAGGCTGCCCTGGCTGCAGCTGGTGGGGTGTGATAGAGGTGACAAAATTAATTTACACAGAGGGGAAGCAAGCAGTGACAGGGACCCCTGCATAGAGATACCATTATTTTCCTCTCTCAGCCTAAGAAACAAAACAAAAGAGAATGCTGCAGCTGGGCACTGCAGTGTGTATCCATAGATGGTGGATTGCCTTGCATACTGCTTTTGATACTTTTTTTATAAAGGAGTATTTTGTGCTCCTGTGATACTTGATGTGGCCAGATCTCAGGGAGGAATGTCAGCCACTGTCAAACCTCTGCTACATGAGTTACTTCATTTGTGTGTGAATAAATCCAGCTTCTCTGAAAAACACTAGTGTTCCACACATCAGTTCTATTTCAAAAAATTCTTCTTTTAAGAAAATGCTGTTGTGTTCCCTTTCAACAGCATCCATGAGCTGACCCTCATGGGATGGTGTGAATCCAGGTCAGTGCCAACTCACCTTCTGGGAACATCTGCATCTCACTTCCCCCCTCATCAGCTTTACAGTGAGATGTGCCCATTCTAATAGTCAGTGTTTGTGTTTGAGAAATGTTAGTGGCTGGGGATATACCACATGCCGTTATCAACTCTGTATTTCAATGAAGAGCTATTTTCTGACAGCACAAGAGAGACTGTGGAAGTTTCAATATCTAGGAATTTTGGGGAGTGAAACGTGAAGCAGAATTTGGCAGCTGGCAAATTATTTATTATCTGGGAGCAAAAGAAGAGTGGGCTGGACTTTCACTGAATCACTGCAACCTGGAGATGTGGTTCTGCCTGCTTTCTTAGCCTTTGACAAATCTCCTCTGTCTAGCTTTTATCTGAGAGGGTTGAGCCTCATGCCCTTGCTGGGGAGAGCCTTTCTCTGAAGAGTGTACCTGGGCCTCAAGACAAACATATGTCCTTGAAGCATTTCCTCTGAAAATTCTCATTTTATTTTCCTGGTTGGTCAAAGCTGCTAACAAAGATGTTTTGATTTGTCCACACAGAATAACTTCAGTCAACCTTTCCAAGCAGGCTGCAGTTGCAATTTGTGATTAAAGAATTCCTGCTCATCCTGAACTAAAGGTTCTTGGGATTGGAGAGGGAATCTCTGTTTGTGACTGATCTGAGGAATATATAATATCTGACTATAATTTTCAGGGCAAAATACATCTGTGTCACTTCAAGTTCTTAGACCAGATCCCAAGTTCATATTTGTTTCCTTCTGAAATAAAACTTGGGTCACATTCTTCCCAAAGCTATGCTTCAGCATTGTTTATTGTAACATTGAACTTTGGGGCAGAGGGTGTTAGTCTCATGTTGGTTGAAGAAGTATTTCCAGGAAATCTAAAGAAACTTTATTTCCCCACGGTTCTGCACTGAGAATGTCAGATTTGGAGTTTTCTAAGGCAGATGCCACCTTAAAATAGATCAGGAGAATTCCTATTGTTCAGGTGACATAATGAGGCTGAGATGCAAATGCAGAGGGAAGCAGTAGCTGGTATGTTTTGACTGATTTTTTTTTTCTTTTTCTGACATCTCTCTCTCTCTTTTTTTTTTTTTTTTTTAAATACATTTTATGGGGGAGAATAAAAAAAGATCAGAGGCCAGCTTCTGGATGGAGAATTTGGGATGTACAGCCTGCACAGAGGGTGAATATAACGCCTACATGACAGGAACCAATTTAGACATTTCCACCCTCTCTGTGGAGGGCTGCACTGCAGTATTAAATACTGGTGCTTCTTCAGATCCCCCTTCTCCTTTCCCAAAGGAGGAGAGGAGGAACAAGCAGAAATTAATAGCTGGTGGCCACTGTAGATTCAGAAGCACTGAACTGAAGTCCTTGTCCCAAAATGTGTGGGCAGGTTCTGATGTCCAGCACCAAGCCTGCCAATGCCCAAGAAGTGTTTGGACAATGCTTTTAGGCCCCTGGTGTGATTACAGAGGTGGTCCTGTGCAGGGTCAGGAGCTGGACTCGATGATCCCTGTGGGTCACTTCCAACTCAGTATATCTTATGATTCTGTGATCTTTGCAGACCGTAAGCACTGCACTGTGGGGAGAGAGAACTGCTCTAAGTATCACCTCAACCAAGAAACTCTGCTGAGGACTGCAAGAAAACATATTAGTCAAGCTTCATTGAACCCAGGACATCCTCACAGACTTAGTGAAACAGCATTTGCCAGTACTGGGCTAAATTTTGTTACTGAAAGTCCTACTTGCATCAAGTGGAGTCAGAAGGACAGCAGCTGGCACAGCCCTGGGAAGGAAGAGGCCTCAGACCTATGCCTGTTTCTGCTGCCAGCTTTCCCCTACAACCCCTTTTTCCTGTCAGGTCATTTCACTTTTTGTCCTTCAAGTTACCCCCATCCTGTGTGAAATAACAGGGCTGAGAAAGCCCTAGAAGTTATGTGTCAAAAGCATTATTTTGTCAACTAAAGAAGCCATGGCAACATAAAGCTACAACACAGTTTCCATCACAAGATTAACTTGAGTCAGTTACTGCCTTTGAAACATCTGTGGTGAGGGCTAAAAGTAGACTTTCCTAACAGAATTGAAGGACACTGAAGGAGTCACAAAAAACATCCCAAAATAGGGTGAGGAAAAGAGGAATATCAGATAAGGGGGGGGGGAGAGAGGGGAACAAAAGAGTGCAACAACAGTTACAAAATGCCTCAAGTTTCCCCTGCTTTTATTGTTGTTATTCTTTTTCAGACAGACTGATGAGTTTACTGCATATGTTGAATGATGATACAGTGAATGGAACCACTGTTGAGACTCTTGTTGCTAAGATTCTTAATAATAACAATGTACCTGAGAGGAATTACCTGCAGCTGTGAGGTTATGCCAATGCTTACTTCTGTGGGGACTGGGAATTTGTAGGAGTCTTACCTGAGGATTTTAACCAGATGGTTACCTGCTCTTATTTTGCCTTCATCCTGTGTTATGCTAACTTCTATCCTCCCTGCACTCCTCCTTGTTCTAGGAATGCATCTATCTGGAGACTGGAAATGAGAGAATAAGATAACCAGATGATATTTTACCTGTAGAAATGCGAACACATGTCCTGGAGGGGGAAAAAGTTGCTTCTCTATGAGAGAGATTTGAGATGTAGTAGGGAACATATTGGACATGACTTTGTGATGTAACAAGCAAAACAGGGCAGTTTGGGGTCTGCCTGTATGAAGGCAGCCTACCCATGGACACATCACACTTGCTTGGATCTGTAAACTGCATGAAGGATTTTTAATAAAGAAACACATTTCCACAATGTTTTTCACTTGATTATCTCTGAGTGCTTTAGTGGGCTCAGGAGCTGCTGGGGAACAATCGATGTAGAGCTGTTCTCTAAATCTTGCAGCATTTATTTCTATGAAAGTAATCTTTTCTTGCTCCCTTTTGTTCAGACATCAAAAGGAGAAGAAAAACAAGACAAAGGCAAAGGCTGAGGCTTACACAAAATGTTTTTCTCTATCATTTTTGCCAAATAAAAGAAGAAAGGAAACAAACAGCATTGCATGTAAATAATCTTTTTTCCCCCTTACTTTCTTTCAGACGTGCTTTCACTAGTTCACTGTAATTAGGCAGAAGGTACTGAAATTATTTATATGTCAGACCTAACAGACAATATTGTGCTTCACTGGAATTAGACAGAAGGTACTGAAATGGTTTACATTTTAGACCTAACAGAAAATGTTGTAATTGTACCATTCTTTAAACAGATACTTTGACTTTGATTTGTTAGGCTAGAAAATATGACTTCAGATTTTTTAGTCAAAGGCCATGTAAGATAATGATCAAGAACACTGGAGGAGAGTTAATGTTTTAAAGGGCAGGTGTGCAGGGGTGTGTGAAACAACTGGTGCTTTTAAGGTATGCCAGAAAGTCTAATCCCAAGGCCACAGAGGAATTTCGGTGATAAAAGAAAGCATCAACAAAAATTGATGACTGCTGTAGTTAGGGTGTGCATTAAGGGGAGCTTAAGGCCTCTTTAAGAGAAATAAAGGCTCTGTAGTGTTGATAGGAAATCTGAGGGATGGACTAACAAGAAAAGTACACTTAAGAAGGGGGAGAAGTTTATGTGGAACCTTGAAGGAGGATGGGGAATGGCTGTGGCTCCTAAACACACATGCCAGTGCTGTGACTGTGCTGTGCTTACTGAGCTTGTTATGTCTGGTGCCCACACACTGCTCATAGTAGGTGCTGCTGTCCCAGGGCTTGACATGGAGAATCTGGGAACAGGTTTGCAGGGCTGTAGTGAGCATCGTCTGCTGTCACAGAGACAAGTGAGAGGTATGGGTACCTGCTAGCTCTGAAAATCAGGTTTTGCTGTTCTCAGACTAGCTGTTTTTGGAGATACTGACCTTGCCAGTTTTGGTGCCTTGTCCTAGTACAGGAGTGCTTGGAGATGCTCCTGTGAAAAGGAAATTTCTTCTTCTTTTTGTAACTTCTTTCATTAAAATCTCCTCCACCCCCTTCTCCTCCCCTTCCCCCAAAATGTAGTCTGCTGTCTCCATAAGGAGTACCTGGCCTTTGCTGAGTCACCTCTCCATCCATCCCCGAGACATTAACCTATGATGAAAGTTCACTCATGAAAATTGTGTGGTTGACCCTGCTTGAGAAGGTGTGTAACTGTCAATAGCCAAGGTCAAGCAAATCTTTTCAAATCCCTTTAATGACAAAAAAACCAGGAACAGTCTCTGAGTGTGGCTGGGAGGGGGTGGTTCACAGTGCTGCACTGGCTGCACCAAGCAATGCTCCAGCCCCGGGGTGACTCTCCTGAGGGCTTGTGACAACAGCAGGGACTAAGCTGGCTTACAGTGGGAAGTCAGGAATTTTGTTAGAAAGTATTTATTCAGATGAGTACGATATGTGTGATTCAGCAGCTGTGCCTCAGTGTGAAGCCTGCATCACCCATCTTCCTGACAGATAAGTCCAGTGTGGAAGCTCCCCCTGCCCACCTCCCCTGCACCATCATGCTGCCAGCAGCTAGCTCTCTGTTCCCACATAACAGGCAGTCTCCCTGCACTGTTCATTGCAATGACCAACTTTTGGAGGACTGTGGAAGCAGAAATCCTAGAGTGTAAGTAGGCTTCCTAACTGAACCTTCACTCTGTGTCCTGAAACAGTAATCACTGTGTAACCTTCATGATAAACTAGTTCCTGCCTGAAGAAAGAGTCCAGCCCTGTGTATGTAGCAGATGTGTACAACTCGTACCCCTTATCTGTCTTTTGCATAGCATCTGTAAGGGAAAATAAACTTTCTATCCACTCTGCAAACAGTGGTCTCAGCAGCAGAACCTGTTTCTCTCCTGTAGCTGTCGTGAATAAATGGCTGCTCTTCTGACCTGACCCAGATTTGTACTCCAGTTATTCCCCAGTGGGATGGAGGAGCCAGCAGCTTGCACTGTGTTTCAACAATGTTTTGTACATCCTAAAATACACCTGAGATATGATGCTCTGTAGATGGGTCATTGTTGTTGGAGATGGGGCTTGTGCACATCATTGTTTTTGAGTACCTGTGAGGCTGCGCTTTGGAAATTTGGCTTTTCACTGAATTACCTGAACTGTGAGGAGAGAGATCATTTAATCGTGGGAGTGGCAGCACTGCAGGGAAAGGCTGAGAAGGCCTGGACTGGATGATGGAGCCTGGAAAGACAACGAAGAGTGGCATTTGACCAGACCCAGTTCTCTGAGGTTACCTTTGGATGCTCATCTTTCTCTGCATCATTATTCCATCTTAGAAAATACTTTAATGGGAGCCAAGATTGTTTCACCACTATTTTTGCCATTTATATTGGCTAGAGAAACACAGCTTGCATGAGAAGACACTTAATTTATTGTTAGTCTACTTGAAAGGTTTACCAGTGTGCTCAGAGAGTCCTCATTACTTACAATGGTGCAAACAATGATAAATGATATTATTTAAACTATTAGACAGAAAAGGAATAAAATAAAAGAAAAATCTTATACCAGGGTCAAAACTAGTACACAAAGAGCACTTCAGCTGCTGCAGCTTTCCCCAGGCTATGCTCACCCCTCCACTGTTCAGGCACCAGACTCAGAGGTGCTGTCTGTCACCCAGGAGAAGGGGGAGGGCTGCAGATGTCATGAACCCAAAAAGTCCTTTGCTCCAGCAGCACAGTGACGATGACAGGGGCACCTGCCTCTCCAGGATGGTGGGATTCTGCCTTCTCTTCTGCTAGAGTCCACCTGGGGCTGCTTCCACCCCATCTTTAAGGCTCCCCTCGCAGTGCTCCTCAGTCCCCAGAGGTGGGTGCATCTGGACTGACCCTCCAGGCAGAGCTGTGCACACCTTGCAGAACTGCTCCTTGCCTTCCCTGCTGCTTGCGAGCAATGTTTCCCAGCCCCAAGGTCGTGTTCTTCTGTTGATGCAGTGACTGCCCGTGGGGGCATAGTGCCAGGGCTGTGGGTTCCCTGAATGTCCCAACCAAAGCAAGGTTCACAAACCTCTCTCTCAGGTTTTTCAGCATTAGTACACAGCCTGTGGCCTGTTTCTGGCAGTGGCCAGAGTGTATTTCACAGGCTATAGGCATACAGACCCCTTCTGCCAGTCCACAGGAATGATCTGTCACACATGAGTCCAGCAAGGATATTGCAAACCCTCCCATGGCTCAAGGCTCCTCACCAGGACCGAGCAACCGATCTTCTTGGAGGCATTTGCTCTTTCCTACCTGGTCTTGCCTCGTGTGGGTCTGAGGGTGGTCTGTAGCTCTTGGCTTTGGTGCACAGCTGCTACTCCATTTATGGATATTTTATTTTACAGCCTGGATAATTTGCACAATTAAGCAAACTTTTGCAATTCCCAGGATTACACTTCTAGACTCGGCAGCCTAGTTAAAAATTTCAGCAGGTGATGTAGTCCCAACAAGGAGGGATTTATGCCAAATATGATGGTCAGCATCTTTTATTGTGGTTGGAGTAAGAGCAACTTGCTCACTCTTGCCACATATTGCAAACCTTGCTTTGGTGGCTTGTTTTGCTGCCTGCAAGACTACAAAAGTTACAGGTGGATGCTATTATCTGTAACAACTGCTCAAAACACAACCCAAATGTTACTAGGCTTTGTCCAGTACACGGCTAAAAACTTCATAGTAATTTTAGCATCACTTCTAAAAGCATTGTGTAATTAAAATCATGCATTTAAATTAAAGTCACATTACATGCTTGTGCAATATCAGACAATTTAGACATGCAGAGGTGATTTTTGGATGCTGGATATACACACAAAGACAGCTGGATCCCATATAAGTGATTACAGACCCACTGGAAATCAAAGGACAAATTTCATATTCACCTCTGGCTAAGCTCTGTTCTAAACTGATTGAAAACCGGTGTCTTTTTGTATGCAATTTGCACGTGTAAGTGCCTCCTGTTTGCTGGTGTCCTTCCAGAGAGGCATCTGGGAGCACTCCACCTGCTGGGCTGCTCGACATTACCGCTGTACAGCTCTCATCGCAGAAACCCTCCTGCTGTCAGTTTCTAAAATCACCTCATCATCTCGTCCACAGCAAAATAAAATTTTTCATCAGACCAACACATGATTATGTATCACACACATGTGCAGCGATTTGTTATCCCCGTCACTTTAGGACCTTTAGTTTTCTACCCATCCCAGAACCATCGATTAATTTGTACGTAGGTGCCCGAAATTAAACTCGAAACCGTGCCATGCAGTTGTCCTAGCAAAGCTACACTAACAGTAGACATTTTTAAAATATAACTTAACCTACTAGAAATTTCTACACTTAATTTCTTCATCTTTATTTTCATAGTAGTCAAAATACTATGTTTTTAACACGAAGTCAATGCTATGTGTTTATGTGCTACGTATACAGACATTGTGTCATATGCTTGTGCTCTACTAATTAAGATCACTATTGCTAATAGGAAGTATGTCCATAATTATCAAAGGAAACAGGGTTTCTCTTATTTGGAGATGGTGACACCTTTAAATTGGATCCATTTTTTTCCTTGTCACCACAGTTTGTTAATTCTTTTCTCTTATTTGAACTTCAGCAACAGCAACTGTACTAAAAAAAAGAGATGATATTTTTCCACACATATATGATAATCAAGCACTAATTAAGGAAAGAAAGCACTAAGCAACATACAATTAATAATACCCAGAGTTTGGAATTGTTACCTATTCTTCTGCTCTACCTATGGAAGACAAAACAGCAGAGATTGTTATGAATAGTTATCTTAGTTAACCAAGGTGGATCCTTTACCCCCATACACCTTTTTGATGATATTAAGGATCTAATAAACTACCTCTTCACATATTTTTATACTATTTACTAGCTTATGTTCTTAAGCAGCTGCTCACCAATTCTCCATTGTAATTGTTTCAGTTGGTTCCATCTCATTTCTGTAACAGAAGAACTGTATATTTTAATTTTAAAACTATTACAATAATGTGTATACCATGTATGTCTTTTTAAATTCTTTTTCTTTATTTCATCTTGTCTTCACTCTAAAAAAAAAGGTGGTGTTAACATATTAACTATAATTGCGCATCAGAGGCTTAACTTTTTGCTTTGCAGAGTGAACTCTGTCCCAAGTCAATTAGAATATTTTATCATTAGTTACCCTCCCCTCAAACCTTTATAGGTACATACAAAATCTGCCATTTTTCCAGATTCTAACCTTTTATGTATTGGTAGCGCTTAGTTTGCATTCCTCTGTTTCAATCCTTTTTTCCTTTTTTTTTTTTAATACCACTCCTAAATTACTTTGCTGCATGTACTTCCACATGCTATGTGAAAACACACTACTGAATTTAACAATACTAATGCTAAACATGAACTGCTTCATTTGTGTTGGCACCTCTTGAGTTTGCTCTGCTTGTACCTCTTGATTTCTTTACCTCTGACAACAGGCAGGTATTATTTTTTGAAATGGGGGGAGTTTTTCTTTTTGTAAGTCCAAACCCTTCTGAATTGCCTACAGAAGACCCAGAAAGAAGAAATTATTCTTTTCTCCTTGTTTCACCCTCAGGGTTTATACCATGCTTGGGACTCCTGTAACCTTCCTTGCACAGCCCTTCATACTTTGAGTTCATTCTCAGTCCTGCTGCTGGACATCATTGCTCACAAATGCTGCAGCCCAAGTGGTATCACAGCCTGGACTCATGTCAGTGTTTTATCAGTCCTTAAAGCCTTCTTTTTTTCCCAAAACAGCTTCTGCTAACTTGGCCTGAGCAGCATTTGGTATCTCTGCCTGGACTCTGTGCAGTGAAGCAGGTGCCAGGATGGCTGTGACAGAACTAAAGCAGCCTCTGCTCACTGCAGCCCTGACTGCTCTTGCTGGAAAAGTCAACTTCTCCCTCTGTGTTTCTTCTGTAAAACTAAGCAAACCAAAAACCCCTTAATGCTTCACTCCCCCTGCGTTTCCTCCATCAGAGGAGCCTTCTCAATTTGCATCAGCTGCAGCTTGCAGCTGGTGCCCCAGCTTTGTGTGTGATGGGGATGATACCCCGAGGGCTCTGCTTCCGATCCCCCATTGCTCCCAGCATGGGAGCCTTCCCCAGTGGTCCGGTGTTGGTCTGGCCACGAGCCCGGGGAAGAGGGGGACTGTCTGTCCTAGGCTACGATGGGGAGGGCGGGGCTCCTGGCTCGCTTCCCTCTCTTCTCCCGCTGATCTCCAGCAGGCGATCCAACAAAACTCTGGTGGGAGCGTTATCCCAGCGGGCCATATCCTCCCCATGGTTACGAAGCTGCCTCCATATGTCCACTCGCATCGTGCTTAACTCCCTCCTGGCCACGGTATTTTGTACCACAAATCGGGGAGCTGCACCACACTGCCACTGTCTCCTGCCCTGCCACCTTCCTTTCCTCCCTTTTCCCGAGAAGGGGATCTGGGAGGTCGCATCAGCAGAGGTGGTGGTCTGCAGCACCTCTGGGTCCCCCATCTCCCTGGAGTTTTCCTTTCCTCTGCTGCCCCTTCCCCTAGACATCCCTCTGTCATCCCTTGCCCAGACACTCCTTGCCAACTGCTGTCTCCTTCCCTGGGTGCTCCCGGGTTTGAACCGGCGAGGAGCCAGGTCAGCGGTGGTTGTTCCCTCTGTAATAACTTGTTCTGCCCGTGGCTGCACATTTCCCTCGCTTCCCCTTTCCCTTTTCACAGCCACCGGAGCACTGCTCAGCAAAAGAGGGTTTGCTTTAAACCTTTCTGGCATCTCAAAAACTAGAGACTGTGGGCTCTCAGGCTTACACTCCTCTACAGAGGGGCTGCCATCTGGATTAACCCATCTTTTTCCATCCCAGAGCTCATCATCTCTTTGGTAGGGTGTTTTTTTAAGGGCCATGACTGTGACATGCTTTGCCTCTAACGCTGCTTTTAACTTTTCCATCTTGACCTCGCAGGCCCGGTGGTCTGTACCCTTCTCTTTTAGGATCTGTATTTTTTGCACCAGCAATCGGATTGTTCCTTGTACCTCCTCTACAGCTTTTGTACTGATGGCTAGCTTTTCCTTCAATGCCTGATTTTCATTCAAAATGGCCTTTTTTTGTTCACACACCTCTTGATACTGGAGAACACTTCGCACTTGCTCCATAGCCACAGCTCCTTCTCGAGTTATACCCTCCTCTAGTTTAAGTCTCTGAGCCTTTACTTCTGCTTTCAGTGTCTTGTTTTCCTCCCTTAGCTTCTGAATTTCTACCTGGGCTGCCTGTTTTTCTTCAGCTAAACTTTTGGCAACTAACCACACAGCCCACGCTCCCGCACATTTTAAGGATTTTCGGGAGAAGAGCTTAGTCTTGGCCATCTCTTTTAATTTGGCAAACTCTAGGTCAGCCTGCCGGATACTTTTGCAAGAGTTTGGACCCCAGGGGTTTGGTCCCCACTGAACAACCCAATTTGCCAGCTCTGACATCTTTTTGTCTCCTCTAAAGGTATTTTTGACTTTACAGAAAGGTCTGATTACAAATTACAACTCAAGCAGGCTGAGAGAAGATAGCAGAGGCTCATCCAAAATTAGGCTTGCTCCTCTGTTGTTTTTCTAGTGTAATTCTTCCCTCCAGAAGGTTTTCTCAATGAAGAAATCTCCCAAGCAGGGATTTCTAATTTAGCTCTTCTCCCAGGCAAGGCAGAGGGCTTTCATTCCTCTGTCCATGGATGCTTAGAGGCATTCTTTGAGCATTTGTTCTCCCTAGGCAAAAGGAAGAAGACTTTCAAACCTGCTGGATTTCCCACTTCAGTATTTTCAACAAGTCTTTAAAGGGCTACCTGTGTTGCTCCCAAAACTGGGTGCTGTGCTTTCAGCAAGACACTTGAGGGTATGTGAACACAGAGTAGTGTTGTTGCTGGTTGTCCCTGACTGCCACAGGATGGCACCCAAAAAAGGCTGTCCCAGAAGTGCTGCTCACAAAAATGCCATAAGGGCTCCCAGGAGGGCTGCTGCCTTCTCCACTAGTTCTGTGCACCACAGCCTGTGCCTTTATGTGGGCCAGAGAAACACACCTTACATGGAAGAATCTGCTGTTCGACTACTTCAGAGTCTTAACAGCCTGATCAAAGAGTGCTAATCAATCCACTTACAATGCTGGATGATATTATCTAGACTATTAAGGATAAAGAAGATAAAAGGGGAAAATAATCCCGTATCAGTATCAAGCCCACCCCTCCCTTAGCTGCTACAACTTTCCCCGGTTTATGCTCACCCCTCGATGCCTGAGGATGGCTGCAGGCGTTGTGACCCGGTCCTTCACCCCTCCGATACTGCTGATGGAACCCCTCTGTCTGCCTCTCCAGGGTGGTGGTGGTGGGATTCTGCTTCTTCCTCTGCTAGAGCCCACCTGGGGGCTCTCTGTACCCCGTCTTTAAGGCTCCCCTCACTGTGCTCCTCAGTCCCCAGAGCTGGTTATATCCACACTGATCCTCCAGGCAGAGCTGCCAGAACTGCTCCTCGCCCTCCTGGCTGCCCGTGAGTGGAGTTTCCCAGCTCCAAGGCCGTGTTTCTCTGTTGATGCAGCAGCCGCCCTTGGGGGAGTAGTTCACAGCGCCGGGGCTGCCGATATCACCCTGTGCCAGGGGGTTCAAGGCCCCACCGCCCTCCCCTGCCTGTGTTTTTCCTCCTGTACTGCAAACATACAGCCAAGCTGTGCTGCTGGAGGTCCTTCAGCCCCCCGTGGACCAGGTGAAGCAGAACCTGAGTGCAGATGGGTGAGGTCCCTGAGTCGTTCGACAGTTTCTGTTACAGCTACAAAGCTCTCGCAAAAATGATACATCTCGCAAAAAATGAGGCAAGTCCCAACCAAAACAAGGTTGGCCAACCTTGTGCACCCCAGGGGTTTGGTTCCCAAACCCCAGCCTTTTGGTTTTTTGGCCAGCCTCGTGGCCAACCTCTGGCAATGGCAAGACCAAAGTTTGTGGGCCCCAGGCATACCTTGCACCATCATCCTTCTGTGTTCCACAAGAGCCCTGTGCTTTGCTACAACAGCCATAGGAATTGAGGAGCGAAGGCCTTGTGCTTTGCCCTGACCAAAAAGACCACCACTGATGCTCCTCAGCATTTTCACCAGGAGCTGAAAGGAGAGCAGTGGGTCTTTGGGGGCTCTGTGGGGCCATGGGTGATGGCTTGACCTACCCTGTGGCCAAAGAAAACCATCAGGCAGAGCTGGCAGCAAGGGTGATAATTCTACATAGAAAGAATCCCTCAAATAAGGGTAATTGAGGATAAATATTTGGAGTCCTGCAGTTATTAAAACACATAAATCCCTGCTCATAAACCACACCGTCCCCACAGATCAATGCTTTGAAAGACATCTGAAGCTTTGTAAACTAGAAGAGGTAATAGGATTAAAGCTGCAATGTGACAAGACAGCTAATTTTTAATTATTTCTAACTCCTTTCTAATTTCTACTTCATTCTGAATATTTAAAAACCTTTCCAAATGTATTTCACAAGTTTCAATAACAACCTAGTAACTGGATGTGGCATTACAGCAATTTATAATCACCTCCTAAAATGGGGATCTAAATTAATCTTTCTACATCTCATTAGTTTAGCTATCAGAGATATTTTACAAGATAATTGGCTTTCTGTGGCTTTAATTTAATTTAATTTATTAATATCTTACATTTATATTTCATAGATGCTGTTTTAATTATTGAACTGATACATCTCAGAAACATAATTCTTTTATACAGCATCAAACTTTTGCTTTTAGGGCTCTAGAGCCTTTTTAAGATGTTTTAATGATAAATAATAAGTCCTTGTTTGTGTTTACCTTTAAAGTGGATATCAATTTACTTTTGCCTTAGGTTCTCACAAAGGAAAATTAGATCTTATTTTGGAACATCCTGTTTTGCAGATGAGGCTGCCTTTATTGTTAAACCAAAGCTTGTTCCAACTTTGTAATGCCATAAAAATACAAACAAGGGGAAGCAGAAGGAGTAGAAAGAACGTGGAATAAGAAGCCAGTTCATACCTGACAGGTATTTATGTAAATTATTTCAGTGGGCAGCAGAGTTAGGGAAGCCCAGTCTCCCATGGTGTTGTGTCCTATGGCTGAGCTTCCCAGTGTTGGTGGCAATGCTGCCCTGCCTGAAGCTTCTCCTGCAGCCAGGACCATCCATGCCCACCCCATCAGGAGCTTGCCTTTCCTGCACCCACAGCACTAGCTGGGTCTGGGGGACAACCCTACCATCCCCTTTGCTAATTAATCTGCAACAATGTAATATTTTGGAGACTTCCAGCCTGCTGTAAACTTTGGCTGAAATATCCTCACCAAATCTGTGAGGACAGGCAGAGAAGCAGACTGTGCAACTGACCCCAAGAACACCTTTCCTTAGGAAACCAGCCTAAAAATATGTTCCTTCCTAAAGCAGAATAGCAACGTTGAAACATCTGACAGTAAATGTGATGATGATAACTGATGCTTAATGAATAATCCAGGGTAGCTTTAATATTTTAGCTTCACAGAATACCTTTCATCCCCAGGAGCCAAACCAAATTATAAAAGGTGTACTCTTACCCTGCAGGGTCTCCTTTTGCCATTAAATCCACCATTTCATGGGGACCAGCTACACAACTGGGCCACCACAGAGGTGATCAGAGGGCTGGAGCACCTGTTCTACGAGGACAGGCTGAGAGAGCTGGAGTTGTTCAACCTGGGGAAGAGATGACTCTGGGGAGACCTTAGAGCACCTTCCAGTAATTAAAGGGGGCTTATATAAAAGAGGGAGAACTAGTTTTCACATGGGCAGATAGTAACAGAACAAGGGGAAACAGTTTTAAATTAAAAGAGGAGAGATTTAGATTAGGTGTTAGGAAGGAGTTCTTTACTCAGAGGGTGGTGAGGCACTGGAACAGGTTACCGAGATAAGTTATGGATGCTCCATCGCTGGAAGTGTTCGAGGCCAGGTTGGATGGGGCTTTGACCAGGTTCCATGGTCTAGTGGAAGGTGTCCCTGCCCATGGCAGGAATTTGGAACTAGGAGATCTTTAAGATTCCTTCCAACCCAAACCACTCTATGGTTCTGTGATTTACCTCTGGCCAGTGAGTGTCAGAGGCTTCAGTCCAAGGCCCCACAGAGCTCAGCACTTCCAGTTGTGCAGTGGAAGTGAACTTCCACCCATCGCCAAGACCCATCGGGGCACACCCTTCAGGTGTGAGGTGTGCTGCCCACGGAGGGGCTTTACTCTGACATGGCACGGGAGCAGCCCTGGGGCGCAGAAGCTGGCAAGGAGAGACCTTCCTCTCCCACCCGAAACCTTGAGACGAGGAGCGGGCAAGGAAACTCTGCAGACCTCCCTCCCGGCACGGGGCTGCTGCGCCCACCTCTCCGTTTCACCCCCGCATCCCTCCCGACACACGATACGAGCCGACTGGACTGACGGGCCCGGGGAGTGTCTCCGCTCCATCCCGTGTGTTCGGGAAGAGGCCGGGGAGCAGAGCCTCGGGAGCCCCGCGGAGCTCCGGGGGACGATGCGGGGTCCAGGCTCCGCCGGCGGCTGCCCGAGCTCCGCCCGGGATGCGGAGGAAAAGCGGCCCAATACCCCCCTCTGCTGTCAGCAAACACCGCGGCACGGGCTCTCAAGCGCCGCCGCCGGCTCTGCCCCTTCCCTGCGCGGGGAAGGACCAGAGCATCCCCAGCAGGTCGCTCACCCCAGCTCTCTGGGCTCCTTTGTCCAGCTAAAACATAAAAAATATCTGTGTCAGAGGAGAGGTACAACCATCAGCAACGTCAGCTCGTGTCAGGTAATGCCTGACACCTCCAGCCCTTGGGTAAAGCCAGGTTTGGATTTAGATGCACACAGATTAGAGTAATGAAAGTTATTACTTTATAACATCCTTTCCTCCCCATCCCCTAAATAAAAAAATTCCTGTTCTACAAAGTTACTCTGCAACACATTTTCTGCCAAATCCCTTTGCTCTGCAAAACGTGACCTCTTTGGACATGAGGCTGTTTGTTGGCCTTTGTCTCCTCAGGGTGGAGGGCAGGAGGCCATAAAACAAGGTAGACGGGTTCCTGTTATATTATGATGTTGGTTTTGGCCAATCCTACCCAGTGGCCTTTTTTATTTTAGAAACTTTTTAACATTTTAAAATAACTTTATTAATAAAAGAATGCTGCAAGTCTTTCTTCTTTCCATCCCCACTCCCAATGCCCCAGGCTGACTCTTTCTTGTAAAGCCTGCTGCAATGAGGACTTTTTTGATAATGCAGCCACTCTTGGCAGCACCCCTAAGCCAGAAGGGGTGCCTTCCAACTGCAACATGCAGGGCTTGGGTGGCAGGATAAGCAAGCACCTCAGTGAATCTTGAGGGGCACCACTGAACCCGTGCTGCTGCAGCCACTGCAGGTCCGGCTGGGATACTTTTCCCTTCTCCAGGAGGCTCCCGACATGGCTCACCCACAGTTCAAGGCTTTTCCTTGATGGCTTGTTAGTAAAACTGTAAAAATAAGAAATTCTTCCTCCTATTAATCAAATCAGAAAGGTCAACTGGATTCATTTTAGGTCAGTCTGAAGTGAACGTTTCTGGTAGTTTGGTTTTCTCAGCAAAACGAAAAAACTTCCCTGAAAGAAAACTTAAGCCAGCCAGGACTTCTTTGTCCTTGGTTTTAACCCTGTGTCTGCAGCACTGCTGTGACTGTCTACTGACTTGCAAGCATTCTCTTTTAGTCCTAACCAAACTTTTTTTAGTGGGTAAAGGAATGGTCCTACCATGCCCCCGAGCTCTATTCTTATATTAGCCAAAGATGCCCAAGTGTCACACAGGGTCACCTCGTGACTTTGGCATCATGTGCTCTTGCCCCAGACAGGAAGAAAGGCAAGTGCATGATTTCTAAACAGCTAGGAGAGTTGTCTTCCAAAAATACATGAAGAAATCCTCAGCTGCCACCCAGGTCTAGCTGTTCAGGAGAGGGGACGAGCAAGAGGACTAGAGCGTGATCCAATGTCTGGATCTGGACTTCTACGCTTCCACCACTGTAATGTGAGCATTTTTGTCCTGCCTGCCAAGAGGCAGGGCAGATAATGTGCCTCATTGATTAAAAAAAGAAAATAAAAGTCCCACTAGATGCGTTCCAGTTAGAGACTGGGCCAGGGATCTCACTACTTTTGGAAAGTCACATATATTGGAAAGAAAAACATTTTCTTCCTAACAGCCTGCTCTGATTCCTCTCTACTAATAGTATTTCCCATAGCCAGACCCAACTTCTGCATCCCAGGACTCCTGCTTAAGGGATCTTAAAATTCCTATTGATTTCAATGGGATTGGGTTCGAGCTGCTTAACAGTTCACCTGCTGGAGCAAGGAGCTGGTCTCTGGGTTGCTGCCTAGTCACCGTGTGCTGCAAGCAGGGCTCATCAGGCCCCAGGACAGCATATTCTCGGCTGTACCAGAGCAGAGTACATCATGTTTCATCCTTGCAAAAGGTTGTTATAAATGGTTTCGTTTCAAGAGAGCTCAATTAGATCTAGGAACTCTGCAACAAGTTCATTCCTAACTGTGGCTCCGAGACTTTGCAATAGTCAAAAGACAAATGGATGCTGAAGAAAGAAGCAAACAACAGCAGGCATTTCCATGGTGTCCTCTTTTCTGCTTATTAGCTGTGCCCTGTCATGCACTGAGTACTTCAAGCACTTCATCTGTCACTTCCAAGATTGTCAGATTTCTTTTCCTTCATTTCCATGTCTTTCAGGGGAGAAGCTGAGTACACTACCTGCCAAAGGCACCGTCCCATTGCATTTGGGAAGCAAGAAATTTAGAAAACGAGCATTGCTGCACCTGAAACTGACCTGTGCCAACACTGCCACACGGCAGCTTTTGATCCCCTTCTGCAGGCCACAGATCAGTCCTCACCGATGACTTCTAGCTAAGCAAGGTAACGAAACCCTCAGGACATCAGTCTGGCAGATGCTTTTTAATGGGACCTGATTGTCCTGAGTCCTGAGAGCGGCCTGGTTTCTTGGGGATTACAGCTGGCCTTGTGTCAACTTTCAACTCAGCTGAACGTGATCACGAAAGTCAGGTCAGCTCTAGGGGTGGGTGGACTCTGTACGTGCAAGTCCTCGTAGCGAAAACCACCAGGTTGCTGCTTTCTCCCAGTGCTGGTGCCAGCCCTAGGGCTGACTTTCTGCAAGTTAAATAAGACATTTACTTTCCTTTTCTCATTTTCCCCAGCAATGAAAATACGTGCGTGGATGGGATTATAATAAACAATGTCATTAAATTGTGCCTTGGTTTTTCCTACTTGTTTGCAGTGACTCATACTACAATTCTTGCAAGTATTCGTCAAACAGGAGCCAGCATTCAGCAACCACAGTCCTGGCTTTTCCTCATCCTAAATGCTGACCCCCCCAAGGCAGCAGGAAGGACTCTCCTGTTGATGACCGAGAGATGCAGGGTCCCTGAGCATCCTCTCTTTCCAGTTAAGGCAACAGGAAACTGGGTGCTGGTACCCCACCAGCTGTAAGCAGTGGATTTTGTCCTTTGGGACTGGTCCTATGTCCCGTTTCAGCAGCCTTGGTGCAGGTGCAAGGCTGGGCAGGGTAAGGAGTTGGGCTGGTTGCCCTCCTCCTTGTCTTCCAAGCCCCTGTGCCACCGCGCTCACGTGTGGTGTCTGGGAGTGGGTGACAGCTCACATAATGCAGACTGGCAGGTGACCACGGGAAATGCAGCACGGGTCACGTCTCTGCAAGCCAGGCTCAGCCTAAGTCTCCCAAGATGCGTCACTAAGACTCTTAGGGCTAAATCTCTCCCTGCCTAAGTGGAGCTGGCTGCAGCCCTGCAGCAGGGATGCGCCCGGCCCCCCACTTGCCCAGATGCACATTGCTCGGCTGCCACTGCTTTGTGTTTGCAACACAGCTTGTCAAATTGCTTGTTTGTGAGCTCTCCTTAACCAAGAGCCCAGACCAACTGAAAAGATTTTACTTTTCTGTACCTGAGAGCTGTGTGCAGCTGGAGAACGAGACGCTGCCAGGTTGCCCATTGTCAGGAGGTCGTGACCATCCAGCAGCTTCCAGAGGGCCATGATCTAGGAGGCCTTGCTGAGAAAAACCAGCTCTTGCACAGCAGGGCTTCACACTGCCCTGGTGCCTTTAAGTGCTTCTCCCTGACTCTTACAAGCAAGGAAAGGGAGAAGGGATGGGAAGCTG
Organism: Chiroxiphia lanceolata; assembly: GCF_009829145.1. NCBI lineage: Eukaryota > Metazoa > Chordata > Aves > Passeriformes > Pipridae > Chiroxiphia > Chiroxiphia lanceolata. The sequence goes on from NC_045639.1 coordinate 16,140,618, forward strand.
GCTGGCCCTTTGGCAGATGTGGGTACAACCTGCCTCCTGCCTGCCTGTGCCGTGCCTTTGCTGGGGGCAGACACTTGTAAGGGGTCGGGCTGACCTTTGGGTGGCCTTTCTCATGGTGCCTCTTCTGCAGAAAAGGCCAGCACTAACCAAGCATCTCTCCCACAGCTGTCCCCATGTGAACCCAGCCATGTCCTAACTCCACAGCTCTCATTTCTTGCCAGGCAGGTCCCAGCCACCCAGCCAGCTTGCATTTATTTCTCCCCCTCCCTGTCTTTCCTTCTCCCTTCCTCTCCTGGGATCCTGTCTCTACTAAACTGGTCTCACCAGTTTCCATCTGGATTTCCTGCCTTTCAGAGGCAGGTCCTCACACATGTCCTGGGCAGGCCTATTTCTTCCACCTTCCCTTGCACCCCACACTGGGGAACCTTGTACCCTCTCAGAGCGGAGGCAGGGCACCCTGTTGCCTGGCAAGGCAAGTGTCAGCACCTCTCTCATGAGAGTGACAGAGAGGCCTTATTCTTTCTTTCTCCATAAGAAAAAGATAGGAATAGCGTCCACGCTCCCTCTTGGCAGAGCAGACACCCTTCGAGTATCACCCTGCTGCCCACAACAGTGTTGCAGCAACAAAGGGCCTTGTTTCACACAGACAGTGGCTTCGGAAACATTTGGTAATTAGTGTTGGAGACAGCAAAGAGCTTTGCAGGAAAGCTGAGAGTGTTACCGAAATTGCTCATTAAATCTCTGGTTCTTTAGAGCGAAGTAGCTGCCTGGAGGCTTCCCACGCAAGGCAGGGGCAGGCCACCACGCTCAGCCCTCCACCTTGCAGCAGGGTGCCCTATCTCCCTTCTGAGGACCTGTGTCCTTGTCAGGCTGAAGATGCCTGTGGTCAGTGTCCAGTGGCTACAGCTTCTCCAGCCAAGCAGGCGCTGGACTTTGTTCCCTCTCCCCCTCAGGGGCTTTTCCAGTGGTGGGGACGGTGCCCAGACCCAGTGCCCCGCGGCTTTGTGAACAAGGCAGGTGTATTTGTGGGGTGGCCTGGAGACTGTATGGGATGATGTGATAAAAGTCATGCTTGCTTTTCTCCTGATGGTTCCACTGCAACACACGGGGCTGTTCTGCTCAGTCACAGCTTCGTTTCTGGGTGCACACAGAGAGGGGCTGGAGCACAGGAGGCCATTCACCTCTATGAAAACATTCATACAAATGTTCTTCAATTATCTGGGGAAATAAGCGATCAAAGCAATCCTTCAGAAGTTACAGCTGTAGGACACTGCTGAAATGTCTGTGCTTGAGACCAGCTGGATGGATATTATTGCAATTTAGGAAATTGCAAAAATTAGGAGGCTGTTTTAAGTTACTCGGAGGAGGGTTGGTCCCATCTGGAGAGGAAGAAAAAAAGCAAGGGATCTAGCTACTGTTATCCAGCAGATACAGGGCATTGGGGAGAAGGTGGGGCCAGACTCTTCTTGGGTACACACAGCAGGAGGCAACAGATGCAAGTTGCAGTGAGGGAAGTTCTGGGTAGAGAGAAAGAGAAATGTTCACAGTGGGGATAGTGAGGCTGTGGATCTGGTTCCTGGGGAGGTGGTGGGATCTCTGATCTGGAAATGATCTCTGTTCATACCTCACCTGGACCAGCTCTCAGTTACCTGCTCAACTTTACAGGTCAGCTCGGCTCCAAGCAGGGGCTGGACAAGAGGCCCTGGTCCAAAGCTGCTTTGTCATTCTGTTAGCAACATCATCCACATCCGTGAGATACTTCCACAATTAACCTGAGGGTCTACTGATGCACCACATCACCAAGGCTGCTACAGCACTCATGCCAAGAGGGCAATGTTGGGTCAACCTCTGGGACTCCCTAAAGCAATGCCTTAATCCAGCCCCAGCTCCACAAGATTTCAGCCTCCCCCACCTCCACAAGTTCCCTGGCAGTCACATTTCAGGGCAGACCTGGATTTATTAACCAGGGGAACTCATGGGTTTTTCAGGCAAGAAGTTTTGGTTCATCTCACGGGTAGCTTTGTCAGCCAAGGTGTCTGACATGAATCTTGAGCTGTGGTAGAGGTTCACCTCCTCCTTGCTAGAGGTAAGGATATGACAGCAGAGGGTGGTTTGGGGGCTTTGCAGTCTTGTTTCTCTGACACAGATGAATATGAGCGACTGAAAGACAGGTGCTGTGCAGTGCTGGACCCAGCTGCATATAAAAATATACTGTTCCATCCGTCTCCACATAATAAACACATTAAAAAGGAACAAGGTGTGTCTCTAACTGTCTCCAAGGCTTTACATGGGCCAAGCTGCTTTTCTGCTTTTTTTTTTCCCCTTTTTACAACAAATGGAAGTAGAGCAGTGGGCTGGTTTCAGGGGAGAGAAAGGAGTGGGAGGCAGAATATCACATCCTATTTCCTCTTTTAAACACTTGGCAGGGGAGCGAACTTTCCATTCCCATCTGGCACAAGCAGACTAAACACAGGTTCCTTTCTGATAGCCATCTGCACTCTTCTGCTACCTTTTCCCATCAGTCTTCTGCAGGCAAAATGCAAACCCACACACTATTTAAAGATACTCGAATTTAGGGAGTGTAACCAAACGATCCCTTTTAGTTACCTTCTTTCCGAGTCACTGAGCATCCAGCGCCAAGCCAAACAACAACCCAGTTAATCAACAGGCTCAGGACATGAAAGCAACTCCATTTCCTATTTGTGAATGCACAGATGTTGTTTATCTTGGATCCCCCATTGTTGGTCCCCCCAGGATTAAATCAGAGACCTTTAGGTGGAGCATGAGTGATTGATTTTCTATTGAAGCAGCTCACAGCAAGACTTGGCCAGCCCCACTGCTGTACCATTCTCCTTCCCATCTCCCTAAGGATGGATCTCTCTGCTGGTCCAAGGGCTGCCCCCAGGAAGCAAAGCATATTGTGGGGCTTGGGAGCATTGGCTCCAGGAACACCCACTGACACAGAGCCGGGTTATCTCTGCAAGGACCTGCATCAGGCACACGCTCAGGATGGTGAGGCTGATAGCTCTCAAGACCCAGGCACTAGCGAGGCTGGGCCAACACCAGCACTGATAAAGCAGATGAGCTTCCTTGCAGACACAAACATGGGGCCTGACTCCTCTGCAGCTCTGTGTGCAGCCAGCCAGACCCACCTTGCAAGCCCAGCATGGTTTTGGCCAGTTGGGGAACACCATGTTTCAAGTGAGGTGCTGGTTTTGGTGTGGTGCAGTAGCTGGTACTGCTTTCCCTGGTCAGGCCTCTATCCCATCCCTTGCTCCCCAGCACTGCAGCTGAGCTGCAGGTTTTTACTGTGTCCTACAGACTCCAGGGAATCTACTGGCTCCATCTGCGAGCAGAGTTGACCTCCATGTGTCCTGTGGTGGTGAGACCCTGTGGTCCACAGTGAGGTGAGGATGATTCCTCCTTCATACAAACCAAGATGCTCTGAAGTTCCATGGACATTGGCCACCTGATGCCAGCTCTAGCCACCTTGTTCAGCCCTGGCAGAGGGGGCTGCTAGATCTCTTGCCTGCTCCTGTAGCCTTTAATTTCAAGTGGAGAAGGCCATCTTCTTCCTTCCCCACGTCTGTCAAACTGCTACAGAGCCTGGCTGACATGGCCAGGGTGGCTGCAGGGATGGCTGCATCATGGAAGCGTTGGCGATGCTCATGCGCAGGGTCCCTAGAGCATTTTGAGAGGCTGTTTGTGGGATGAGTGCCACTTGCAGAATCAGTAGCGACTGCTTCCTTGGCTGTCAAATGCTCTTTTGGAGAGGGGGGAGCCATGGTGATAGTTTTCCATATTGCAGAAACACCCCGACTGCAAGACTAAACTGGTGGTGGCTGAGGCTGTGTTTGGAGACACCTTCCCACCCACAAACCCTCTGGTGCCTCTGCCTACTAAAAGGGAGTCCCCTCCACAAATCCGGCACGCAGGCTTGCTCCGCGGCTGCGAAATGCTGAGCAGCTCCGCATACGGCGTGATTCGTCCGCCTGCCCCATACCGAGCACAGGCGGGGGCGTGCACCCACCGGGGCCGGGCTGCGGCCGCTCCCCGCAGAGCCCGCGGTGCGGGGATGCTGCAGGGCCGTGCGCTCCCGGCAGAGAGCGTGTCCCGCACACGGCGTGAGCGCAGGCGGCATCGCGGAGGAGGAGGAGGAGGAGGAGGAGGAGGAGGAGGAGGGGGCGGAGAGCCGTGTACCCAGATCTCGGCAGCCAGCCGCTTTCCCTGATCCCCAGGGCTGCAGATGCAGCTCTAGCGTTCTTGATGCCGGTCCAGAATGACTCGGAGAACTGGACGAGCATCAGCTCGTGCCCTCAGTGCAGTTCTGGAGACTATTTTCCCCTAATATGCTTTCTGCAGGAGTTTCAGTGCTCAGGTTTCAGTGGCAGGTGGGGGGGGGGGGCCGTTCCCACTTATGGGCACAGGGTGGGAATGGGGACACTGGGTACCCTCAGCAACTGGGAGTGGTGGGGCAAAGGGAGTGGGTTTTCCCCTGGTACAATTTCACTGAAGTCCATAGAGGTAGAGGTAGGTGAGCAGAGAATTTATCTCTTCTTTAGTGGCATGACTGAGCTGTCTGACTACAATTTTTCGACAGTACCGACAGATTTAAGATAAAGTCCATCCCTTCCCCTTCGAGTTGGCCAGATGATGAAGCTACCAAAGGACAGTGGTCATAGGGCTGCTTCCTACCATGGGAAGAACCCAGAGTCATGCAAAATTAACTGCAGTGACTCTTGCTGCGGGGCTTGCTGGGAGAAGGGCTTATGTAGTGAAGGCTGTGTCCCACCTCCATTTCTGTAACTTTATGGGATGTGATGAGCTGGGACCAGGGTCCTTTCCCTGCTGCTTTGGGCATGGCAGTAGTGGTGGGTGAGGGGAAGAGGAACCATCCTGCTGCATGGTTATTCTGGGTAGTGGGTCATGAAGCAGGGAGCAAGATGTCTCACTGGGAGCGGGAACATGAGTCCCTGCTGGGGCCAGGTTGCTCTCTTTGGAAAAGGAGGGAAAAGCTGCTGCTGAATAGGTGCAGGACTACAGAGCTGAGCTAATTTAGGTATTCATTCCTTGAGTCCCCAAGGAAGCAATTAGTGCATCGATCCTCATCTTAGCGAGCTCTTGGGGCAGAAGGCAAAAGGATAACTAGCCTCTGCTCTTAAGTAGGAAGCTGAGGATTCTATGGGATTACTTCTTGCTCCTTGACAGATGTAGGTCCTATTAGGTCAGAGTTAAGGTCAATGCTGATCATCATGGTTTTATTTAATAGGTACAAGGAAAAAACTTTCGTCTAGTTGGGGATGGGACAGGCGAATGTCCACATGGGACTGTGCTGGCTCTTGCACACCTGTGCACATGCAGGAGAGAGTGTGGAGACAAGCACTGTCAAGACCTGTGTGGTCAGAATCCCTCTCTCTCTTGTGCCCTGAGCCTGAACCTACCACAAACCCAGAGGAGCCGGATGTCTTTGAGGAGCCAGATCAACCAGCACATCCTGGTTCAAGTTGCCCTCTGCCTCTCATCTGCTATGTGGCCATAGTTCTTCCTAAGTCTGACTTTTCTCCAACAAGAAGTGGAGCTTGGGGCTCAGTGCTGGGTGAGCAACAAACCTGCTAACTTCAGTACTAAACTTTCAGCATTGATTTTCTGTCCTTGGTCCTTTCAATACTTCTTAACAAAGCTAACCCTGCTGGGGAAACTCCTGGGGGCTGCCATGCACCCACCTGTTCAGCCTCTCCCATGCTTTGTGGTGGGGACACAGTGATTTACCTGCACTAGAGCAGAAAAAGTTAGAGCATTGGCTCAGTTCTGTTTGGACAGATGTGCCTGACATCGATAATGTTAGTCCTCTTTTTGTGCAAAAATAGTATTACTGGTGTAAAAGCTGCTTTGTGCTATGATAGCAGTGGTTACAGCTTTAATTACAACACCAGAGCCAAAGAAGTACAACAGCGCAGATGAGATATTACAAAAGCAATACATTCCCCCAGTCAGCTCCTGCGTTTTGGTGCCTTCTTCATGCTTGAATTTACATGCTTCCTCATTCCCTCTTAGGCAGGAGACTCTCCTCTGTGTTTCTCAGGTTCCCACTGTCTCCTTGATGCTTGCAAGGGATGTGCCAGAAACTGGGAAGGGCTGGTGTTGCCTCTAGGGTCAACTCTTCTCAGGGAACTACTCACCTGATGAACAGATTAAAAAAGGGAAATAAATATCAATGTTTAAAAAAAAAATATACCTGTTTAAAAAAACCCACCAAAACAACCTGTTAATAAATAAAACCCTAGCATAATGAAAAGGGGAAATGCAGTGATTCAGTAAAGGATTCAATTTTTTAAATGAAAATATCTTCCCTACACCGACTTCAGCCAAAAGACATTTCTGTTCTTTTGACAGAATATAAATATTAACCCAGACACTCTTTGTTCTTAATGTGTCCTTTTGTATTGGCATGATCTGGAGCCACACTGAGAGCTCACATCTCCTGCTGGCTTCCTTGTGGATGCTGGGTCATCGGTACAACTCCAGAGCAGTCCAGCAAGGACACATTCTCCTACCCTGAACATGGGGCTCTGCTGCTCATCCATGCTGTTTCAGAGTAGGTCTCCTGTGAGGGCTGTCAGGATTCAGCAGACTGATGGAGAGGACAACTCCTTTTGCAGGAACCTGAAGGAGGTGCTGGTGAGACACCTAAGCCATAGGGGCATTCCATCAAACCCCCTTCTCTGGGGTTTTGAGGCCAATTCTCTGCTGCTTTGTGGACTTTACCTTATTGCAAAATGGCTCTGAAACTCTGCCCCTCTGGTGGGAGCAGTGGGTAAGAGAGGGTAGGCCAGTGAAGAGTCATGGAGACAGCCCCGAGTGACAGACATACGTGGAAAGCCTGCAGGCTATGTGGGCACATGTCCCAGGTAGGGTTGGGTGAAACAAGGACCAGGCACTGGGTGAAACACTGGCCAGGGTGGACATGGGGCTCACGAGTGTGCTATGTCTGGCAACGGAGAAGAAAATGCAGAAACGAGGGTCATCATATTTTAGGTTTCTTGAGACAGAAACGTAAAATGTCCTCCGTCTTTTCCTCCTCTCTATCACTGGCCCCTCCATTCTCCTGTTTGTTACCTATAGCACCTGTCACCATGAAAGGAAAGGCTCCTATTCAGAAAAGTCCTTAAGCACAAATTTAATTATCAGGACAAGCTTAAGGGCTTTGCTGAATCGGGCCTGCAGAGCTGGATGGAAACCTGCTGAGCCACCCCAAGCCAGCTTCACCAGAGGGCTGCAGACTCGGCTCCAGCACAGCCCCTTCCTTCCTGGGGTCAGTGTAAAATAAAACCAGAGGCAACCTTGCAAAAGCAGATTCAATTCCTAGCCCCTTAACAGCCCATCTAGGTCTGTAAGATCAAACTCCTCTACCCTGCCAGCTGTACCTATTCTTCTTGCTTTTCAACACAGGGTACAAACCCCATTTTTTCTCTCTGATTCCCAATCCCCCTCACAACCAGGCACACAGAGCAAGATGAACACATGCACACTGACTGGTCTTTTCTTCTCAATCACCATCTGAAAGTCACTGAGAAATGTGATGCTATGTGGAAAGTGGCTGGAAAGAATGACACTGTGAGAGCCTATTTTTTCCTAAGGAAATAAATAGATCATGCACCACAAGCACGGAGAGGAGAGGGTTTGTGCCAGGTCATGCACAGGTAGGGCCATACAGGGACAGCCCAGAGTTTGTTTGAGCTGTAGTCACTGCCTTTTAGGAAGATTTTGCCGGGCAGAGGCACATGGGACATTCTCAGGCGGCGCCACCAAGGTGGCAGGCTGGAGATGGCAGTGGTTTCAACTTGTCTGTAGCATCCCTGAGCATGCAAACTATTTTCAAGGGGCCCGTGAAACATGGGAGAGGAAACCAAGCTACTGAAAGCTGCACAGCCACTCCAGTGTGTGCAGGTACCCAGAAGAGGCTGACCACCTCTCAGCTGAGGAGTGGGGGCTTTAAAGTCTCAGGTGCTGGTGGGATGTCAGGCGAGCCCGAGCTCGAGGCCTGGCTCTAATATGGTTGTGGCGATGGCCTGGATTCAACTATTTCAAAGGGCACTGGACGGTCAAGTCAAGCCCCAAATTTAAATTTGTTAAAATAACTTTTTGCAAAACGTTATGATGGAGAGAAATGTTTCCATGGTTTTGTTTCTAAATTCCAAGTGGGAAGAGTTTATTTTTTCACCAGGAAACTTTCCCCGTAGGATTCACAGCACTGGCCAGGAGACAAGAACCAGCGAGCTCCGCTCCCAAATGGAGGTGACCCTAAGGGTGACCCTTTGCTGGTCACTTTGCCTCGTGCAGCCTCACTTACCCCCTTGGATAAGGGAGGTGGCAACACACATAGCTGCAGAGGGGCTGGGATGCCAGTATGGCTGGCTATCATGTGGTCAGCCCGTGTGGCCACTGGATCTAAATCCAGACGAGTAGTGACTTATATTGGAGGTAAATGCAATGAAAACTCTTACATTACAGGTTAGGGAAAAACAAGGGGAAATGACTGCCCAGTAGTTTTGTTTCTCCTTGGCTCTGCTTATTCACAAGTGTCTTCAGTGGGGATAGTGATGCTCTGTCCTTCACCATCATGCTGCTCCTGCTAGATTGCTGCTGATTCATAACGTGCGAGTGAATGGCTGTTACCACTTGTTTGTCCTCTGTTAGTTTATACTGTCCTGAAAAACAAAATATTATAGAGAGTTATAAAATTAACTGAAGGCAATAAAACAGGCATGAGGGCTCATCTGGTTTCAATCAGCTCAGCGCCCTGGAAAGCAGTTTACCCCAGCTGAGAGCCCAAGTGCTGCTGCTCCTGCCCGCAGGTAACTGGCTAGTCTGAAGTGTTTAATGCAAAAACAGACAGCACCGAAACAGGGATCTGGCGAGCACTTCAGATGAGAAAAGAAGTGGAAATCAAGGCAGGCTGAGCTCCATTTACTAGAACTCACTGAAAGTAAAAGAAAAAAAAATATGCCAACTTGAAGTGCTTGTATTTTGCTCCCATCACGGAAGCAGAGAAAGAGCACAGGGATTCATTCTCATTTGCAATAAAATACTTTGAGCTGATCCCATTTTGTTCTCTACTCCCATGTACTGTGCCATGGTTGTGGGGTCACAGATGGCAGGAAACTCCTCTTGCCTTGCCCTCTGAGAGGAGTGAGGATTTGGCATTTTAGGATCTGGGGTGTAATGAAAACTGATTGCTTGGACATGTGGATTTCTAAGGTGGCAGCTCAGCAGCTCAAAGGTTAGTGGGGCTGCCTCACTTTAAGCCCATACATTGATATAAAGGCTTATCTACAAGGGAAAACTCATTCTTAGCAAGGTAGGAGCTGCAGGTGGGTACAACAGCCCCTCCTGCTCTGCCTCTGTAGCCCCAGCTTTTCATACTTGGCTGGGGCAAGTAAAGCAGAAGGAGGCACAGTATACAGTACAACTCCCCTGCATGAAGAACACCTCCCATCCCTGGGATATCTGAACACCTCCAGCAAGACTTGCCTCAAGGAATGGCCAAAGGTGCAGTGTTCCTGGTACACACCTCACCCACTAAACATTACACGTGTCGGGATGGGGGGGGTTGAGCCACCCCTGATCCAGTGAAGCAGCCAAGCACGGTTGATGGAAATCACAGGAGGTGTGCCTTTGCTTTCAAAAGGACTATTAACGTGCTTATGGTTAATCACACAAATAAATCTCCCAGTGGCTTAGAGCCAAAGTGAGCAATAAAAGCACCGATCCCCAGGCCTCCCGATGGGAATTGGCCAGGGCCAGGGCCGATGTTCTCACCAAGTTGCTGGGAAGTAATCTGTGTACTCAGCACATAGACACCCAGGAATTTTTGTTCGATGTCATCCCCCCAAGCACCCCCTAAAAGGCTGTTATCTAGGTAGAAACTCGAAACTATCTGCCCATGCCAGCTGGGATAGCAAGGCAGGCATCCAGAGGACACAGGCAAAGGGTTGATCTGAGCTGCTTTTTCTCAGTGGTGGCTGCAGGAGCCATGGAGGATGGATGGATGGAAAAGTGAGCCCTGCTCCCGTTCCTTGGTCTCCTTGAGGGATTCAGATGTACTAAAAATTAGGTATTTAAAGGAATGTGCTTTTCAAGGAGGGAAAAACCTTGAACCTCGGGCTCTGCTCAGTGTAGGAAGGCATTTGGAGAGACAACTTGGTGTGCCTGGTGCAAGAGAGACTTGGGGGCATGGGGGTTTTTCATTGGCTTTTATTTTGTACAGTCGACACCAGGAAATCCACAGCAGGTGTGTGTATGTCTGAGGGAGACACACAGGCTTACTTCTCATGAAACACCCAAGGGAATTGAGCTATGGCCCCATCCACATCCCACATTTCATCTGGACATGGTGGGAGTTGAAGGCATTTGGGGCAGGTTGTAAAGCTATTTTTAAGAGACCTGCCTGAAGCAGCGCCCTGTCTCTCTCCTTCTCCCAGCCCCAGTACCACCAGGCACTGCCTTGGACTGTTCAGCTTCAAAAACATCTTTTATAAGTCAAGTCTTTGTGTTCTCTTAGTGCAGAAATCAGCAAAGACAGTAAATGTGAGTTTATGTGTCCCAGAGGATGTGGCAGGGAGACGGGGTCCCTGTGGACAGGGCAGCAAAACACAGGGAAGCTGCTTCCCCAGAACTTGGGAAACTTGACTATTTTCTTACTCCCCTCTCTGGCTCCAAACCCCATTATCAGGAGGCTCAAGGCAGGCAAAAGGACTGCGTGCACCAAGTCCAACCTGCTGCCTCCCTCCCCTTAACCTTGTGGAAGGTTGCTGGTGACCCTTTGTAGGGAGCTCACTTGCACCCACCTGAATTTCCACTCATCTGCAGAGGCTCAATCAACTCCTTGTGATTCATTTTAATGTGGCACAAAGCAGCAGCTTGGCTGAAGCCTCATGTGAAACACCCACATACACTCACATTATATAATATGAATTTAAGGAGATTAAATTATCCGGTCTGAGGAAACACATGCACGTATGTATGTACACATCTATACACAGTCTGGGGGGTGGCTGAGTGAAGCTCAGGGCTTTGCCTTCAGAAACACTGAACTTGTGCTTTTTAGCACTTAAATAATGGGGCAAATAGTGTGTGTATGTCTGTGTACAGACACGTGTATGAAGCGCAGCAGCAGCTGTACGTTCTGCATGTGAAGGAAACAAGAGAAGCGTTTGTGTGCTTGGCTATCCACTTTGTTGGCAAAGTCTGAGCAGCAGCATGGAGCAACAGGTGGAATGCAAATAGTCCCTGCACTAAACTTCACCTGTCAGTGTGTGGCAAGATACTGCTCAGTGGGAAAGTAAACAGAGGGTAGAACTGTCCCCAAAAGCCCTGAGCATCTCTCAGCAGCCTTGCAGGGCCTGGCCCATCCTGTGGCCAAGTGCCCTGTCCTGCAGGTATCTGCCTCAGGGTACAGCCCGTTTCTCAGGAGGCTGCATGAGCACCAGCAGCAGATCGATGCACACAGTCAGGGCACACGCTGGGTTTGGGTTCTGGGGCCCAAAGATGGGGTTTGCCTTCCAGAAGTTTTGTGTTGGGAGGGGAAGGCAGGAAATGTGCTTCACCTACAGCTGCCCACGGTGCTTTTGCGCTTCCCTGGCAGCAAACGGATTTGCCTCCCTCTCCTCCTGTGCCTTGCAGTCATTGATTCACACTGTTTTCCTAAATATAGGTCGGCCTCGTGAAGCTGCTCGCTCCCTTTACTCCAGCTGGAGGCGTGGGGCACGGAAGGTGCGCGCAGGGCCGGGGCTGGGCGGCCGCTGCCGCTCCCCTGGCATGTGCCGGAGAGCTCTGGCTGCGCCCCCGGCCCTTCGCCATCATCACCATGAATGCGGTGGATTTGGAACCCCCTTGGTGAGACTTAGACCAGGACCTGGCCCCGGCGCGGGTGATGCTCGGGGTGGTGTCGGTGCTGGGGGGTCGGCAGCGCACTTCGGTCCGAGCTGAAACAGCGGGAACGCGCCTCTGCTCTCCTCACCGGGCCGGGCCGGGGTCTCCACCGTCACCCACTCGGGGCTCGGGGACACCAGGACACGGGGACAGCGGGACGCGGGAGGGCGCGCGCACCCCCGCACCTCCCCCCGCAGGCGGCGCGCGCCGAAGCCATTCATGAAAAAGTTGACGTCAGGAGGGTGGGCGGGGCCCGGGCCCGGGCCACGCCCCCCGGGGCCATTTAAGGCGTCGCGGCGGCGGGCGTGGGGCTCAGAGCGGCGGCGGCGGAGTTGTGGCAGCGGTCTGTTAGTGCCGGGCGGCGACGCGCATCGTCCCACCTCATCCCGCACTGTCCTGCAGCGCCCGTGCCGTGCCTGGGTGCCCCTCCCGCCACCCCGCGCCCGGGGCTGCCTCCGCCGGGACTTCATGTCTGTGCTGTGCCCCCTGCCCTGGTGAGTGGGCACCTCCCGCGTGGGGCGGGCGGGGGGATGACGGCTCTGCTGCTGTGGCCGGGGGGCTCTTGAAGCGAAGCCGCTGCGTGTCTGCCGGGGCTTCGGCCGCCTCCCCTGTCCCGGGAGGAGGCGATGCAACGTGGGGCCCTGGGGCGGGATTTAGGGAAAGCGGAGGGAAGAAGGCCGGTGGCGGCGGTGCACACGCCGGGCGGTGCGAGCTGGCCGATAGCGGGATGAGCCGCAATAGGGGGAACTGCGAACTGTGGGAGTTCGCTTCACTTTCTCGCACTGGAAGCGCCATCAAGGCTGTAAAAGCCGGGCTGGAATTGGCGCCGCTCTCTCCGCTGGTGTGGAAGTCCCCGAGGTTGTAAAATAAGTCAGCGGGAGCTAAAGCACACCGGCTCGAACAATTAAAAAAAAAATTATATATAAAAAAACTAATTAAAAAAAACCCCAAACCAAAACCCCCAGCGCTTCCACTTTACTGCGGTTTTTTTACTTTCACTCCCTCGGAGAGCAGAGCTGGAGGAAGCGGAGTTAAAAGCGAAGCGCTGCCGCTGGAGCCTCCCCGGGTGTGCTTGAGCTGGGCTCCTGTGGGGAGAGTCAGGGAGGTGCTCCCAGGGCATTGGATATAGCTCCGGCTTACGAGGTACTGAGCTTTTTCCGCTGCCTTCCAAGGGGGGGCAGGAAGGAAGGGACCAGAAATAGACTGCCTACAGCCTCTGCTGCTCGCTTCGCTTTCCCGATGCCGCTTGAACCTTGCTCAGTCCTCCCGGAGCCCCTCAGATCACTGGAATGCTGTCTTTTGTTTCTAGCTCTGATTATCTGAGATCCGCTGAAATGACTGAAGTGATGATGAACACCCCAGCTATGGATGAGATCGGGCTAAGCCCCCGCAAGGATGGGCTGTCGTATCAGGTAAGTGCTTTGCTGACTGCTGAGGCATTAATCCCGTGTGGAATTGCCTGGGCTGGACTGTAAATTTGGTCTAATGTACCTTTCTATAGCCTGACCTAATAGTAGGTCTTGCTCTAGTGAGAACTAGTCAACAGACTGGAATGTTTGCTTGGCAGGAGATGGTTGTCTAAAATATCACTCGGTATCAGAGCGGGTTGGCAGAAGACTTGGTTGCTTTTGAAGTGATTGAGCCCCCACTCATTCAGCATTCCTGGGTCTCTGGGAGACAGGGAGATTGATTAAAGAAGGATTCATGCCACTCACTGGGCTGAGAGGACTCTTGAGATCTTTGTAAGACAGCATACAATTGACCTGCTGAGAGCAGGAGGATGCTGTTTATATGGCATCTACATCTGTTTGATCTGTTTCTTGGTTTTCCTGACTGACATGCCCATTTGAGAGGGTTAACAGTCCTCTGTAAGATACAGTAAGGCCAGAGACAGCCTAAACGAGCCTTGAAATGTCACTGGAGATATCAATACCTGAGGGCACGAGCTGCATTCATTCTGAAAGGTCTGAACAATGTAGTTAGCTGTTAGCCTCTAGATCAATGGCTGGGGTGAAGAGATGGTCTTCAACCAGCTCAAGCCTCAATATCCCTTTCATTTCCTAGCTTATAGTTAATCAAAGTGCAAGTTATGCATCTTAGCCTACTAGTTCCGTGGTTTCCTACACTTCCAGGAGACTTGTTGATGAAATCTAACACAGATGCTGAATGCTTGCAGATGACCTGCACCTGGTCTGTGCATTGGGTGACTCTTACCGGCAGATCCAGATGCAGGGTTCCTCCTTTGCAGATGTTACACAACCTGCACAGAGGCAGTTGCTCTAAGTGTGCATCCAAATGAGGTGTGCTGCTCTATGTTTGCATATTTATGTCTGAAAAATGAGCTACAAGGCAGCAGCAGTTCACTGAAGCATGAAATCAACTGAACTTTGGGCCATGGCTGAGGCCTCCAGCAGAAGGCAAAGATATATGAAGAAAAAGGGGATGCATTGCTTTTTTTAGTCAGAATTCTGGCTCTGGATTGTGCATGATGTTTGGTTTATAGCTGTGCTGTGCTTCAGTGCTTGAGTTAGTGGGAAGCATGCAGCCTCTTTCCTCTTTTACAGTGGGAATGCACAGGAATGAGAGAGGTTGTAAACCTGAAGCAACCAAACTTACCTCTGTGGGATGTTAGGTCATCTTTATGGGTCACCTTTTGAAGAGGCTTAACCCAGTCATGTCAAAGGCCTCTATTTACCTATCCAAATTTCCAGTGAGAGGCAAGATCTAGGTGCCCTGCTTGTTCTCATGATTGCTTCAGCAAGGTTTTTCCCCAAGTGCTAATGACCTTGATAAGTCTGTTTGGGCCAACTGGGGAACAGGCCTGTTTGGTTTTGAGTGGATCATCTGAACTGGAAGGTGGATGAGTCATAAATGCTGACTATTCATATCAATGCAGGGTTCTTGCATCCTAGATCTCTTCTCTTTAGTGGTCTAGTCACAGATAACTTTTATCAAATTCCAGCAAGAGCTGGGAACTTCACCTTGCTGTGAAACACACTGATGGCACCAAGAGCTGAGGTGTTGAAATGGAAGATCTTTATGGCACTAGGAGTGTGTGGGCTGTGTATGAGGTCTGCCTCCCAATCAGGTTCGTGTAAAGAGGGTTGGAGAGCAGGATCCAGCCTTCCTTCTCTGGCTGCTAGGCTGGGAATGTCACAGTGTAAGTCAAGGTAAGTTGAAAGCATCCTTAAAGGGTTGAAAACTCAAGTGAGAACAGCAAGGGCAAATCTGATGTCAATAGCACCATGGACTCTTTGTTCTGCCTCAGGCTTTGTGCTTCATCTTGCTGATGGTGAGAGTTTGGTACATGGAAAATTGTATGCTAGTCTGAGGACTATAGTGCAATAACTTAAAACCAGACAGGGCTAATGGAGCATGACTGCTCCTACACTGAGGCTTGTTGTTCTAAGCTGCAACATCTTCCTCCACTCATCTGCAGTGTCAGTGTAACAGCCCTTGACTGGCTACAAGAGGCAGAAAATAGAAAAGTGTAACCAGAACTAGGGAGAGGCAAGGCTTTAGCTTCAAAAATTTCTCTTGTTCCTTTAGTAGAACTTGTATTTATTTTACTACAGAGATGACCTCAAACTGAGGTTCAAAATGCCCCCTTCAGGCTCTGTGGAGCAGGGACTGCCTGGGAATTGGTCTGTAGGATGCTGTGAGACTGGGAGCTGCTTCTGCCACAGGCAGACATGAAACTGTCTGGACCAGAGGAGGTGGTACAGCAGCTTTGCTAGAACTGTAAAGCCCATCAATATCTGCTGCAGACAGACTTGTCCTACCAAGAGTACTGTTTCATAGTATTTTTGCCTTTACTTGGAAGTAAACTGAGTAAACAAGCTCTACCCTGAGTATAAACTTCAGCAATCCAATTCCTCTGTCCTGTGGGGTTCACTGAACTTCAGGGCTCCTGTCTGTCTTGCTGGTTATGAAGTGAACTTGTGTTGTTGATTTTTTTCCTTCTGCTTGCTTCACCCTCATGCCTCTGCTCATGCCCTGGACTGTCTGTCAGTCCTAGACATCAGCTGAAGGTGTGCACTCCCCTCACTGGTGAAGCTTTCTGGCCTTTGCTGGGTTGGCCATTACTGCTCTTTAAGCAATGGTATGAAAAGTCAGACTGCAAAACTAATACCAGTGTTGAGTTGCCTGCACAGGCTTGAGTAACTTGTACAATTCCATTTGCAAAACATGCTTTCTCAGTGTAGGAATGCCTTTTTTCCAGTTAATACACAAAATGCTTGTAAGCTTATGTGCTAATTTCAAAATCTTTCTCTGTAAGACATCTCTCATAACTGTATTTGTGACAGAAAGCTGCTCTCTGAACCCCCTGAAGATGGTTGAGCCAACAGATTGCAAGGGACTGAGCAGAAGTGAATGGTGAATTTGGGGCATGAGTCTCAGAACAGGGCAGCATAGACAAAACAGAAGATGTGACTGAAGAGATGATGTCATGCTGGGTCTTGTGCCTGCAGTGAGGAGCTATTTCTGGATCTTTAATAGATGTCCCATAATTCCCAAGGGACTTACTAAACAAAAAACTCGTTGAAATGCAGCTGATGGCTCAAGATGCCCCTGCTACAAACAGATGTGCCTATGGAGGGCTTCATGCACTTCCTGCCTGGCAGTCTCCAGCGAGCCAGGCCTTTTTTGCTGCTAGCCAGAGCTAATGTACCATTTGCTATTTTCCAGCCCCTAGAAATACCCGTTCTTTGAAGAGCCTCATCAGCACTCTGCCAGCTTGTCCTCTGCTGCCGTCTCGCAGCAGCACGAACAATGCCACTGAAACTGAGGCTGAATTAATCATTTCGTGGAGCTGTTGTCAAAACAGTGCCTTGACCTGAATCCTGCCTTGCTTCTTGGAAGTGGAGCGGGGTCTGAGCACAACTGAAAATACATTAATACCCAAAGTGTGTGTTTTGAGCAAATTCAGTGTCCTGAGTTGAGTGTGCTGCTTCACTGCAGACTGTCTGTCTGGCTGACTCGCTGGTCCTGTGGGACTTTAGGCTCCCTTTTAGGAAATTGGCCTGCGGAGGCTGAGCTTGCCGCATGCCATCAGCTGGGGTTTGGTTGTCATGGGGAGCTTGAGCTCTTTAAGTCATGATCGCATCATGCCGGGATCTGTCTGGGTTAATCACAGCCACAGCTAGCTGTGAATCACGTCAGAGTGGCTGAATCTGGGTAAATAGGCTTAACATTCCATCCAGGGTCTATGGAAAAAGCTTGGTGTCATGGAAGTCATTTTTGGTGAGTGTAACACCTCTTCACCAGCACTGGGGAAGCACTTACTTTCCCAGGGAGCTGTGGTGGTCAGTGCTGACGGGCTTGAGCTGTCTGCTGGATCCCTCCAATTAAGCTGGGAGACCAATGCATTGCTGACCCTAGGGCTGATGGCTGAGTGGAAATTGAACTTCCTCTGTAATTGTCTTGTTTTCTTGTGAGGTGCTTCATGTCTCTGCAGCCTTGATTTGTGCAGGGGAAGTCCTGCATCACAGCTGGTGCTTGGTGCTGGGGAAGGTCTTGAGACTGGGCTGCAAAAAGGTGATCATAGCAAGCATGGTTACTAGACAAGACTGGTAGGCTGAGTCAGTCTTATTCCAGGGTCTGGGACCTTGAATGAAGACAGGAGCAGGATATGGGGTAAACAGATCCAAAACTAACCATGTTTGCAGCTATGCTATGCACAAAACTGTTCCACTGAGACCCAACCTGAAGACCGCAGCTAATCGGAACACCTCAGTGTGTGTTTTTTCCTCCCTCCTTTGATACCTTGTTACTTTGTTGGAAAATTATTAGATGTATGAAGTTTCCTTGACACCGTCCCCCAAGATAGGGCAATATGTCTGTCGCTGAGGAATTATCATAGTTCATCAACCTGAGTCACGGGCTGCTGTGTGAACACTTGATGGAGCTCGGTTTCGAGTCATGACTACTGTGTGAGTAAATGTATGTATTGTAGCTGGAAAAGTCCTCCAGAGAGGACACAGAAAGATGGCCTAAATATTTCCTGAAATGAGCTTGTCATGCTTCTCAGTGGCAGTAAAGTTTTGTTTTAAAAGCTTAAATGATGGTTTGGGATTTGGAATATTGGCTTGACACTGCTGAAGAGGCACAAAATTCAGCTTTGTAGTACTGGGAGGATGAGTGATGTGTACATCGGGGTATATGCTGTACCTGAAGTGGTATGTCTGCCAGTACAGACTTCTCAGTCTTGTATAGTTCTGCTGCAATGAAACAAAGCTTTCCCCCAAAACAGTAACTTAATTTGGAAAGATCTCATTGCCTTAGTCTCCCTGTAATACAATTTAAATAGTTTTCAGCCCCATGGGAGGGGAGACAAGCATTTTAACTATGGGTGTTGGTATGGAGTACACATGTGGAAGTTGTTTTGAATTTACAAGTGTCACTTGGATTATGGTAGTGCTGAGCTAATCCTCTTAATTGTCTGACATCTCTCCTGCTTTTGGTGTTTCTCCATCCCTGTGAATGCTGAGAAAGGGTTTGAGCCTCCCCAGGGCAATGAAAACTTTCCATTCTTGTTGCCAAGACTTCATTCAAGGAGAGTAGAGCTAGATCATCTGAAACAGAGGCAAACATGATCTTCCTAAAATCATTTTAAGTTTTGTTTCAAGTTCTGCTTTTTCCTGCCCTTTCTAGCTGCAAGGCAAGAGTTTGGTCAATTTGTATGTGATCTGGATTGGTTCTTGAGGAGAGCAGTTCCCCAAACATAATCTGGAGGGGCCTGTGAAAACCAGTCTTGCTGTTAGTGAGAAGCTTTGTTGAGTAGGGTAAGAAGATACAGACATGTCCTCTGTGGGCTCTAGAGGTGTTGGATGGGTCTCTCCATGGGCCAGGAGTTGGGCCTCAGCTACAGAGGGAGGCTCTGCAGAAGTGGTTGCAGCCCCTCATGCAGTGTCATGCAAGGGAAGGGTAGGAAGATACCTTTGAGTTGCTGCTAAATTTGATTTTAGACAGCCATCACAACCAGTTGGTGGTTGTCACTTGTCCCCCCCACCAAGTGACCAGGTCAGCCAAGGGAAGGCATCTGCCTCAGCTGTGTGCAAGGTGATGAATGAGAGGGAGAAGCTAACCCATGCCTGTTTTGCTCTTTAGGTGGTGGGGAGGTGCAGAGTCTTCCTCCCACGCACCTGAGCTGAGTAATGTGACTAGAAAGGCTTGAAGGCAGGTTTTGCTGTCCTGGCTCCTGTGCCAGAGGGTGCAGAGCTCCCAGGTCAGAGCTGAGCTGCTGTATTCCCAGCGTGGACCTTGCTGCAAATTTGGAGAGTTTTTTTTCTTTCCATTGTCTAAATCTGGAGTGGGACCAGATTAGGCATATGGAACCAACAAATGTAGCATGAGACTGCTGGAGTGGGACAGGAGAGAGCTGATGCTTCCCTATGTTTTTTTATGAAGAGTGAGTGGGGAGGCCGGTTGGAGTAACTTTTCCACCTATCTTTCCCAGATGTACAATTAGTCTTAATCTGCAGCCCTTTTTTCTCAGGTCCCTGTGCTTGGCCTGCTGTTGCCCTGGCTGTCACATTGAAGGAAATCTGCCTTTCTGTACTTTTTCCATTGACTGTCCACACCCCTTCTAAGGGCAGTTGCAACATCTCCCTTCATGCTGCCTCAACGATTAAAAAGCATGACTTAGTGGAAAAAATCCTGACCTTCTTGGGTTCGGCCTGTCCTGCAGCTGTTTGAGATAAGATTGTGCTAGGAGGTTTTTTTATTAAAAAAGCTGCACACCACATTTTGCGGATATTTGTTTGTAAGGAAATGACTACTACTTAGTTTCTGGAAAAAAAATCTGTCAGGCTATTTTCAAAGAAATTGCTCCAATTTGACCTAATGTGCTTAAAATAATAGCAGCCAAAGGTTACTTTAATTATTATACTGCTATTTTTCTTACATAGGAGGCTATTTTCATGATATTATCAGCTTATGTAACCTCCTGAACCACACTTTTTTTTTCCATTGCAACCTTCTAAACCGTGTAATGTCAAGGGTACTTTTTTCCTATCCTGAGTTTAGATAATGAGTTGATGCTTAGGAGTCACTGCCTGTACTTCCAGTAATGCACTGTGTGCCTGAAACTGCCTTTGTTTGCCTAAGCAGAAGCCACAAAGTTCCAAGGAACAGTTAGTCTCACTTGTGCCAGGAGTGACTAATAGCAAGTAGCTCACACTGCAGTGCCCAGGCTGATGTGACCATGTTCGAGGACCTCACCTGCTCTTGTGCACCTGAAGAGCATGTGGGTGGTGGGTGCTGAGGTGGGAGCTGGACTCTTGCACCACTGTCCCCCGGACCCGATGAATGTGTGCAAACAGCCCCTGATTTGTTCATTACCTTCTGTTACCTCACCTGACTTTGCATTAAGTAGCAGCCTTATGGTTGTCTCAGGTTGGCAGTCTGGTTGCCACAAAGCTTTGCGTGCAAGGGAGAAATGAGGCTGTATAGCAGAAGACTGAATATTGCCAAGGAGAGAATGGTGCAGTTAGAAGTTGCTAAGTCAAAGAACGAGTTGATAGGATGTTATTTAGTTTTTTGTGGCCAGGGCATCCCAAGGTGGTGGATACCCACGTGATTGGCACAAGGAGAATGACGCTTCATGGTTAATGCTCAGGGCTGCTGGACGGGGAGCCTGCTTTTGTAACTGGAACCACAAAGATCAAAGCAGATCTCGCTCTCAAGCTGAGGCTGAGGCTGGCAGCGTTGCTCCCTGCGAAGATGCTCTTGTGACTTTCTTGAATGCAGACGGTGTTCAAAGAAAAGTACAGCCATCTGAGTTCTCACCCCGTCTGTAGCCTCAAGGGGAAAATGCATTTTGTCATTATCTTCTTTGGGGTGTTTAAATGCAACTGTAATGTGAAATGGGCACTCTGATAAAATTGTTTGAAATAACAGGTGGTAATTGTTTAATCCTCTGGTTACCTATGAGGAGATCTGATGTGGTAAGTGGCTTTTGTCACCCAGCAGTTCCCTTCTGGAAGAGCTGGAGTTTGTAGCTGTTCCCCTAGTAAGTTACCTATAAGTAATACCACGTTTTCTGTTCACATTGCAATCTAGTCATGCAAAGCTTCTGCTAACGCTTCACCAGCAGTCTTTCCTGTACCCACATTTCACCTCAATTCCTAGTAGGATCAAAGTGTGCATCCCAGTGGCACTACCAGCAAATATGGGCCTTGGTGCTTCTGCAGTGCACGAGCTTTTGCATCCATATGGCAAGCTATGGATGGGAGGGGATGGATAAGGTAGTGGTCTGTGCACCTTGAGAGGCTGGAGAGAAGGGAGTCCTCCTATTCCTTGCATCAGAAATACGATACATAACTGCTGGCTATGTCACAGGTACCTCTTTCCTGAAGAAATATGGTCCAGTAGCCAGCCCTTCCATACAATGAGTGTGTCTTCCTGCTGAGTTTCACTGCTGATGTATGGTAGCTGTAGCCTGCAGAATGCTGCCAAAATTATCTCTAAAATGCAGCTGAGCTGCTGTTTCAGGCTGGCACTGTGGCCCTGGAGCGATACCAGACACAGACCCTTGCTGCAAGGGTCTGGACCACTCTGGCCGTGGGTTGCCGTGTGCCTCTTCCTTTCCAGCAGCAGAGCCTGGAGAACAAGCCTGTTCTCATGTGCAGCTTGACCAGCAGCAGGAAATGAGATCTCAGATTCTCTGATCAAGATAGCTCAGTGTGCAAACTCGAGAGCATTAATGCAAAAGCAGGGCTGGGGGAGTGGGGCGTTTGGATAAACATCCAAAAGGGCAGATACCTATTTGCTGAGCACTATCCAAGCAAGCGCGTGCTTTGGAAGCCTCTTGGGCAGTGCTCATTTCCATTACCTGGCGACTCGAAAAGGTTACTTACAAGTGCAAGAGTATTCCCATCACTCTATGGTTGACTCTGTGTCCAGACTAGTCTACCCTGGGGACCTGAGTGTCTTGAGTTGGGTTTTGGCTAAGACTGTTTGAATGCAGCCCCTCTCACAGACTGCTCCTTGGCTCTTTCAGATCTTCCCCGATCCCTCGGACTTCGATCGTTACTGTAAGCTGAAGGACCGTCTGCCCTCGATCGTGGTGGAGCCAACGGAGGGCGATGTGGAGAGCGGTGAGCTGAGATGGCCGCCTGAAGAGTTCCTCGTGCAGGAGGAGGACGAGGAAGAGGAGGAAGAAAACTGTGAAGACGCAAAGAAGGACAACAAGGAGCAATAAATGGCATCTGAGGAAAGGCAAGGGACTGCACCCTTCTGAAGGAAGAGCCACACTTTTTTTGAAAGTCTTTTTAAAAAGACAAGTTCAATTTTGCACCTGCGAGATCTTAGTTTTTTTGTATTCTCTGTATCGAGAACTGAAGCCCTCGGTGTCACCAGACCTCCTGAGGAAGGAAGGAAG